>NC_064292.1:8661150-8761775 GCF_019186545.1 Solanum stenotomum | reverse complement strand
TTTTGCATGGTCTCCATACTTAGTACTTAATTGTGCTAACCCCTTTCTTTCCCTTTTTGGACTAAAGTGTAGGGATTTGGAGATGATGACATGTCATGGCTTTGATAGGTTTCTAAGTGTTGAAGATGAAGACTTGGTGAGTCCTCATAGATTCGAGGACAATACCCAATATGTTCTTTTATGTCTTTTTAGTATTGTTTAAGTTGGTACGGGATTAGTCCCGAATTTTGTACTCTAAGGTATTAGATGGTTTGAGACATCATGTATAAAGTCTAGAAAGTCTTCCGCTTGCTATTTTTTTTTATGCAATGTTTTCTTGGTAAAGAAAGTTTTAAATTCCTTATGGTTTTAGTGTCTATGCGATGAATGAATGCTAAGAGGCTTGTATTAGACCTCTTCGAGGTCGAGTACGCCGGTTACGACTAGGGGGTGCTTATGGGTCGTGACAGCATCCTTTGTTGAGCAAGTACATGATTCTGATGATGATTATGTACTAACAACATCATGCAATAGTGGAGTGTATGACAACAAATGGGTGTTAGACTCTGGTTGTATATACTCTGCATATGACATTCCGAAGAGATTGGTTCAACAGTTATGAGACAAGTGGAGGAATCGTATTAATGGGCACTAATGCAACTTGTAAAATAGTTGGCATTGGTTCAGTTCGTGTTCACTGCCATGATAGAACCATGAGGACTATTATAGAAGTTCGTCATGTTCCTGATTTGAAGAAAAATTTGATCTCCCTGGGTACTTTGGATAAACAAGGCTACAAGTACATGAGTGAAGGAGGAACCAAGAAAGTAACTAAAGGGTCTTTAGTCATGTTGAAGGCCAAGCAGGAGGATGGCCTCTACACACTTGTGGGAAGCACCATTATTGGCTCTGTAAATGCATCTACAGTACAGTTATCTAATGATGACGAGGCAAAATTATGGCACATGAGACTAGGCCATATGAGCACACGAGGATTGGAGATGTTGAGAAACCACAACCTTTTGAATGGTTAGAAGATCAGCACACTTGAATTTTGTGAGCACTGCGTCTTAGGAAAGCAGAAAAAGGTCAGCTTCAGCACTGGCAAGCACAAGATGGGAGGGGTGCTAAACTACATCCATTCAGATTTATGGGGTTCCTCTAAGCTTTCATCGAAGGGAGGAAAGAAGTATTGTCATGCCCCGAGCCTACACCATGGGCGGGACTTGCACTCGAAGACCATTGCTGGCCCAAGCGAACCCTTGACCTGGCTTACTTAACTCAGCGGAAGACAATATGCATATTAATAAAGATCAATAGCGCTTAATTGAACTGAATACGAAGATAACTAAGAATGCTTAAAGGTTAAACATTCAACTTGGCCAAAAGTGGCAACCCAAGTCTTATCAATAAGAAATGATAATGGAAAGACTCAAAGGACTAACATTTGATTGTGAAGCCTCTAAAGCAACTGAGATGGATGTTGGGACAAATCCCACAACATCCTAATGAACTAACTAGAAAGCAATGAAAATAGATCCTCCAGAATGCAAAGAGGCTCACCGACTGACTCTGAACTGCTCACTGGATCAACGGTGCACTAGAATGCCGATCCTAGTTACCTGTGTCTACATCATAAGACGATGCAGGCCAACTGGCATCAGTACATTGAATGTACGAGTATGCGAGTCGGAATGCTAAAATAACATAGGCTTGAAAGAGATTCTGAAAGAAACACTTACCTTGGCTCTTTTCAACTCATGAATACTTAACTGAACTCATTTCATTATAAAGAAGTTTAAAACAAGTGCAAATATAAAGAAAAAGGAAAATTGTTTAAAACATGATGTCAACTCATAATCATAATATCAAAAAGACATACCATGCTCCCTCTCAAGGTCTACTTGTGCAATGCATGAATGAAGTCTCATACCCCCATTCATACTAAGCAGAACCCCTTGAGGAACCATGCAATTAGTACTATGGGAGTTTCTCTAATCGACGACCATCACATAAGAGCTATTGTGAGGATACAACGATCTTCCTTACGCTGCCAGCGCATCCTATACCCGGCCAAAGGTATATGACCTGAATTACTAAGTAGAGCCACTAGTCTATGTGAAAAGGATTCATCTAAAAAGTATGACCCTTTTCTACCCATGATGGCTACATAGTTTAAGGGGGCTGATAGTTGTATGAACTCCTCCCCATCGGTGCTTAATACTACTTCCAAAAATATTATATTATATTAGATCTTTGTGTTTAAAAACATATTTCTTCTGTGATTTGAGATTAGTGCTCAAAAACTTAGCTCAAAGACTATCTTGGAAGTCAAAGTTTCCCCTCTTACTTCATTTAGAAAGCGATTACTCTATTTTGAAAACTAGCCCGAAGACTCTTTGGAAATCTCAGTTTCCGTTCTTATTTAAATGTGAAAACATTTTAAATCTCTTTGGGAATACTTAGTCCCCATATACTTTTTGAAGAAATGAACTTCAATCTATACTCTTTACTCTTTACTCAAATTGAACTTTTAGTCTTAAAACAAGGTTAAAAACATTTGCAAAAGACTTCTTGAAAAGACTCTGAGAACTTCCAAGACTTGGCTCTTGACTTTCCTTGACTTAGATCCTAACTTTCCTTGAATTGGATTATGGATTCAAGGTTCATGATCTCATGTTTATGGATGATTTCATGATGTTTGGATGTACCTTAGACTGTTGGAATCAACTAGAAAACATAGGTACATTGCTAAGGAACAAGTACGAAAAGAATGAGAAGAATTGGTGTCTCTGGCGCTCTGAGAGGCGCGGGGCGCCAACCCTCAACATTCAAAGAACAAGTTGGGGCGGTATAGATGGTGCGTTGCCCCAGAGCCCCACATTCAGGGACTTCTTTGGGGTGCGCTGGCTGGTGCGACACCCCACTCCCTTCCTCAGGTGTTTGACGACTTTTCTTCTCCGTTTTTCAACTCTAAACCCTCTCAACTTCAATGGTTCTTTCCCCAAACACTTAGGATCATTTATACCCTCAATATATGATAGATTCAAATCGAAATTACACCCGGAAACATGAATCAAATCGCAAGAAACTTCAACAAAACAACTCACAAGAATTTAAACGAATTTCATCAAGAACTCAAAGGATTTACTTTCAAATCACACATATTTCGTTGAACTGAATCATGATTGGCGCGTGGGTGAACTAACCCAATGCTATGTGATCTCATATACCTTGTAGGGATCACCCCCGACGAAATCCACAAGCCAAATCTCGATGATCTTGGCGAATCTTGAACTTCCTTCTCTTTTCTCTTTTTTCTCTTTTCTCCAAGCCCTAGCGTGAACTCAACTTTTATCTAAAACTGACTAAAAATCTAATTTTACCCCAATTAACTCCTAAAAACGAATTAGAATAATTAGTAATGAAAAGACAAAATTACCCTTCCAAAATCTGGTTTCTAGACTTTCCTTATTTGAACAACCCAACTTCCAAAGGGCATAACTTACTCTTACGAACTCGGAATCACGTAAACTCAGCGGCGTTGGAAAGATCATTCCAAGAGCTTGCCAACCATATTTGGAAGTACACCTAAATCATCCTGAGCTAGGAGTTATGGCTGTTTGAAGTTGACTAAAACTCAACTTTTCCTAACTTGAACAAATTTCCAGATTTTCATTCTTTCCGAAAATGACTATTTCCAATTATTAGCTTCTTCCTAGTTATTTCAAATTATGAGATCTTACAGGTCTCTTCTCACATTCATTGATGATTTTTCACGAAAGGTTTGGGTGCTTTTCTTAAGGCAAAAAGTGATGCTTTTGAAGCATTTAAAGTGTGGAGGATTTTGGTTGAAAATCAAATGGAGGTAAAAATCAAGTATCTTCGCACAAACAATGACTTGGAGTTTTGCTGTGAAGAGTTCAATGATTTCTATAAGGTTCATGGTATCACAAGACATAAGATGGTCAGGCACACACCACAGCAGAATGGAGTTGTCGAGAGAAGGAACAAAACTCTTCTTGAGAAGGCTCGTTGTATGTTTTTACAAGCCAGAATGTCCAAAATATTTTGGGGTGAAGCAGTTCATACTGCTTCTCATATTGTCAATCGATCTCCAACTTTAAGACTCCGAATAAGGTTTGGTTAGGTGAACCCTCTAACTATTCATACTTGCAAATATTTGGGTGTCCAACTTATTATCATGTTAATGAAGGAAAACTTGAACCAAGGGCTAAGAAGGCCATATTCGTAGGGTATATAGATGGGAATAAAAGGGTACAAACTTTAGTGTTTGTCCTTACTCAAATTTGTAGTTAGTAGAGATGTTACCTTTGATGAGTCTTCTATACTTGATCCTCGTAAAGTTTCTGTAGAGGTATCAAGAAACGAGAACAACGAGCAGGTGGAGCTATCGGTGGAGCTTACCAAGGAACGGGATCAAGAGACTCAAACTGATGAGCCAAAAGATGCAGATCTTGAAAAACTTGATGTCAAAGAACCATACACAATTGTGAAGGGAAGAGACAAAAGGCAAATACAAAAACCAAAACGTCTTATAGAGCAAGAAAATTTGATTGTATATGCGTTCATAGCTGCAGAAGAAGAGATTAAGGATCTCGAGCCCTTCTCGTATGTTGAAGCAACTTCTTGCAAAGATGCTGCACAATGGCAGTTAGCCATGATGGAAGAGATGAAGTCTCTTCACAAAAATGAGACATGGGTCTTACTTAAAAAGCCAAAGGGGAAGAGGACAGTTGGATGCAAATGGGTCTACAGAAAGAAAGACGATATTCCGAAGTAGAAGATGATAGGTTCAATGCGAGATTGGTTGCAAAGGGTTTCAGCCAGAAGGAAGGAATTGACTACCATGAGGTCTTCTCTCCAGTCGTGAAACATAGCTCAATTCGCGTGTTACTAGCATTGGTTGCACAATTTGATTTAGAGCTTCAACAACTTGATATCAAAACTGCTTTCTTACATGGTGATCTAGAAGAGACAATCTATATGGATCATCCTGAAAGTTTCCTAACTGAAGGAAAAGAAGATCATGTATGCCAACTGAAGAAGTCTTTGTATGGTTTGAAGCAATCCTCTAGACAGTGGTACAAGAGGTTTAATGTATTCATGACTACACATGGATTTTTGAGGAATGCATTTGATAGATGGGTGTATCACAAGAAGATGTTTGGTAACTCTATGATTTATCTATTGTTGTATGTTGATGATATGCTTATTGCTGCTAACATCACAGAGATGAATATTTTGAAGAAACTGTTGAGCAAGGAATTTGACATGAAGGATTTGGGAGTTGCAAAGAAATTCCTTGGAATGGAGATTTCAAAAAAAGACGGTGTTGTACATCTTTATCACAAGAGGTACATCGAAAAGGTTGTTGAGAGGTTCAATATGCATATGAGCAAGCATGTAAGTACACCGTTAGCTTCTCATTTCAAGCTTTCAATGTTACAAATGCCCCAATCTATGGATGACGTGGAACATATGTCAAATATTCCTTATACAAGTGCAGTTGGTAGCATTATGTATGTTATGGTGTGCACACGTCCAGATATTGCTCAATTTATAAGTGTGGTAAGCAGGTACATGGCAAATCCAGGAAAAAGGCATTGGGAAGCTGTGAAGTGGATATTGAGATATCTCAAAGGAGCTCCTGATGTTGGCCTAACCTTCTGGAAAAGTGAAGGTGTTTCAATTCTCGGCTATGTAGATTATGACTATGCAGGGGATTTTAATAGAAGGAGGTCCACAACTGGATACATCTTCACTCTCGTCGGTAGTATCGTTAGTTGGAAATCGACTTTACAGTCGATTGTCGCTTTGTATACAACAGAGGCAGAATATATGGCAACAACGGAGGCAGTGAAAGAAGTTATCTGGTTGAAAGGTTTGGTGGTAGAATTGAGTTTGATTCAGCTGGAATCAACTCTAAGATGTGATAGTCAAAGTGCTATTCATTTGATTAAAAATCAAAAATTTCATGAGCGCACCAAACACATTAATGTCAAATTCAATTTCATTCGAGATGTTGTAGAAGAGGGAGCTATCAAGGTTGAGAAGGTTATCACAGACGATAACGTTGCAGACATGTTGACCAAGATAGTTCTGTTTGCCAAGTTGTACACTGCAAGGACTTGGCCGGAGTATGCATCAATTGATGTAACTCTGAGAGAACAACTGCTAGGTGGAGCTAGTATGTTCAACAAAGGTTTGATTCTTCTTGTTTCTTACAACGGGATTGCCCAGTAAGCTTAGAAGTTTTGGCCGAAGTTGTTTATATGCATGCTCAAAACGCAAACCAAGATGGATATTGAAAGAGTTGGTTTGGTTCTTGTGGAATCAAAGTCAATGAAAGATGAATTAATATGAAGATTTGGTAGGATGATAATTAGTGCAAAATAAAAGTCAAGATAGTATCTTGGTAGGTGAAATTTAGGTAAACCATAAAATGGTTTCACATGTTTAATCTTGACATTTTTGCTACATAGTGATGTCATGGATGACATAAATAGGAAGAATTCATTCCTATAAATAGATAGCTCTTAATTCATTTTCAAATCATCCTCTCACTTACCTTCTCACCTTCTAAGGCATTTGATGTTCTCTCTCTTGTAGTATTTTACTTGTAATCTTTGCAGAGTAAAATAAAATTGGTGCAATTGTTCTTTGGTGGACGTATGATTATTTTGATTCGAACCACGTTAAATATTGTTATTTTTCCTTGTTCTTCAATTTCACGTTTCCGCTAACAAGCCATACATAGAGTCTTAGTTTATTCGGGTTGCAATAGAAGTGTTCTTGTAGTCAGATCCTTCTTAAGAAATTTTAAAGGAAAAAATTCTATTGAGATTAGATTGTTTGTGCAAAACTGATGCACTGAAATAAATTTGCGTTTGATAGCGGGAGCGCACAAATATTAGAGAGTTTGAAGGCAGAATTTGATGCATTAAAATAAATAGTACCATTTTGAGTAATTGAAATCACATTACCATTACCAATTGTCACTTCCTCGATCCCTTTAATGTCCTAAACATTGTAGAGGGAGTTGGTATCAGAGGTAATATGGTGAGACGCACTTGAATTGAGAATCCAGGGGTCATTCAGCGTTGTTTGTACAACAAAATTTGTTTTTGCTTCAAAGTGGTTATGAGATCGGGAGAGGAAACCACTTGTTATATGCCCAAATTTATCACAAAGTTGACAATGAGCTTATGAAGATTGGTGTGGGAAGTTGAGCCACTGGGAAGTGTTGCCTTGAGTATGCTGCCTATTTTGGGGACACCAATTATTGTTGTTGGGTGGGTGCCGATTGTTGCGTCAGAATGGCAGAGGATTTATCACACGTTGAGCGGCAGCTGCAGTGACCTTGGTGATATTCTTCTTGAGGTCCACATGTTTGATGAGTTCATGAACAATAAGCCTATCAAAAAGTTCCTCATAGCTATTGGAGAGTCTCGTGCCCGTATGGCCGCTGAGATCTCACAAAACTCCCGCCCTAGTCCACTCAATATTTTCACCACGAGTTATTCATTATTGATGAGTGAAACTGTTGTGGCAAGTTCATCGGAAGGAGATCGAATCTCTCGCATATATTCAACAATTGATTTGTGGTCTTTGCTGACTCGTTTGAGATGGTACGAAGGCTGAAGATGTGGGTGTAGTCATTTAAAATTTATTAAATGATTCAAATTATATTAAATTCATGAAGATATTAGTCCAAATAAATAGTATGGATTAATATAATTGAGTTAATTATTTAAATTCAATAGATATGTATTTAATTAAAGCTCGCTCCATAAAGCTCATATGTCATGTCACTTAAATCTGATTGACCGAAGGGAGTCCTATTCCAATCACAACTCCTCTATTCTAAAACTATAAATAGGGGTCCTCATAATTCAAAAAAAGAACCAAGACTTCTAACAAGAAGCTAGAGAAAGCTCGTGGATCAAAAGCCGCAGTTTTCTCTACAAGTTCAAGAGTTCAAGAATTGAAGAAGTCAAGATCAAGATAAAGTTCAAGTTCAAGAACGATCAAGATCAAGACCGCCAAATTCAAGATCAAGCTCAAGCCCTTGGATTCAACTCAAGATCAAGATAAAGTTCAAGTTCAAGAACGATCAAGACCGCCAGATTCAAGATCAAGCTCGAAGCCCTTGAATTCAACTAGAAGTCAAGATCAAGATAAAGTTCAAGAACGATCAAGATCAGATTCAAGATCAAACTCGAATCCCTTGGATTCAACTAGAACTCAAGATTAAGATAAAGGTCAAGTTCAAGAACGATCAAGATCAAGACCGTCAGATTAAAGATCAAGCTCGAAGCCCTTGGATTAACCTAGAAGTCAAGATCAAGATAAAGTTCAAGTTCAAAAACGATCAAGATCAAGACCACCAAATTCAAGATCAAACTCGAAACCCTTGAAATCAACTAGAAGTCAAGATCAAGATAAAGTTCAAGTTTAAGATCAAGATAAAGTTCAAGTTCAAAATCAAAGATCAAGATCAAGTTCAAGATAAAGTCAAGATCAAGCTCAAGAGCCCTTGATTTATATCCGAAAAGGCGAATTCAGAGGAATCATAGAGATTGTAACACTCACACTTTAAATCAATAAATACGATTGTTGCATAATTTTCCGTTCTTGATTATTATTTTCTCGACGAGAATTTTATTGTCTACAGTGGGTTTGCGATTTGTTCGCAAAGGAAGTGTGAAGTTGATCCCACATAACTTTGGAGATGAGCGCAGAAGCTACAGTGGATGCAATTGTGGCATCAACAAAGGCCATGAGAGCAATTTGGATTATTTTGTCCTAACAAAACCAATCCTTGTACTTGGGGCTGGACGTCTCAAGTCCATTAGTAAAGACATTTCAGGGCCACTACTTCCAGCTGAAGCAGAGACTAAGACACCCTTCATCATGGCACCAAAAGAAGCTATCGCAATAGAATCTTGATACAATGGAATCCTAACCCACCCATAAGAAATAGTCAGTATGTCAACACCATCTGCAATAGCTTGATCCATTGCAGCAATTTAATCAGAAGTGAAAGTTCCTTCTTCAAAGCTAAACTTATACACAGCTATCCTAGCTCGTGGGGCCATACGTCTTATTGTTCCAGTACCATATCCAAAATATGAAGCTCCTTAAGCAAAATTACGTGCAGCAATGGAGGCAACATGTGTGCCATGACCTCTAGTAGAGCCGTCAAAACGGGTCAGCCCAGCCCTACCCCGCCCAAGCCCCGTGGGCCAAAGAATTTGATGGGCTGGGACGGGCCTGCCATTCATTTGAAAGGGTTGTAAAATGGTCAACTCGACCTAACCCCAAAAGGGTCAAGGGCTGGGGCGAGCCAGCCCTCCTTTTTTTTAATGTCAAATCAATGTCACAAACAGTAACATTGTTTCAATAATTCTAAATAAAAAANTGACGACTTTTCTTCTCCGTTTTTCAACTCTAAACCCTCTCAACTTCAATGGTTCTTTCCCCAAACACTTAGGATCATTTATACCCTCAATATATGATAGATTCAAATCGAAATTACACCCGGAAACATGAATCAAATCGCAAGAAACTTCAACAAAACAACTCACAAGAATTTAAACGAATTTCATCAAGAACTCAAAGGATTTACTTTCAAATCACACATATTTCGTTGAACTGAATCATGATTGGCGCGTGGGTGAACTAACCCAATGCTATGTGATCTCATATACCTTGTAGGGATCACCCCCGACGAAATCCACAAGCCAAATCTCGATGATCTTGGCGAATCTTGAACTTCCTTCTCTTTTCTCTTTTTTCTCTTTTCTCCAAGCCCTAGCGTGAACTCAACTTTTATCTAAAACTGACTAAAAATCTAATTTTACCCCAATTAACTCCTAAAAACGAATTAGAATAATTAGTAATGAAAAGACAAAATTACCCTTCCAAAATCTGGTTTCTAGACTTTCCTTATTTGAACAACCCAACTTCCAAAGGGCATAACTTACTCTTACGAACTCGGAATCACGTAAACTCAGCGGCGTTGGAAAGATCATTCCAAGAGCTTGCCAACCATATTTGGAAGTACACCTAAATCATCCTGAGCTAGGAGTTATGGCTGTTTGAAGTTGACTAAAACTCAACTTTTCCTAACTTGAACAAATTTCCAGATTTTCATTCTTTCCGAAAATGACTATTTCCAATTATTAGCTTCTTCCTAGTTATTTCAAATTATGAGATCTTACAGGTCTCTTCTCACATTCATTGATGATTTTTCACGAAAGGTTTGGGTGCTTTTCTTAAGGCAAAAAGTGATGCTTTTGAAGCATTTAAAGTGTGGAGGATTTTGGTTGAAAATCAAATGGAGGTAAAAATCAAGTATCTTCGCACAAACAATGACTTGGAGTTTTGCTGTGAAGAGTTCAATGATTTCTATAAGGTTCATGGTATCACAAGACATAAGATGGTCAGGCACACACCACAGCAGAATGGAGTTGTCGAGAGAAGGAACAAAACTCTTCTTGAGAAGGCTCGTTGTATGTTTTTACAAGCCAGAATGTCCAAAATATTTTGGGGTGAAGCAGTTCATACTGCTTCTCATATTGTCAATCGATCTCCAACTTTAAGACTCCGAATAAGGTTTGGTTAGGTGAACCCTCTAACTATTCATACTTGCAAATATTTGGGTGTCCAACTTATTATCATGTTAATGAAGGAAAGCTTGAACCAAGGGCTAAGAAGGCCATATTCGTAGGGTATGTAAATAGAGTAAAAGGGTACAAACTTTGGTGTTTGTTCTTACTCAAATTTATAGTTAGTAGAGATGTTACCTTTGATGAGTCTTCTATACTTGATCCTCGTAAAGTTTCTGTGGAGGTATCAAGAAATGAGAACAACGAGCAGGTGGAGCTTACCAAGGAACGGGATCAAGAGACTCAAATTAATGAGTCAAAAGATGAAGATCTTGAAGAACTTGTTGTCAAAGAACCATACACAATTGCGAAGGGAAGAGACAAAAGGCAGATACGGAAATCGGAACGTCTTATAGAGCAAGAAAATCTGATTGTATATGCGTTCGTAGCTGCAGAAAAAGAGATTAAGGATCTCGAGCTCTCCTCGTATGTTGAAGCAACTTCTTGCAAAGATACTGCACAATGGCAGTTAGCCATGATGGAAGAGATGGAGTCTCTTCACAAAAATGAGACATGGGTCTTAGTTAAAAAGCCAAAGGGGAAGAGGACAGTTGGATGCAAATGGGTCTACAGAAAGAAAGACGGTATTCCAGAAGTAGAAGTGCTAGGTTCAGTGCGAGATTGGTTGCAAAGGGTTTCAGCCAAAAGGAAGGAATTGACTACCATGAGATCTTCTCTCCAGTCGTGAAACATAGCTCAATTCGTGTGTTACTAGCATTGGTTGCACAATTTGATTTAGAGCCTCAACAACTTGATATCAAAAATGCTTTCTTACATGGTGATCTAGAAGAGACAATCTATATGGATCAGCCTGAAGGTTTCCTAGTTGAAGGAAAAGAAGATCATGTATGCCAACTGAAGAAGTCTTTGTATGGTTTGAAACAATCCCCTAGACAGTGGTACAAGAGGTTTAATGTATTCATGATTACACATGGATTTTCGAGGAGTGCATTTGATAGCTGTGTGTATCTAAAGAAGATGTCTGGTAACTCTATGATTTATCTATTGTTATATGTTGATGATATGCTTATTGCTGCTAACATCACAGAGATAAATATTTTGAAGAAACTGTTGAGCAAGGAATTTGACACGAAGGATTTGGGAGTTGCAAAGAAAATCCTTGGAATGGAGATTTCAAAAGAAGACGGTGTTGTACATCTTTATCAAAAGAGGTGCATCAAAAAGGTTGTTGAGAGATTCATTATGCATATGAGCAAGCATGTAAGTACACCGTTAGCTTCTCATTTCAAACTTTCAGAGTTACAAATGCCCCAATCTATGGATGACGTGGAGCATATGTCAAAGGTTCCTTATGCAAGTGCAGTTGGTAGCATTATGTATGCTATGGTGTGCACACCTCCAGACATTTCTCAATCTGTAAGTGTGGTAAGCAGGTACATGGCAAATCCAGGAAAAAGGCATTGGGAAACTGTGAAGTGGTATAGAGATATCTCAAAGGAGCTCCTGATGTTGGCCTAACCTTCTCGAAAAGTGAAGGTGTTTCAATTCTCGGCTATGTAGATTATGACTATGCAGGGGATCTTCATAGAAGGAGATCCACAACTTGATACATCTTTACTTTCGTCGGTAGTGTCGTTAGTTGGAAATCGACTTTACAGTCGATTGTCGCTTTGTCTACAACAGAGGCAGAATACATGGCAGCAACGGAGGCAGTGAAATAAGCTATCTGGTTGAAAGGTTTGGTGGCAGAATTGAGTTTGATTCAACTCTAAGATGTGATAGTCAAAGTGTTATTCATTTGATTAAAAATCAAAGATTTCATGAGCGCACCAAACACATTGATGTCAGATTCTATTTCATTTGAGATGTTGTAGAAGAGGGAGTTATCAAGGTTGAGAAGGTTATCACAGACGATAACGCTGCAAA
Source organism: Solanum stenotomum (assembly GCF_019186545.1). NCBI lineage: Eukaryota > Viridiplantae > Streptophyta > Magnoliopsida > Solanales > Solanaceae > Solanum > Solanum stenotomum. The sequence goes on along the minus strand of NC_064292.1, from coordinate 8,749,215 downwards.
CATGTTGACCAAGATAGTATCGTTTACCAAGTTTGTACACTGCAAGGACTTGGCCGGAGTATGCATCAATTGATGCAACTCTGAGAGAACAACTGCAAGGTGGAGCTAGTATGTTCAACAAAGGTTTGATTCTTCTTGTTTCTTACAACGGGATTGCCCAGTAAGCTTAAAAGTTTTGGCCGAAGTTGTTTATACGCATGGTCAAAACGCAAACCAAGGTGGAGATTGAAAGAGTTGGTTTGGTTCTTGTGGAATCAAACTCAATGAAAGATGAATTAATATGAAGATTTGGTAGGAAGATAATTAGTGCAAAATAGAAGTCAAGATAGTATCTTGGTAGGTGAAATTTAGGTAAACCATAAAATGGTTTCACATATTTAATCTTGACATTTTTGACAAATATTGATGTCATCCATGTCATGGATGACATCAATAGGAAGAATTCATTCATATAAATAGGTAGCTCTTAATTCATTTCCAACTCATCCTCTCACTTGCCTTCTCACCTTCTAAGGCATTTGATGTTCTCTCTTGTAGTATTTCACTTGTAATCTTTGCAGAGTGAAATAATATTGGTGCAATTGTTCTTTGGTGGACGTAGAATCATTTTGATCTGAACCACGTTAAATATTGTTGTTCTTCCTTGTTCTTTAATTTCATGTTTCCGCTAACAAGCCATACATAGAGTCTTAGTTTATTCGGGTTGCAATAGAAGTGTTCCTGTAGTCAGCTCCTTTATAAGAAATTTTAAAGGAAAAAATTCTATTGAGATTAGATTGTTTGTGCAAAACTGATGCACTGAAATAAATTTGCGTTTGATAGCGGGAGCGCACAAATATTAGAGAGTTTGAAGGCAAAATTTGATGCATTAAAATAAATAGTACCAGTTTGAGTAATTGAAATCACATTACCATTACCAATTGTCACTTCCTCGATCCCTTTAATGTCCTAAACATTGTAGAGGGAGTTGGTATCAGAGGTAATATGGTGAGACGCACTTGAATTGAGAATCCAGGGGTCATTCAGCGTTGTTTGTACAACAAAATTTGTTTTTGCTTCAAAGTGGTTATGAGATCGGGAGAGGAAACCACTTGTTATATGCCCAAATCTATCACAAAGTTGACAATGAGCTTGTGAAGATTGGTGTGGGAAGTTGAGCCACTGGGAATTATCCACCAGATACTGGAAAGTGTTGCCTTGAGTATACTGCCTATTTTGGGGACACTAATTATTGTTGTTGGGTGGGCGTCGATTGTTGCGTCAGAATGGTGGAGGATTTATCACACGTTGAGCGGCAGCTACAGTGACCTTGGTGATATTCTTCTTGAGGTCCTCGTGTTCGATGAGTTCATGAACAATAAGCCTATCAAAAAGTTCCTCATAGCTATTGGAGAGTCTCGTGCCCGTATGGCCGCTGAGATCTCACAAAACTCCCGCCCTAGTCCACTCAATATTTTCACCACGAGTTATTCATTATTGATGAGTGAAACTGTTGTGGCAAGTTCATCGGAAGGAGATCGAATCTCTCGCATATATTCAACAATTGATTTGTGGTCTTTGCTGACTCGTTTGAGATGGTACGAAGGCTGAAGATGTGGGTGTAGTCATTTAAAATTTATTAAATGATTCAAATTATATTAAATTCATGAAGATATTAGTCCAAATAAATAGTATGGATTAATATAATTGAGCTAATTATTTAAATTCAATAAATATGTATTTAATTAAAGCCCGCTCCATAAAGCCCATATGTCATGTCACTTAAATCTGATTGGTCGAAGGGAGTCCTATTCCAATCACAATTCCTTTATTCTAAAACTATAAATAGGGGTCCTCATAATTCAGAAAAAGAACCAAGACTTCTAACAAGAAGCTAGAGAAAGCTCGTGGATCAAAAGCCGCAGATTTCTCTACAAGTTCAAGAGTTCAAGAAGTCAAGATCAAGATAAAGTTCAAGTTCAAGAACGATCAAGATCAAGACCGCCGGATTCAAGATCAAGTTCGAAGCCCTTGCATTCAACTAGAAGTCAAGATCAAGATAAAGTTCAAGTTCAAGAACGATCAAGATCAAGAGAAGCCCTTGGATTCAACTAGAAGTCAAGATCAAGATAAAGTTCAAGTTCAAGAACGATCAAGATCAAGACCGCCAGATTCAAGATCAAGATCGAAGCCCTTGGATTCAACTAGAAGTCAAGATCAAGATAAAGTTCAAGAACGATCAAGATCAAGATCGGATTCAAGATCAAGCTCGAATCCCTTGGATTCAACTAGAACTCAAGATCAAGATAAAGTTCAAGTTCAAGAACGATCAAGATCAAGACCGCCAGATTAAAGATCAAGCTAAAAGCCCTTGGATTAACCTAGAATCAAGATCAAGATAAAGTTCAAGTTAAAAAACGATCAAGATCAAGACCACCAGATTCAAGATCAAGCTCGAAACCTTTGAAATCAACTAGAAGTCAAGATCAAGATAAAGTTCAAGTTCATCAAAGATCAAGATCAAGTTCAAGATAAACTCAAGATCAAGATCAAGAGCCCTTGAATTATATCCGAAAAGGCAAATTCAGAGGAATCATAGAGATTGTAACACTCACACTTTAAATCAATAAATACGATTGTTGCATAATTTTCCATTCTTGATTATTATTTTCTCGACGCAAATTTTATTGTCTACAATGGGTTTGCGATTTGTTTGCAAAGGAAGTGTGAAGTTGATCCCACACAACTTTGGAGATGAGTGCAGAAGCTACAGTGGATGCAATTGTGGCATCAACAAAGACCATGAGAGCAATTTGGATTATTTTGTCCTAAAGAAACCAATCCTTGTACTTGGGGTTGGACATCTCAAGTCCATTAGTAAAGACATTTCAGGGCCACTATTTCCAGCTGAAGCAGAGACTAAGACACGCTTCATCATGGCACCAAAAAAAGCTATCGCAATAGAATCTTGATACAATGGAATCCTAACCCACCCATAAGAAATAGTCAGTATGTCAACACCATCTGCAATAGCTTGATCCATAGCAACAATTTAATCAGAAGTGAAGGTTTCTTCTTCAAAGCTAAACTTATACACAGCTATCCTAGCTCATGGGGCCATACCTCTTATTGTTCCAGTACCATATCCAAAATATGAAGCTCTTTTAGCAAAATTACGTGCAGCAATAGAGGCAACATGTGTGCCATGACCTCTAGTAGAGCCGTCAAAACGGGCCAGCCTACCCCGCCCAAGCCCCGTGGGCCAAAGAATTTGATGGGCTGGGGCGAGCTTGCCCTTCATTTCAAAGGGTTGTAAAATGGTCAACTCGACCCAACCACAGAAGGGTCAAGGGTTGAGGCGGGCCAGCCCTTTTTTTTTTTATGTCAAATCAATGTCACAAACAGTAACATTGTTTCAATAATTCTAAATAAAAAATCTAGCAATAAATATTTAAAGAAAAAAAATAATCTCTTAAGTTAATAATATCTTAAAAACAAACTAGTAAATTAAAGAACACTTCTGACTAAAACTTTAGTTAGCAATACATAATTACTTAAAAGTATTTGGTTAAATGAAATCAAGAAAATTGTTACATGCGTGAAAATTGTCCAATGTCGTAACAGAAACGAGACGACAATAAAACTATAAGAGTGAAGAGACAGAGAGTTGTAGTTCAAGAATTTAGATATTAGGGCTTAGGGACTTAAGTTTTTAAGAGTAATGGCTTTAGAATTTATAAGGCTTTAGCCTTTTAAATCTTCACATACTAATTGTCTAGTAGTTCTAATCTACTATAGCCGTATAGGTTAGAGGTTACATTTAAGTTTTCTAGTTTTTAATATTTATTTTAATTTAAATAATTTGGCCCATGGGCCAACCCCGGGCCCCCCGATCAAGCCTCAAGGGCTAAGGGTCTAAAAGGGTTGGGCTTATAAGCCCCAATTTTAAACGGGCTTGAAAAATCATATCCAACCCTGCTCCAATAACGGGTTTGGGTCGGGCCGGCCCCATGGGCTAAGCCCTTTTTGATGGCTCTAACCTTTAGTATCCCTTGTAGAATTCATGGAAATAGTCATAGTAGGATCATCAGCCAAAATCCGGCATAATTTATAAACATGACCTTTAACTTGGTTTCAGCTGAAAACTATGACAATTAACTTTAGGTGTGCACAAATAAACACTTAAATTTGTATAAAATTGAACAAATAGACTCATGACACTCTACACGACAATTTTGTGTCCTACGTGGCGTCCTACATTTATTATGCCACGTAGGACACGTGTGTCTATTTTTTCAATTTCATACAAGTTTAAGTGCCTAATTGTGCACTTCCAAAGTTGGAGGGCATAGTTGTCAGCTAAAGTCAAGTTAAGGGTCATGTTTATATATTATGCCGCCAAAATCACCTTACTGAAAAAATTAGCCCCAAGAATATTAAACCATATTTTTGTAGTCTTTTTTATATTAGTGAATTGCTCATAGGTAGTTCAGTTCATCATTAACATCCCGGGTGCCATAATATCTAGCCTTGCAACTCGAAGACAGCTTAGAGAGGGACCTCTGGAGGAAAATGCAGAAACAGCTGGAGCATGCTTTACATCAATACGTGTTTCCACTGATGCTGACTTTCGGTTCAGCACTTTTGTTTGCATAGTCTACAACTTTTTCCAATCCTTTTCTGCTAATTACAACTTCAGGGTTTCGACTCTGAGATAGCATCCATTTGATCAGAGACTGTTAAGTCTTCTTGTGTAGTGCTATAACAAGTTATGATGCTACATGCACTCCATTCTTTTAAGGCCCCATTTCAGGACCATTATTCCCAGCTGAAGCAGAAACTAAGACACCCTTCATCATGGCGCCAACAGAAGCTTGGTCCATAGCAGCAATTAAATCAGAAACGAAAGTTCCTTCATCAAAGCTGAACTTATACACAGCTATCCTAGTTCATGGCACCATACCTCTTGCTGTTCCAGGAGCATATCCAAAAGATGAAACTCCTTTAACAAAACTACCAGCAGCAAAGGAAGCAACGTAAGTGCCATGACGATAAGTGTCTCTGGCAGAATTCATGGAAATATTCATGAAGGGCATTGTTATAACATGAAAGTTCAGAGATAATCCATGAAATACTTCCAACGGCTCTGTCGAGTAGATAATGCAACTGGAACAATTGCCAAGCAGTTATTTTGGTAAACCAGAGAAGCTATATTAATAACAAAAACTACAGAGAACCGAGATGTGGCTGAGCCATGGTAGTTTGTGGTTGTTGGGCCACTATTCCACCAGCAGTATTTACAGCAGATACGAAAGACCTATCACCAGCATTACTACAAACTGTACTACTAATATCATACATAGTAGAAGGATTATGATGCATAGCATTTATCCTCCTGACGGATGTGGCACCAGTTTTATCGTCAAGCCAAAGGTTCTCCGATGATGGTGGCATTTCCCAAAAAAGCTGCATAGTAATAGGATTTTCAATAGTGGCAGTGCCCATCGATGCAAGTCTATTAGTAAGTCAATTCTGTTCTCTGTAGATGTGTTCAACCTGCAGGCTATTCAGCTTCTGAAGGTCGCACCTGCAATCATCCAAAATGACACAATTATGTTTGTTAGGACTGTGAAGCTGACAAACTACTTCTGTTGTGTCAATGTTACCTTCCACATACCAAATTATATTTGAAGTGATAGATTGAGGTTCCAATTTATACCTATTAACAATTATCAAATAATAGAGCTTATATAAGAGATAAATATAATATAGTCAAGGATTTTGATGCTAAATAAAATATAAACTTGAAAAATCTTCGACAAGTTGTGAAAAAGAATTGGCATAAACAGGCACTCAAACTTGGCTTCAGTTGGCAAGTTGTACTCCAATCTTTTGAGTAAGCACATCAAGACACCTCAACGTGTCACCAACTGTGTTAGTTGAATGCTCTAACTTACAAAATGATCATCTAAACACCTCCAAATGTATATGTCATGTCAGCATCAAGTGTCAATGAGACACAATGAGGATGAATTAGTGTTCAGTTGTCAGTTGAGATCAAGTTCAGTTGTCTACATGTGAATTCTCAAAATTGGAGTACTAAGTTTGAGTATATATTTACATAGTATGCCAATAGAACTCTATGGACATTAGTGAAGAGCTTCTTTTTTCTTTCAAGAAGTTCTTCAAAGAAGTGTTTCGGGATTTATTTTTTTTCTTCCCTTTTTGGCCTTGAGGATTTTTTTTCAAGCTGCTTGTTCTTTGGAGGATCTACAAGCTTGTAAATATTTACCTTTTGAAGCTTAAGCTGGACAGCTGACCGAACATTATGAGGAAGTGGATTGACAACTTTTCTAATTACTTTGATACTTGACAATGCGTTTGAAATTGCCCTCTTCCTCCTCCTAATCTCAATGGGAATGCAGGAGTTTGAAACCCTCTTAGATGGATTGATACCCCTTTTTGGTGCCAGACTATTTACAGCTTCAGTCAATGCATGGATACGATTAACTAATTCAGCATGTCTTTTATTTACAGCTTCAGTCAATGCATGGATACGATTAACTATTTCAGCATGTCTTTCATTGCAACCCTTGCATTGACAAGTAAAACATAAGCTAGAGGAGGCAACACCAACAGATGTTTGTAGCCTCGATTTGTATGGAGGTGTTGTTGCGCGTGAACTAAATGGTGCGAATCCACCATATTCACTAACACCAAAATCACCAATGTTGTGACCATCATCATGGTCAATTCCTTTTTCAGAAACTGAATAATGAGCAACATCATCAAGCTCATCACCACCACCACTACCATCAAAACCACCACCGACATCACCTAGGGGATCACCAACAGCACCAACAGCCTCATCACCACCCCCCAGTGCTTCCCTTTTGATGGATGTAGCTCCATCCAATTCTCTTTTAATCCTATCAATAACCTTAGGATCAGGTAAAGTTCTCACAAATCCTAAAGTAAGAAGGAATGGCATGGTTGATTCTAGCTCAGTAGGGATAAGCCACGGATGCACAATCTACAATCAACAAGTAGATATATTAAAATAGTATTTGAATCATGAAAATCAATCAATAATTAAAGAAATCAACACATGTATAATCAAAAGTGTTTAATATGTCAAAATTATGTGCAACAAATGTTGAATCAGCTTTATTATTTCACAGATTTGCAATTTGCTGCAATAGACTACACATTTGGTGCACATAATCTGTTAGAAGAACTCAAACAAATATTTAATATGTAGCAACATTTAATAGATCGATTGCTACATATGTCCTTCAAATTAAGTAAAATCTACATAAAAGAAAACTTACTGCATCATCAGGAGGGGTGAACAAGTCAACAACATTCACTTTTATGTTGTTCTTGGCAGACAACCATCTAAGGATCCTTGGATAAGAAACCTTTTCAGAGTAGTCCTTGACTTGCTGTCGGAGGTGAGGAATGGCTTCAAATGCCCAAGCCTAAATATAATTATGCCAATAAGCAAATCAGAATAATTATTCAACAAAAAATGAAAGATTAAAGAAGAAAATCATAACTTTACCATGAAAGCCCAAGGAAAACCATATAGATTGATTGTTTTGGGTGTTAACTTTTGCAACAAATATTTTACAGTTAAATTGTAGCTTTCGTGACCCCATGGATAGTTGTTGAATTCCTCACGATCCCGAGATAACTTTAACAAACTAGCTGGTATGATTTGGTTGGTGTCTTTGGCCCATAGAATAGCATGCACGAACCAAACTAAGCACAATGACTCTTTGTGCTTACTTGAAAGTGTTTTAGACTCCAGATCTTTGAGCAAATTTGTGCTTTTGTAGCTCTTACCAACAATGTCCACCAAGTCATCATCATCAGCTATTTTTTCTTTGCCTTCGACTTTCTTTGTTTTGTTGGTTGTATTCTTTGGCTTAACAATAGGAAGAGGCTGAACAGCATGATGACATTTAAGTCCAGTAATTATGGAAAATTCTTTAATACTAAAACATATTGGCATGCCACAGTAGTTTATCCAGATCTCATCTTTTTTTTCCTCATCCTCATATAGAATCCTACGTTTCAAAAGACCATAGACCATAGTCATTTGAAAACGTGCATTATTATTCTCAGGAAGATCAAGATACAACCCAAAACAGCTAGACCTAAAGAAAGTCTCCAACTTTTGCTCCTTCAATATCACCCTGAATTTATCAAATACTTTTCCCATCACAGATTTAACAACAGAATCACCAAAATTTGTATCATCATCAATGGGCATCTTCACTTGAAACTTGTCAATACTGAAAGTTTTGACAAATCCAGGGGTTGAAGGGATGCTATGTTGGACTTCTGATCTAAACTCAACATCAGTCGCCGACCTTTCCCCTACTTCTTTCCCTATGGCTCTAGACCTCGAACTACTTTCTCCTCCTCCTCCGAGAGCTACTTCCTCATTTCTATCTCCTTGCACTACTTTCTCATTTTCCTCTATTTCAACCACTTCATCTTTTACTGCATCTACAACTGGAAAAATATGATTTCTTTGAGAAAGGGCTTCATCAGCAAGTTGTTTCGATGGTGTTTGTACTCTAGGTACTTCACTCATTCTGCACGAAGTTGATTTTTGTTCCTTTCTTTTGACTGAATTCATTTTATCTGCAAAAAATAGATAAACAAAAAAGGTTTCAATTGCTTTGTGCATCACTCAAAAGAAGAGAAAACATAAAAAATATAACAAATATATTATTCCAACATATAAGTCATCTATTGCAACAGATTCCTCATATGTTTCCAATAGATCCTACCGTCTTCTATTGGACAAAAATAAAACCAATGCAAGATCTTTGTTTTATGTCATGGAGGACAACAACCACACCAAAAATAAATCACTTTTACTACACCTTTAACAACACCAAATATAATAATAACAAAGAAGTATGCACTAAAAGATATGTTACAATCTCTAAACAACAATCAAGATTTTATCCAACAAGTCATTTGTCATTTCACTACTTTCATAACAATGTTCAAGAAAAATAACAACAAAATTTCTTATTACAATGTTCAAGAACAACAACAAAAATTCACATTTCTTAGCAAAAAAACAAAATTTCACAACTTTCACAACAATGTTCAAACAACAACAACAATGTTTAACAACAACAACAAAAATTTACTTTCCACTAAAGATACACACACTATTTACAAAATCATTAACTCTAAACTTAACTTTGAAGAAAAGACCTTAACTTTTAATTGACCAAAAGCATTATTTTCAAAACACTAATTTTTTGAACTCATTTCAATACATCATTGTACCCATTGTTGAAAGTATAAAATATAATAACAAGTGTTCACTAAAAGTTATGCTAGAATCTCAAATAAAAGTTTCCCTACTTGAACAACCAAGTTCAAGAAGAAGAAGAAGAACAACAACATAAAATTCATATTTCCCTTGAGAAGAACATGGGAAGAGAATAAATACCAAAAAAGTTGGGGTTTCTTTCTTAAGCATGAAACAACAAAATTATTAACAGACTTACACTCACAGTTCTTTTTCATTTATCCAAAAGAAATTTTCAAAATCTTAACTTTTTGCACAGGCATTACCTAAGAAGAGGAGAAATTGCAAATTAGAAATGAAGAATGGAAATCTAAAAGTTTGGCTTTTAGCTTTTACTTTTTGGCTTTTACTCCCTCCATTTCATATTAATTGAACAATTGAGGTGTTTCACAACTTTTAAGAAAATAAGATTAAAACATAAATTAGGCTTAACTTTTCATTTTTATCCTTATTAATTATTATCAAAATTATGATTAAAATAACTAAACATTAATTAATAAATAATTCCAGTACTAACTAATGAAGGGTAAAATTGAAAAAACATTTTAAAAGTAGTCTTGAAAATTGAACAATTAAGTTAATTTAAAAAATAAAAAATATCTCAACAATTCAATTAATATGAAATGGAGGGGGTAACTTTTAGACCATCTCCAACCCACCTCTATTTTACTCTCCATTCTCTATATTTGGAGAGTAAAATAGAGAATGGACACTCCAACCCACCTTTATATCACTCTTTATTCTTCATATTTAGAGAGGTGAATAGTAGTTCTCCAACTATTTCACTTTTTGAATATTTTATTATTATTTTTATTACTTTCTAATTATCATATTATTTTACATATAATGTCATTAATTAAATATCTAATATTCATACTTCTTTTTAAATGTAATATAATATTTTTAAAAATATTTTATTTAATATATACTACGTTCATCCCGAATTAATGGTATTTTAATTTTTTCTAATTTTCATCGATAATATAGTTTAATTTTATTATTTATTTTCACTATAAAGAATACACAAAATTAAAATGATAAGATGAATAATTTAATTTAAAAATAAAACACATAATAATATGATTACTTAAATATAAAATAACAATACAATACATAACATAATAATTTAAATACAAGATAAAATACAATACATAACATAATAATTAATTCGCGATGAAACAAGAATCATGCCGAAAAGATGTTGAATGTACATTCGGAGTTTTGCAATCACGTTTTGCAATTTTTCAGGACCGTCGCGTTTTTGGAGAAAAGAAATGCTACATGATATAATGACTACATGTATTATATTGCACAACATGATAATTGAGGATGAATGTGATCTTAATGCACCAATTCAAGATGTCGAACAGGCTCCACTCCAAGGACAAAAATGGTGGTAGATCGGTTTGAACAACTTTTAGATAGACATAAAAAAAATTAAGGACAAAAATGTTCATTTTGAACTATGTAATGCATTAATAGAGCATTTATGGGCGCATCGTAATAATTTCAAAAATTGAGTGTTTATGTAATGTTTATGTAAATGTATTTCACTTTTATATGAATTTGTCCATTAATTTGTATATTATTTAATATTTTCTTGCAATTTATGTTATTTAAAATTTAGAATAAAATATAATTTTATATTAAATAAAAATTTGAAAAAGTAAAATTTTATATCACATGAAAATTATATAAAGTAATTATTGGCAAAATGAAATAAAGGATTTATATTATGAGATAAGAAAATAAGAATGAAATAGAAATAATAATATTATATTGAAATATCCCTTTTTAAAGAGTAAAATAGAGTATTGGGTTGGAGCTGGTTGTCTGAAAAAATAGAGAACTCTATATTTGGAGAGTAAAATAGAGTGTAGNTCTCGACTCCAACAAATCTATCAATTAATGCCACATAAATTGGGACATGGCAAATAACATATATTATTAAAAAATTAGGTTCAAAATGTACAATAAAATACAATAATTAACAACTTAATATATTAAAGAGACATATAAAAAATGCTTAATATTTGAAATTCTGCATGTGCCACATAAATTAGAACAAACAAAGTAATAAATCTTTTTTTCAAAATTATGTTAAAAAAAGTACTACAAATCACAATAGCTAAAAATTTAAAATATTTTTAAAAACATATAAAAATTTCAATAACTTCTCAAATTCCATAATATGACATAAATTAAAATAATAAAAAATATATATATTGGGCCCCGTGCTGGCACGGGGTCCTATATCTAGTGAATTCAATAAATATGATACATAATTTAGTAAGATACAATGATTTTGATGTATTCATTGAACTTTATGTATAATAAAATTATTTTTTATATAATTCAATAAATATGATACATAAATTAATAAGATACAATAATTTTGATGGAATCAAAATGAACCTTCATTGAATCTCAAAACACTCTTTAAATTAATAAATATTATTTTTTTAATTAAATAATATCTCTATACAATAATAATAATAATAATTCATGATTCCACCTACGTAAACCCAAGAACAAATCATAACGCTATTTAATCAGCTTCTGCTTTTGAATAATAAATACATTCTTTCCAGCACTTGTTCAATACGCCATAAAGGTTAACCGATATTTTTGTAGAAACCGATGAATTGATCTTCCTCCTTTGATTTTATTTGAATATTTATGATTTATGAACTGTTTATAACTATTTTTGAAAGTTTTGGGATCTCTGAGGAAGGTTAGAAGTAACTTCTCGCAGAGGCGGACACACATTTGAGGGAGTGGGTGCACGTGCAATATTAAAAACCTTAAGCTAAATTCGAACTAGCAATCACAAAGTGTAGAGTAAGGGGCAAGACCATCCAACCATAGAGTGAACTGTGTTATTTTTTTGTTTAATTTATATTTATATATACCTTCAATTTCATACTTGTTGGACAATATTTTTCGATAAAGTGTCGGTACTTCGACTAACCAGCATCCGCCTTTAGTAGTGCCCCCGTTGTCTTCAAATCTTGAGTTCGCCTCTGCCTCCAGGAAGTATCCCCAACGTATAGTAGCTTGGTGGGAAAGTAAAAATCAATCCTTATTTATGAATTAGACTTGGCGGAGTACTAAATGGGCTTTTAAGTAAAATCACCACATGTTGAGAGTCTTGATCTCTGTGACCCCTCTTTGACCATACAAAGAAGAAAAATGAATGTCTAAATCCATGGTCCTCCCTAGAAAGAAATAAAGAAAAGAAGAGAGTATTTTTGACAAAAAGTTGTAAAGAATAATTTTTAAAAGAGTACAAGTTGTTTACCTTGAATATTTATAAAGAAGTTTATGAGAAATGTTTGAAAAGAATGTTTTCTTGTATTTTAAATGCTTTGGTTTGCATATAAGATAAAAGGTAAGATGAAAGGGTACATTCACAACTAAAAAAAAAACACAATACATCTCACAAGAGTTGTGGATTGAAGAATATACTTGAAATGAAAATAAAACACCTTTAATAATATGATTTGACAAAAGTGTTAAACCAAAGTCAAAAAAATGCAAACCTAGTGAAAAGATACACTATCAAAAGAGGAGTTGAGCCTTGAGATATTATTAATAAAATAATCAATTAAATCCTTTTGACTAAATGCCTAAACAACAGCTGACTTTGGTCACGATTTCCAGCATAATATGTGATACCATACTCAACCTAAAGGTATTATTATACACTCACTTGTAAGAGGCCTACAAAACTGGGAGGCTTTGATTTTTGGCGTATACCCCATGAGTAATCTTTTATCCATGTTAGAGATTCTCTAATGTGGTTTCGGTTTAAAGCCATCAACAGCAAAGTTTCTCGTGGCTGCAGGAAGAGCTACCCGAATTCCATCAAGTTCAGGTTTAGCAATTACTTGACAACCTAGACGAGACCTGCAGAGAACGAATGCAGAATATATGAGAGGCTTGAGAATATTACAGTAAACTGAAAAATAATACAACAAATTGAAGGGACCAACGTCTCTGTGAGGCCAAAAGCAAGATCCAACATGTCATTCTCTTCGTCTGTTGGATCTTCTAGCTTGTTGTACTGGTCCACATCCTGTCGAGAGTCGCCAAAGTTCAGATAACGAATGTAGCTCAGTTAAAAGATTACAACATTCAAATGGATTCTTGACCCATCTAAGCTGGGGCAAAGGAGGGGTTTATGGCCTAATCATATGATTACATACCATAACTATCACATGACATGTGGAACAGGCAAGTGACCCTTCACATGCTCCTGCATCAAAGCCAATTTTGTTCGGTTAACCTTAACAACCAATAAGGCACCAAAAGTTAGATATGCTAAGAAATGTAAATTCCACCAGTAACACCCAAAACTGTTTTGGTATACAATTCAAACTGTAGGGAGACGAAGATGATCACTCAGTAACGTTAACCAGACCCGTGTAAATGAGGCTCATATTAATTTTATTTTTTTTAACCGAGAAATCGGTCTGTGATCCGCCCTTTGGACCAACACAGCCTTCTAAACTCGGTGGATAATGGGCCCGCCCCTCTACCCTTCTCCACTTAAATACCGGGCTTTGCTTTGCATGGTGTGGGGCTTGAACCTGTGACCTAAGCCACAAATCCTCCACCTTTTGCCACTCAAGCTAGGCCATGGGGGCAATGAGGCTCATATTAATTGTCTAAAGGTAAAACTGAAATTGAAAGGTTACACCATTATTAGGAAAGAATGTTAGTGCGTCTCTAATATGCCCAACTGCCATTATTGGCCCATTCCAGTATCCAACTAGTTTTGCGGCATTGCCTCTCTAAAGTCTAAACTATGTCCCAAGATTCATTACCAACTTTCACACACCCTCCCGCACTCATCTCAGCACTATCACCCCTTCACCAGTATCTTTAATATGAAGACGAGAATACTTGCAGTACTCGCAGTATTCCTTTTGAATTGCTTTGAGTTCAGATTCTTCTTTCACTAAATTTGAATCAACTCAGGGACTTCCCTCACCTACTCCAGAGAACTTAGATTACTATACAATTTAATTAATCACTCTTATGTTTTTCAGATAAGAATGATTGCGAGGTGAAAAAGTTTGATCAGAATATCCGCCCAATAAAAGCATACTAATTGCAAGCGTAATCAGATTCATAAAGGTCCTATATCGTCCTGAAAATCTATACTAAACTGGTTAAGGATACCAATATTGAATCAACATGTAAGATTTAGCATGCCCAAACAAAGCTAACCTTCAAGCTCAATGTCATTCTCATGTGCAGCTTCTAACAAAGACATTCCAACAGGGACCTTGATATGCTTCTCTTCTCCATCCTTGTCAACAAATGTTACTGATATTCTGTGCAAAGAGAGAACATGTAAAAGTTTGAGGAGAACAAAAGCAGATATGTATAATCTTGTGGCATGCCAACGGCCACATTAGAGATGAAATTATGCAACAAACGCAACGAGAGATTGGACTGCAATCCAAGATCAAAATAACCATGTACTTAAAAGGCTATTCAACTACTGACGAGATATCTCAGTAAAATAATGTATATTGTTTGATAGAGAAAGACAGGGTGTATACAAAATCATAAGATGCAGAAAACATAAAATATTTTCCCAATCTCGAGGGCAGTTTTTGGGAACTCCCAAACTATAGATTAGAAGGACCACGTGTAAATATGTTCCATGAAAGTATCTTATAGAAGGAAACATCAGATATATCAGAGCATCAGCTTTGATCTGATTATGTTAGGAATGTCAGAGTTTGGATTTGCATTGATGCATATTTGGACCAATTTAGAATGGACTTGATTTAGTGAAGGGAATAGTATACACACAATCATTAAAATTGTATTGTCCATTCTATTCATTATATAAAGAGATTGTATTATTACTACCTTCTCAACAAAACAAAAGAAATGTATTTCAACATTATGACAGGACCCTTTTCTATGACGGTGTATGGTCACTAGCTTACAGGCACCTCAACAATTGCATTGGGTGTCTAATACCTACCGATACAAGTAATGGGTAACTTTGTCCACCAAGGCTTACACATATGGAAAAGTCCCTAATGTTTTTTTTTTGTCTCTATTGGGGTTTAAAGCCTGGTCTCCCATGGTTTTCACTCTTCATTGATTGCTAAGCCACATCCTTGGGTTATGATATGACATTGACTTTTTTTATACAACTTTTACTGAAAGAAATGTCAAATTAATTAGCAAAATTAATAGTAAGTACAAACTAACCTAATGGTTATCAATTTTAACTAGGCTAGAACAAATACTACATGGATCAAACCTTTGTACATCAATTGTATTCTTAAAGGAAACTCAAAAAGGAGCAATTAAATAAAATATAATCAAGAAATTTGCCTAACCATCCTTAATTGACCTTGAAAACCCAAATTCATTGCATGAATCTCCTTCCCCAAGAAGCAAATTCAAGGTCCCAATCCTTATCAAAATAACTTCACATTTTCAATCGATTTATATGCCACGAAAACTGCTCTGCTACATAGCAGTTAGAAATTACCCTTCAAAATTGAGATGTTGATCAATATAGTTAGGTTAACAGTAATAAGCAACACATCTTCTATTCTTTTTTTTTGGATAAGCATCATTAGCCACATAGCAGTGTTACTCACCCAACTACGCCAATCAAACAGGTCTACTCATTCCTATATCACCAAGACAATTTAAACATTCTCACAACTCTCAATCATGAAGTGCATTTAGCAATATAAGACAATGACACATCTCTTGTGTAAAGAAGTACAAGGTTTCCTTGTTCAAAGAGAAACAACTGGTAAAAGAAAATAAAATAATGGTAACAATCCATACATAACTTACGTTTGCTTTTCCTCGTTCCCTGTAGTAGTGCAATATTCTTTATGCCTCTGAGACAAAGAACAAAAATTCAGGTAAAACAAAAGGAGAATGATATGAAATTTCAAATTAAATAAATTATTTCTTAGAATGGAAACAACGGAAAAGAAACAAAATCCAACAGGATGGGGTACTAAAGAGTCTCACAGTCAATAATTTCTAGAAACTTTTCAAGTATTACATTATCTTGCAAAGCTACTGACCAGGCCCAGCAAAATTTGGTATCTCGACAAGGGTCCATATGATGTCCCTGGGGTGCAGGGTGATATGGCTGCAACGCATTCAAGGAGAAAAAGTAGTTTAGAAAATGAAATATCACATTAGACCCATGAATATTATGCAACTTGAGTTTCTGTCACATCTATGCATAGGAGAACATACATGTAAAGCTTATCGGACGAGAAACTAGTTGTTTCCACCTCTAAAGCTTAATGGATAATGGATTTTCCCCTCAACCAATCTCCATCTAAATACCAGTTCACTGACCAAAAATCAAAACTTGAGTGAGCGCCTACTACACTTTTTGCATACCTTCAACGATGAACCAAAACCAAGGTAGGAATTTTTTAGCACAAAATAGCATCAAGTGGTGGTTATACAAGATGGCTACGGAAAATCGTATTACTTTAATTATCACCAACGGCCACTTGCTTCAATAGCACTTTTTGGCATGTCATTGCCACTTCAGTTCAACCTTCCACCTTTTGTTGAGCAATGCAACACTAGGGAAGGGGCTTGATATTTAGGTGAAGAGGACAATGGCAGTTCCAGAGTACAACAATAATTTTGCCTCAATCCGAACTTTAGGTATATGATCCTCTATATTCATTCCGCTCTACTCAAGCTAATTTCATTCTAATACTCAAACAGGGAATTTTTTGAAAAGTAGAGGTACATTTCACATTTGATCCATTGCTGATATGCAATTCTAACCAAACAAAAGACTCTTGGAAATAGAAGACCTAATGTAAGTGTATCAGTAATTGCCTACCTCAATCTCTGCAAATTGGTAGTGCATGTATGAATCCTTTGCTTCCATTGTTATCTGTTATATTCTTAATCAAGTCATCATAACTTCTACGAGGTTGTAAATTTTCTATCTTATACATTTTTCCATCATGTGATTTCAAGTCTACCTCATCTCATTTTATCACCTTCAACCACTATACTGTCACATCTAAGGATCAGTGCATTTGGATGTCTATGTAAAACATGACCAAACCATCTATCACAACCTTCTCTCAGTTTATCCTCTATGCATTACTTGCACCTTCTACCAGATCTGATTTCAAATCTTGTCTAATTTTATATTAACAACAACAACAACAACAACATACCCAGTGAATAATTTTATATTAACACATATTCATTTTAACAATTGCATTTCCACGACGCTCTTTTATTAATATGCAATTCTTGCATAAACAAAGCGGGAAAAAAATCCCAATTAGAGTTTTTTTAACTTCAACTGCTCTTGTTGCATCCTGATCTGAAGTACCCAGCCTTTTCTAGTTGTGTAGACCAATATATGCTACATTAGCCTTGAGTGAGAGTACATTATGGATTTCCAAGAAATTGTTGTGTTCATCCAAGAGTTATAAATATAGTTTAGTTCACACCATTGACCAAAGATAATGGTTTATATCACACAAATTGAAGGTCCTTTTCAGTAAGTTGGATAACATAACAAGCACAGATGAGATTAACCCATAACACAAGGACTAATTTAGTTGGCAAGATAGTAAAGACAAGAAAGCCCTTCACTTAGTTAACTGGAGCACTCCCCTCACTACTGAAAGGGGTGGGGGACTGGACATCAGGAACCTCAAGAAGCGGCTAAGGAGATACAATATGGAATCCAACGCTCTGTGGAGACAGGTAATTCATGACAAATATGGACAGGATGGTCATATGGTGCTCTAAAGTTGCAATAGTCCATATGGGGTGGGGGTATGGAAAGCCATCAAACTCCATTGGAACTCTCTATCTAACAACATACCAAAAGGATAGAAAATAGTAGGAAGACTCTCTTCTGGAGTGATAACTGGCTTGAGCATGGCCTTCTCAAAGACTTTTTAACTGAATTCTATAGCATAACCACACTCCCTGAAGCCAAGCTAGAAACATCGTCGGGTCAACATGGATGAAATGTTACTTTTTTAAGACTCCTACATGACTGGTAGCTTGAAAGAGCTGTGGAACTTTCAAGAAGACTGGAAACTTTCCAAGGTATTAAAGATTAAGAGGTTTCACTTTGACAATGAAATCCCACAGGTGGGGTCTGGATGTACTGTTTGGGGAGGGTAGAGTGTATGACCTTACCCCTACCTCGTGGAGGTAGAGAGACTTGTTCCCGAAAGACCCTAGACTCAAGTATCACACAACCGAGCAGTATGAAAACAGAATGTCAGAAGTAAAGAAGACATAGCAAATAATAGAAAAAAACATTACATAGGATTCAGGGAAAAGAAACAGTAGCAGTAGCAAAATACTGTGATAGCCGAAACATAAGAAACAATACGTAGTAACAGAAAACGAGGGACAAGAAAAATCACAGGTAGTTTGGCCATGGAGGTTTATTTGGAAAGTCAAGGTTCCTTTCAAAGTGGTCTGTTTCTCATGGCTAGTGGCAAGACAAGCTTGATTTACTCAGAAAAATCTTAAAAGGGAGGGGGGGATTTTAGCTATGCTCCATATATCCTCTATATGGTTCTGCTTTGGACAGTAATAGACATCTTTTCCTCCACTGCCCTATCCCTAACCAGCTATGGCAACTCTTAACATTGAGGGACTTAGTTGGGCTATTGCAGCTACCACTAGTGAAATGCTGCACTACTGGAACTATAATGGAACTGCAGTAGAACTTGAGCTGGTGGAGAATGGTACCTGCTCGTTTATGGTGGACAGCACGGCAGGAGAGAAATGCAAGAACTTTTTACAGCAATCACACTCCTCTCCAGAAATTCAAGATGAGTTGTATATTGTTGTTGTACTTTTGGTGTATAGAAAGTAGCTTAGAGGAGACAGAATTTCTAGTAGATTTACTTGGTTCACTTTTATAAACTCAGTTTTTACTTCTAGCAAGGGTGGAATTCTATTGTAAAAATGGCTTCGCACTTCCTTAGTGCTCTTATATATATACTTTTACCAGGTTCAAAAAGGTTGCGAGTTACTCAAAATTCCAATGAACTTATACATGATGTCCTAAATAATACAGGATACTCTACTAGCCAAACCAAAATTTAATCACTAAGAATACTCCATTATATTTCAGATTGGAACCTTTCTCCTTAAAGCACCAGTATTATGTACTCGAACTCCTTTTAAACTTCCAATTTAGTAAGAATCATCATCATTTAAGGATTAGAACTATGTGAGATTAGAGAAAGGAAAAGATAAAAGTATTAACTCTTTTAATATATTTGGTGAAAGAAGTTGCTTGAGAAGAATAATGCTCTCTATTCTGATTTTAAGAGGAAAGAAGGGTAAAATCAAGAGCAATAGCATAGCCTTTCTTTATGCAAGCCTTTTAAATGCAACTCTTTCATACTGCCAAAACAAACATTTGTCAGAATGACCAAAAGTGCAAATTAGTAGTATTAGTATCAACTAATGCCATTTGCTTTCTTTTGTCATCTTGTCAATTCAAACATGGAGAGTTCACT
The DNA here is from genome assembly GCF_019186545.1 of Solanum stenotomum. Classification (NCBI taxonomy): domain Eukaryota; kingdom Viridiplantae; phylum Streptophyta; class Magnoliopsida; order Solanales; family Solanaceae; genus Solanum; species Solanum stenotomum. The sequence goes on along the minus strand of NC_064292.1, from coordinate 8,729,349 downwards.
TTCCTTCTCTCTATGAGATAAAGCCAAACGGATTGGAAGTTATTTTAAGTGAGATAACCTTCATATGTTATGTTCCCAAACACTCGATTTGCCTTGGGTACTCCTATCTCAAACTGGTATAAGACAGGTAACAGCTCTTCATATGGACAAAACCTACTTGGCAAACTGAAGGTGGAGAAGAAAGAAAGAAAGAAAAAAGATATCGCAAGCGGTACCATCTTCTATATTTTGGACATTCTGGAAAGATAGGAATGCAATATGCTTGGAAGATGCTCAATGACAGACCCTGCACTAAAAGAAAAATGCTTTTTGTCCCTTTCCTTTTTGGTGTAAACATTGAGATAAAAGTAAAGCAAAACTGTTTTTGAATTCATTGGCTCCTCGAGTTTTGCATTTAGTACTTTTGTAATGATGCATCTATTAGATGCCATTGTTAATAAAAGTATCTCTGTCTTCTGTTAAAGTAAAGATGTTTCGGAAGTAACTATGAGAATGCTCATACACTGAAGCACAAATGTATTACTTTCATGGCTTTTTGGTGTAAACTAGAAGTTGTCACTTCTATGGATATGATGATAGATTTCTCAACTTCCTACAGTAATGTCAAGGATCTGAGCTGTATATTACTTTTTGGCACAATCCTTGTCCTCTGTTTATAAAATTTAACCATCCTCGAAAAATTATAAGTATCTCTACTTCACCCAAGAACCAAAAAACAAAATACCAAAATTCTGTAAGTTCACAAAATTCACAAACAAGCCAAGCTACAAAATAAGGCTATAATGTTAGACCCTCCAACACACACTAATAGACAAATATCACTCCCTCCGTTACAATTTGTTTGTCTTATTTTGACTTGGCACGGAGTTTTAAAAAGTAAAGATACTTTTGAATCTGCTGTCTTCCATTAAAGATATGTCAAATGTAGCAAAATGTCCTACATCTCGTGGTCTTAAACATGTCATGTGGAAAGTTGAAATTATAGAGTTGCTATAAAAGGAAGAAGACATTCTTTTTAAAATGGACTAAAGAGGAAAATAGGACAAACAAATTGAAACAAGGTAGTAGGACAACATAAATAAGCACCAATAACTCAAGGATCCATTCCGCACCTAAATTGGCTTCCATGGACAATTTCTCAACCACTCCTGTTTCGCTTCACACAATTCAACAGAGGCATAGACCAAGTTCTATTTTTTATATAACCTAGTGTCAGGGCCAGTTTGCAGGCTTGTGGGGTTTGAACCTGAGACTGTTCTCAATTCCATGTCATTGACCACTAGGTCACACCCTCAGGTTCAAAGGCATAAACCAATATCAAAATACAGAAAGCTGTAACTTTACCAAAATTAACTCAACTCCAGAAGCAAATGAGGCTCATATGAGACATACCATTTGAACAATTGAATGGAAACAAACCCCTAATTCGATTCTTCGCCGCAGTGTTGTAACTCCTTGAACCCACTTTCAATAATGATACATGCGCCGCCTACATTGAACATACAACTCTTTAGAAATCAACCAAAGTAAATAAAATATGCACATAAAAAAACAAATTAACTTTTTGAATTTAATAAAATATGCACATACAGAAGCAGAATCATGAAGAAGAAGGGAGGAGAGAGAAGAGCGAGTGAGGCGATGGGCCAGTCGGCGAACATGGAAACCGACCATTTTGGAGAGGGAGGGGAGGTCACCGGCCGGAGAAGAATGAAAAACGGGTCGGGTCGGGTAGTTTCAGCTAACCCCCTTGTAACTAAAACCTGTATATATTGGGGTTTGTTTGGAACTTGGGAGAGTACAAAATAATGAAAACACTACTCCCTCCATCTCATTTTGTGTGAGATAGTTTCACTCGACACAAAGTTTAAGAAAGAAAGCTAGACTTTTAAACTTATGGTTCAAAATGAATGATAAAAATTTGTATGGCGGTAAATCATTTCATTAAGGGTAAAATAAACATTTTATTGTTAAATTGTTACTTAATATAGAAATGTGTTATACGCTCCGAGCCTACACACTGGGTGGGACTGGCACTCGAGAACCATTGTTGGCCCCAAACGAACCATTGGCCTGACTTAACTCTTAGCGAAAGACTTACTCATGATAAAAAAAAAGTATTGAAATACAATCAAACTAAACAGTCTCAACAAATAACTTAGAATGTTCTAAAGATCAACATTCAACTGGCCAAAATGGCAACTCAAGTCTCAACATAACTGAAACAGAAAAGACTCAAGAACTAACATCAACTAACTGTCTATGAAGCCTTTAACAACTGAGATGGACGTCGGGACAAGACCCACGACTTCCTAATGAACTAAAATGATAAAGTAATAAAAAAGGGATCCTCCAAAAGCAAGGAGACTCACCAACAACTCTGAAGCTCAACTGGATCAACGATGCGTTGGATGCTGATTCTCGTTACTTGAATCGGCATCATACAAAGATGCAGGTCAACTAGCATCAGTACATTAAATGTACGAGCGTGCGAAGGAAATACTAAAACAAAGACATAAGCTTGAAAGGAACTGAAGGAGCATACCTGGTCTCAACTCAACTCAACTCATTTCATTTCAATATAAAGCAATAATGTAAATGCAATATAAAGAAAAGCTTTTAAAGCATGTATAACAACTCTGTGTATTTAGAAATACAATGGTAACTCAGTTTGTATGCAAGGATACAACATAAACTTTGTTTGTATGTAAAAATACAAGTAATCTTTGTGTATATAAGAATACAAAATATAACTGTGGGAGTTTCTCTAATCGACAACCATCACTTAAGAGCTATGTGTTGATACATCATTTTGCCTCACGCTGCCAGGGCCGTCATATACCTTTTCGGGGTATAGAACCTAATTACTAAGTGGACTCACTAGTCTATGCTAAAAAAACACTAAGGAATTATCTAAAAAGTATGACCCTTTTCTAGGCTACATAGTTTATGGGGATGTGAGTTGTCTAAACTCTCCCTCATATAGGTGCTCAATACTACTCCCAAAAATGTAACTAGCTCATATTTTTAAAAACATAACTCTTTCTATGATTTGAAATAATTGCTCAAAAACTAGCCCAAAGGCTCTCTAGGAAATCAGTGTTTCCTCTCTTGATTAAATGTGAAAACATTTACTCTTCACTAAAAACTAGTTCAAAGGCTTTTTTGGAAATTGGTGTTTCCTTTCTTGATTAAATGTGAAAATATTTACTCTTTACTGAAAACTAGCTCAAAGGCTCTTTTGGGAATCGGTATTTCCTTTTTTGATTAAATGTGAAAACATTTACTCTTTGGGAATACATAGTCCTAATATACTCTTTTGAAGAAATGAACTTCACTCTTTACTATTTACTCAACTCAAAACTCAAGTCTTAAAAAAAGTTTAAAGCATTTTCAAAAGACTTTTGAAAGGACTCTAAGAACTCTCTAGACTTGGCTCTTAACTTTCCTTGAATTTGAATTTATGGATTCAAGGTTGTGATTTGTGATAGGAAAGATCTTGTGATGTTTAGGAGTATTTTTAGATAGTTAAACATGAGAAACGATCAAGAAATCACTGTCTGGAAGCAAGTCCGCGACACGGAGATGCATTTTAATATTTGGTCGTGAAATAAATTTTGAGGCATAGGGATCCGCGACCTCTCTGTGACGCGGAGAAATCTTCTATAAAAAAAATGAGGCAGGTCCGCGACGCGGATTGGGTTGCTAGTTTCTCCCAACTTTTTCCTTTTTCATTTTCTAACCCCATTTTGCCTAAATTTGATTCTTTTCTCGATTTCTCTTTAGATTCAAAAACCCAATATATGTACAAAAGAATCTAATCAAACACAACTCTAAAATCGACACGATTTCATCAAGAACTCAACAATCCCATCAAATCTCAAGAATGAAAGCCAATTTCAAGAACACAATTCAAGATTATCAAACTTTCAACTTTCTAGAACGAATTTCGTTGAACTAAACATGATTGGTACGTGAGTGAATGAAACCAACGCTATGAAAGTCTCTCATACCTCTTTAGGGATCAATCCTTGGCGAAACGACTTTGATTCCACAAGAAATCTCCAAGAACGCCTTGAGTTTGCTCCTCTTTTCTGTTCTCTAAAAGCCCTAGCATAATTCTTAATTGAGTAAACTGAACTAACTAAGTTTAGACCTAAATAATTTACTAAAAATGAATTAAACCAATTGGGTCTGGAAAAGACCAAAATACCCCTTTAAATTCTGGTTAAATTTCCTTATCTTGACAACCCAACTTCGAACGGGCATATCTCCCTCATACGAGCTCAAAAATTAGCAAACTTGGTGGCATTGGAAAGATAATTCAAAGACCTTTCATTCAATATCTTATAGAACACCTAACTCATCATGTACTGAGAGTTATGGTCGTTTGAAGTTGACCCAAAACTTATACTTAGCAAAACTTGCCAAACTTTCCAAAATTTGATCTTTCAAAAAATGGTTTCTTTCTATTTCTAGTTCTTTCAAAAGAGGGATGTTACAACATCTCCCCCTTGGGAACATTCGTCCTCGAATGATATTACTCTTAGTAGGCTAAGGGAGTAACTTCTAACATTCAGCTCAAACACCCAACAAGCAAATCTAACACATCAGTATATCAATTAAAGAGTACTAAAAAGAGAATTAATACCTTGATCTGGAATTTCTCTGGGCTCAAAGAGATGTGAATATCTCTTCTTCATATCCTCATCAGATTCCCAAGTAGCTTCCTCAATAAACTGATTTCTCCACAAAACTTTGACTGATACTACTTCTTTGGTTCTCAACTTGCGAACCTGGCGGTCTTGAATCTAAACATGAATCTCCTCATAAGACAAGCTATCATTGATACCAATATCTTCAGTTGGTATTATTAGTGAAGGATCTCCCATGCACTCTTTCAACATAGAAATGTGAAATACTGGATGAACTACTGCTAATTCTTGTGGTAGCTCCAACTTATAAGCTACATTACCAATCCTTTTGGATATTCTGTAAGGACCAATATACTGGGGACTAAGTTCCCCTTCTTACCAAATCTAGTAACACCCTTCATGGGTGAAACCTTTAAGTACACCAAATCATGTACTTCAAACTCTAAGTCTTTTCTCCTAACATCAGTGTAGGATTTCTGACAACTCTGCGTTGTTTTCAACCTTTCTTGAATAACTCTCACTTTCTCCATAGCTTGATAAACTAAGTCTGGTCCTATCAACCCAGCTTCACCAACCTTAAACCACCCAATAAGAGATTTTTATCTTCTCCCATAAAGAGCTTTATAAGGAGCCATATGTATGCTGGAATGGTAACTATTGTTGTAAGCAAACTCAATGAGAGGTAGGTGATCATCCCAATTACCCTTGAAATCAATCACACAGTCCCTAAACATATCTTCTAAAGTCTGAATAGTGCGCTCTGCTTGACCATCTGTCTGAGGATGAAAAACAGTATTCAAGTTCACCTTTGAACCCAAGCCTTTCCGGAATGACTTCCAAAACTATGTAGTAAATTTTGCACCTCTATCTGAAATAATGGAAACTGGAACTCCATGAAGTCTTACTACCTCTTGAATATATAACTTGGCATAATCATTTGCTGAAATGGTAGTCTTTACCGGTAAAAAGTGGGCTGATTTTGTCATTTGATCCACAATCACCCAGATAGAATCATGTTGCCAACGAGACCGTGGAAAACCAGTAATGAAATCCATATTGATCATCTCCTACATCTATTTTGGAAGTTCTATATTCTGAGCCATACTATCGGGTCTTTGGTGCTCTACTTTATCTTGTTGACAATTCGGGCATTTAGCAATGAACTCAACAATACCTTTCTTCATACTATTCCAGCAATATACTTCTCTCAAATCACGATACATCTTTGTGGAACCTAGATGGTTAGAATATCTAGAGCTATGAGCTTCCTCCATGATCCTCTCTTGGAGTTCATCTACCCTTGGTACACACAACCTACGTTGATACATCAATACAACATCTCCCCCTTGTTCAAAAGCCATTACTTTTTGTTTATAAACATTTGCCTTCAATTTAAAGCAAAATAGGATCTTGGTCTTGCTTATCTTTCACTTTTGACACGAATGATGATTCAGCCCCATTCATCACCAGTACTCCTTCTTCAGAATCTATTAGTCGAACTCTTAATCGTGCAAGTCCGTGCACATCCTCTGCTAACTCTTTCTTAACCTCCTCAAAATGGGAGGTACTACCCATAGAAAACCTACTCAAAGCATTAGCAACAACATTACCTTACCCGGTGATATAGAATACTCACGTCATTATCCTTGAGTAACTCTAACCACCTCTTCTGTCTGAGATTAAGCTTTTTCTGACTAAACACATACTGAAGACTCTTGTGATCGGTGAACACATCTACATGAACACCATAAAGATAGTGACACCATATTTTCAAAGCAAATACTACGACAACCAACTCTAGATCATGGGTTGGGTAATTTTTCTCATGAACTTTCAACTATCTGGAGGCATAAGCTATAACTTTGCCATTCTGTATTAACACACAACCCAAACCAACTCTGGACGCATCACAATATACCACAAAACCTTGAGTACCTTCTGGTAAGGTCAATACTGGCCAGTAGTCAACCACTTTTTCAATTCCTGAAAACTTTTCTCACAAGCTTCAGACCATTGAAACTTAACTGTCTTCTGAGTCAACTTGGTCAAAGGGGACGAAATAGATGAGAACCCTTCTACGAACCTTTTATAATATCCAGCCAACCCCAAGAAACTCCTAATATCAGTTGGAGATGTGGGTCTAGACCAATTCTGCATTGCCTCTATTTTCTGAGTGTCAACTTTAATTCCATCACCGGAAACAATGTGGCCTAAGAATGCCACAGACTTAAGCCAAAACTCACACTTAGAGAACTTGGCATACAACACTCGATCCTTTAGAGTTTGGAGAACTATTCTGAGATTACTAGCATGATCTTCTTCATTCCTCGAATAGATTAGTATGTCATCAATGAATACGATAACAAACATATCTAAATAAGGCTTGAATAATCTATTCATAAGGTCCATGAACGCTGCAAGCACATTAGTTAAACCGAACGACATGACCAGAAACTCATAATGACCATAATGGGTCCTGAAAGCTGTCTTTGGAATATCACATTCCCTTACTCTTAACTAATGGTAGCCAGATCTGAGGTCTATCTTAGAGAAACAAGTGGCACCCTGAAGTTGATCGAAGAGATCATTAATTCTTGAAATTGGATACTTATTATTGATAGTAACCTTGTTCAATTGACGGTAATCTATACATATTCTAAGAGAACCATCATTCTTCCTCACAAATAAGACCAGAACGCCCCAAGGTGAGACACTTGGTCGAATAAAACCTTTCTCTAGGAGATCTTTCAACTGCTTTTTTAATTATTTCAACTCTGTTGGTGCTATCCTATATAGCGGAATAGATATAGGACGAGTATTGAGAATAATATCTATACCGAAGTTTATATCTCTCTCAGGAGGGACTCCGGGAAGATCATCTGAAAAGACTACTGGAACTGACTGAATAAGATGTATCTCAATACTAGAGTTATTAACTCGGACTAAGTAATAGACACACCCCTTGGAAACTAACTTCCTTGCCTTAAGGTACGAAACAAAACAACCCTTAGGCACCTTAGGCACTGCTGAACTACTTCTCCACTCTATAACTGGCTTGTTAGGAAACTGGAACTTGACAACTCGTCTACAATCTATTGATGCATAACAGGCATGAAGCCAGTCCATACGTAGAATGAGATCAAAATCTATCATGTCTAACTCAACTAAATTCAGCCATGGTGCTCTTGTGATTGACGTAAATGGTATAATCACGATAGACTTTCTCTGCTAGAATAGACTCATCAACAGGTGTGGAAACACCAAATGGCTCAAGAAGTTTCTCAGGAAGAACATCAAAATTCATCGCAACATAAGGAGTCACAAAAGATAGACTCGCTCCTGGATAGAGCAAAGCATAAACATCAAAGTTAAAGACTTGGATCATACTAGTGAAAACATCTAGAGAATCTTCTTGCTTTTGGTGACTAGTGATAACATAAAGACGATTTCCTCATCCGCCTGCCCCTGAAGTAGCTCTTCTAGATGCAGCTCTGCTCCACCAAAGAAGATTGAGCTCTATTTCCCTCATTACCATTTCCTTGCCTGTTCTGTAGACACTCTCTCATAAAATGACCGTTTTGGCCACACTTGAAGAAACGATTGGAGCCATCATGACACATCCCTAAGTGGCTTCTACCATACTTAGCACATGCAGGAAGCTTACTACCCCTTGTGTCATACTACCTTGAGAATAGGCAGGTCTAGCTATGAAATTCTAGGAATCCTGACTATTGAACTCACATCTGTTCCTTGGTGTAAGTGCACTAGCAGATGATGGAGCAAGTCCATTCTGTTTCTGTTGGAAAGATGACCGATTGGCATTACTCTTTTGCTGCCCGGACTCATTCCCTGTCTTAGCTCTCTTATTTCGAAACTCATATATGTCTTTCAACTTCTCTTCCTCAACCTATTGCACATTGATCATCAGCCTTGTTATGTCCATATCTCCTATGAGCATAGTTGTTCTGCCTTCCCTACTAGACAGACGAGACAACCCAGCAACAAACAAACTCATCATACTTCTCATGTCAGCAACCATCTTTGGAGCATAGCGTGAAAGTTGGGTGAACTTCAGATTATACTCAAAACGCTCAAAGAATCCTGCTTAAGTGTGAGGAACTCTTGTACCTTTGCCTCTCTCCGTTCTCGGGGAAAGAAGAAGGCATCCTCAAAACAAGCCCAACTCACAACTGGTGCACCCTCAGCTCGATTCTTCTTCCATCAATCAAACCAGATTCTAGTGACACCATTCATTTGGTATGCAACTAGTTCCACCCTCTCAGTATCAGTAACATGCATAATTTCAAAAACCTTCTGAAGCTCTTCAACAAAGTTTTCTGGATCTTCTGTGACACTTGAACAAGTGAAGCTTGAATGATTCATCCTTAAGAACTCACAGATCCTTGAAGTATCAGCCCATTCTTGTCGATTCTCTCTCTGTCCAACTTGATTGGTCACAGCTTCACTTAGCATCTGGATAGCTTCACGGAATTCAGCATTGGTGACCTCTCATTGGGGTTTCACTTCTGGTGCATTAGGTACCCCTTGTTCCTGTAGTTCAACATTCCTTCTAGCGAGACGACCTCTGAAAGCTCTTCGTAGAGGCATGATCTGAACGACACGCTCAAGCACGAATTAGAAGAAACTTTTTAGAGATAAACTCTATCGTACGAAATGAGTATGAAATAAGTGAGATAGTTCCTAAGTGTCTCAGCCTCCTAATTATAGATGTGGCGCGCTTCAAACCGATAATTAGGACTCTTGAACTCTGTGCTCTAATATCAAGTTTGTCACACCTCGAGCCTACATCCTGAGCGGGACTGCACTCGAGAACCATTCTTGGCCCCAAGCGAACCCTTGGACTGGTTTAGCTCTTAGCGGAAGACTTACTCATGATAAAAATGCTTTAAAAAGTAAACTGAAATCTCAATAGATAACTTAGAATGTATAAAGAAACATTCACTAGCCAAAATGGCACTCAAGTCTCAAACATCAAAACAATAATGGAAAAACTCAAGAACTAACATCAACTAACTGTCTATGAAGTCTCTAACAACTGAGATGGACGTCGGGACAAGACCCACGACATCTTACTGAACTAAAATGATAAAGTAATGAAAAGGGGATCCTCCGGAAGCAAGGAGGCTCACCAACAACTCTGATGTTCAACTGGATCAACGATGCGCTGGGTGCTGATTTTAAATAATGCAGGCCAGCTGGCATCAGTACATTGAATGTACGAGCATGTGAGGAGAATTCTAAAATAAGACATTAGCTTGAAAAGGGAACTGAAAGAACAAACCTAGTCTCAACTCAACTCGACTGAACTGAACTCATTTCAATATAAAGCAGTATAAACCAGTGCATTATAAAGAAAAGCTTTAAAACATGGATATCAACTCTATGTATTTAGAAATACAATAGTAACTCTGTATGTATGCAAATATACAATATAAACTCTGTAACTATATAAAAATACAAGTAACTATGTGTATATAATAATACAAAATACTTATGTGGGAGTTTCTCTAACCGACAGTCTTCACTTAAGAGCTATTGTGATGATACAATGTTTTGCCTTACGCTGCCAGGGTCGTCATATACCTTGCCAAGGGTATAAAACCTGACTACTAAGTGGATCCACTAGTCTAATCTAAAAGGAACTAAGGAATCATCTAAAAAGTATGACCATTTTCTACCCATGGTTTATGGGGGTTGGGAGTTTTTTGAACTCTCCCATATATTGGTGCTCAATACTACTTCCAAAATATACTAGCTCATATGTTAAATATATAACTCTGTGGTTTGAGATAATTAATCAAAAACTAGCCCGGAGGCTCTCTTGGAAATTAGTGTTTCCTCTCTTGCTTAATTGTGAAAACATTTACTCTTTTACTGAAAACTAGCTCAAAGACTCTTTCGAAAATCTCAATTTTCTTTCTTGTTTAAATGTTAAAACATTTTACTCTTTACTGAAAACTAGCTCATAGGCTCTTTTGAAAATCTCAGTTTCCTTTAGGGCTGGGCACAAACACCGAGAAACCAAAATATCGAGCTGAATTATTTCGATTTCGTTATTTTGGTTTTCGATTTGGTATTCGATATATGTTTTCGTTTTTTTCGGTATTTCAGTTCTGTTTTCGATATGTAATTTTGTATTATTCGGTATTTTGGTTTACCGAAATATATTATATTATATTTATAATATTATAATATTATATTAATTATTAATATTAAATACTCCCTCCGTCCCATTTTATGTGACACTATTTCCTTTTTGGTCAGTCCCAAAAAGAATGTCACATTTCCTTATATGGTAAGTATTTAAAGGTACAATTCCTCTTTTACCCTTGTTGGTCCCACTTAATCTTAAAATAATACTCCAATACATTTATGAGGAGAGAGAAAAGTGAGTCTACTTTTTAAAGGACAATTTGGAAAACATTTCAAAGTTTTCATTTATTTCTTAAACTCCGTGCCCGGTCAAATGTTGCCATATAAAATGGGACGGAGGGAGTAATAAATAGGCAAAATTAGGTCAAACTTTTCACTTTTCAGCTTTTACTTTTCAAATTTTTCACTTTTCTTAGCAGCCACACATCCGTCACTTCCCACGTTAGTTTTAACTTTTCAGCTTCCAACTTTCCAGTTTGGCAGTTCCACTTCCCACATCTTCCAGTGATCGGCCGATCTGCAACAAGTCAACGATCGGCAGACCAGCACGCAGGCAGCACGCAGCACTACAACAGGCCAGCACGCAGGCAACACGCAGCAGGCCAGCACGCAGCACTGCAGCAGGCCAGCACGCATCACTGCAGCAAGCCAGCACGTAAGCAACACGTAGCAGGCCAGCACGCACCACGCACCACGCAGGTAGCACGCAGCAGCCAATCGGCGACCACCAGCAACCGATCGGTAACCCATAACAAAAAACCAAACTAACAAAAAATGAACCAAAATAACATAAATCGAATCGAAATAAAAAAAATGAACTAGAATAATTCGATTCGGTGTTTGGTACACGTGGTACAAGAACCAAAAATAGAAAATAATCAGGAAAAAAAAAACAAAACTGAACCGAATTACTGAATGCCCAGCCCTAGTTTTCTTTCTTGTTTAATGTGAAAACATTTTACTTTTTGGGAATACATAGTCTTGACATACTCTTTTGAAGAAATGAACTTCAATCTTTACTCTTTACTCAATTCAAAACTCAGGTCTTAAAACAAAGTTAAAATATTTATAAAAGATTTTTGGAAGACTCTATGAACTTCTGTTGACTTGACTCTTAACTTTCCTTGAATTTGAATTTATGGATTCAAGGACTGTGATTTGTGATAGGAAAAGATCTCATGATGTTTTAAGAGTGTTTTAGATAGTTAAACATGAGAAATGATCAAGAAATCAATGTCTGGAAGCAAGTCCGTGATGCGGAGATGCATTTAAATATTTGATCGCGAAATAAATTTTGAGGCAGAAGGGTCTGTGACCGCTCCGCGACGCGGAGAGAAAATTCCTATCTTTTCTTCATTTTCTAACCCCAATTTGCCTAAACTCGTTTCTTTTTCTCAAATACTCTTTAGATTCAGATACCCAGTATGTATGCACAAGAATCTAACTCAACCCACTCAAGGAAACAACACTATAACCTCAAGAAACTCCTCAATCTCAACCCAAATTCAAGAACACACATCAAGAACATTCAAACTTCCAATTTTTTTAAGACGACTTCATGCTGAAATAAACATGTTTGGCACGTGGTTGAACGAACTCAACGTTATGAAAGTCTCACATACCTCGTAAGATCAAATCCTTGACAAAATCTGCAATCAATTCCTCACGAAGACGACGAATCTTGACTTTCCTCTTCTCTTCTCTCAAAAACCCTAACATGAATTTTCAATTGTGCAAACTGAACCAATTCAGTTTTGACCCTAATTAATTCACTAAAAATGAATCAAATCAAGTGGGTATGGAAAAGACCATAATACCCTTCTAAAATCCGATTTTGACTTTACTTATCTAGACAACCCGACTTCCAATGGGAATATCTCCCTCATACAAACTCAGTGGCGTTGGAAAGATAATTCAAAGATCTTTCCTACGGTATCTTGTAGCACATCTAAATCATCCCAAGCTAGGATTTATGATCGTTTGAAGTTGATCCAAAACTCATACTTAGCTTAACTTTGTCAAACTTTCCAAATTTGATTATTTCCAAAAATGGTTTCCTTCTAATTCTAGTTCTTTCAAATAACGGGGTGTTACAAATACTTTTTTTTATTGTTATGTGCATGATATGTGCAAGTAATATTGTACACAATTTTACTAAGCAACCTATAATGTAATAGTATAATGTTCATTATCGAAATCATTCTCTATTTTGAATTATGAGATATTAATTAAATTTTATTCTACTAAATTAGTTAAGAGTAAAATTTAAAAAATTGTATTGTTATGTGCAAGTATTGTACACAATTTTATTAAGCAGCTAGCTTATAATATAATAGTATACCATCATTTCACACTCATGATACGACAACTCGATGAAACCACTAATCTCTTCAATCGTTGGCACCAATTTGAAATCAACAAATTTGTAGACCATCCTCACAGGGTCTCAAAATTCCAGCAAGGCCCTAATCAAGCGACGGTCAGGTATGACACAAATGAGCTAGGTAAGACCGTCCAACAAATGATGAATCTCTCTTTCATGGTCTTTCTTGATATCATTCCACCAATCTCTTAGTTTGTAGTTTACCTCTACGACCATCTGCGGGTTAACGGACTTGAAGAGGTTCTATGCAAGAAGGCACATGGTTCCACGGTAGTAAAACTATCCACATTTGTCATGCATATGTCGACTCTCTATAATAGGGTGTTTGAAGAGAATTAGAGTATTTGTGAGAGGTGCAAAGGCACAACATCACAATAAACAATAAAAAAAGAAGAAGGAAGAGGGTCCCAATTGGAGGAAGTATGAGCAGAATGATAGTGGTTTCAACTTAGAATGTGGTTTTATAATTGCTTCTTCATATTCAAAAGCATTTATCAAGAAAAGGATTGTTTCTTCATTATATTTATGTTAGATTTATTATATACGATAGGCTGAATAAATAATTAATTTTAAATATTAATAATCAAATATTTATCGAAATTGGTATGTATGTGCATGATATGTGCAAATTTTGTACACAAATTTTGGTAAGCAATCTACAATGTAATAATACAATGTTTTTTTTTTTTTTAAAAAAAGAAGGTATTTTAAAATATATTATTAATTTCTTTTGTTTAATTACCAGTCTTGAACTCTTGACCTAGTAGGTAGGAGAAAACTCTTCAACCAGTCAACCACTATAACCAAGAAGGCGGGTGTAATAGTACAATGTCTCATTATCGAAATCATTTTTTATTTTGAATTATGAGATATTAATTATATATTTTATTCTATAAGATAAGTTAGGAGTAAGATATTTTTAACGTATCCATGAGTCATTTCTTATGACTTCCGTCTCTGAATCTGAATCATTTTCTATTTTGATCTTTTTGCGATGCATTCCTCTACCATTTCTTTTTGCTCCTCTATCAGTACCACTCTCACTTGGAGCAATTCAAGCATGTTCCCATTCAGTCATATCTGAAAGGGGAACAAGAAATAAAAAATATGATTAATATCATTTAATGTGACAATGTATGTCATAAATTTCTGGTATATAGCAAAAGAGTTTATTAAAAAAAATTACACCTAAGAGAATTATTTCAAGATCAATCTTTTGAAACTATAATATATGTACACATATATATCTAAACATATGATTATTAATAAGAAAAAAAACCTATAAAAAAAGACATGTACTACACATGTTACACCCAAAAGAACTCTTCGCTTATTTCCACGTGTTCTCTATTTTGAAATAGAAAACATACCCTTAGGTAATGCTACGTGTCGGATATGTTTATCCAATATTGAATCAATGACGAATTTATGTATTCTTCCTTGCACTCACTTATACCATAGTGAGTGCATTTCAATTTAGAATGTGGTTTTATAATTGTTTCTTCATTATATTTGAATTCAAAAGCATTTATCAAGATTAGAATTGTTTATTTCATTATATTTATGTTAGCTTTATTATATAGGATAGGCTGAATACATAATTAATTTTAGATATTAATAATCAAATATTTATCAAATTTGTTAGGGAAAATGCATAAGTACCCCCCAGCCTATACCCGAAATCCCAGAGACACACCTAACCTTTACTAAGGTCCTATTACCCCCCGAACTTAATTTATCTGTAATATTCTACCCCTTTTTGGCCTACGTGGCACTATCCTTGAAAATTTTGTCAACATGCGTTGGGCCCACAAGATAGTGCCACGTAGGCCAAAAAAGGGCAGAATATTACATATAAAATAAGTTCGGGGGTAATAGGACCTTAGTAAAGGTTAGGTGTGTCTCTGGGATTTCGGGCATAGGCTGGGGAGGTACTTATGCATTTTCCCAATTTGTTATGTATGTGCATGATATGCTGTACACAATTTTATCAAGAAATCTACGATGCAAAGAGAGCTCAATCTTCGTAATTCAACAAATATTTATGTTATTTTGTTTTTTCCTTAGATGTTGCAACTATGTCAAAGGCAGATGAATACTTTATTTAACATAAGGTGTGGTTAAACCAAAATGCTTCTTATGATTAGAAATCTTGAATTATAAGAGCGTAACACGAGATATGTGTCAAACACACATGATGAGTCAAATCACCTATTGTTCACTGAGTTTTGAATTGTGCAGCAAAATTAGCAATGCAAATACTCTTATTATTACCAAAATTGTTTGCTCTACAAAAGGCTTGCACCAGTCAATACTAAGCAAATACTCACTTGAAGCGGAGACAAATAACATGACAAATACTTAGCTTTAAGGGCTGTGCAAAGGGTAAATTGCTTTACTATTTTGCCTTACCAATAATGGTGATGAATTCCCAACATCTCTAAATGGTGGCCTTTTTGGTACTCTTGATTCTTTGCTGCAAGAATAATGTTCTTTTCTTCTCTCGACAGGAGAAACTTCTCGTTTACAACTCATGTCATTGGCTCCACGATTTTCCTTCAGACGATGCATAAACATGCGTTTTTCCTTCTCTAGTTGTTTCCCTAGAGATACAGGAGGCAAATCTTTCGTTGAGATCACTTCAACACCTCTTTGTTTTTGCAACTTCTGTTTGGCATTTTCTTCTTTCAACCGACAAACCAATACGCGTTTTTCCTTCTCAATTTGCTTGGCTAATGACAGCAGAGGTGAATTCGGGGTAGATGTTACCTCCCTCTGATCATGTGCTGTTGATTTCTTTGTTCTTGATTTTTCTAGCTCGTCTTTCGCTGCAGTTAACTCATACTGCATATCCTTTGCCTTGGTTTCAAATGCTTGTGCTTTGTCTTTCCATTCTTCCACCTACAAAAGCCAAGTAAATGAGATACTTTTCAAGAAATAATATAGTGAACTGTTTCAAATCAAGACCTTTTTCTTCAACATGTCAATGGAAATAAAGAACCAGATTCTTACGGAGGACTGTAAAGATTGGATTTCATGAGCAAAGTCTAGGGCTCGGTTTTCCCAAAAATCGCGAGAAGCCTGAAGTTCTTCCATCTCCCCTCTGACTTGCTGCAGCATTTCCTGCATTTGTGACCATTGCTCAGTTTCAGCTCTTACTTGTTCTACGATCCTTCGCACTATAACCTTGCAACGCCCTGAGCATTTGTTCTCCTCGAGTGGCATCATGTCCTGTTTGTATGAAACATGGGTGAAAAAACTGCTTCTTCAGTTCAAAACCAGCAATAAAACTCTATAACAAAATGAAGACAAGTATACCATATTGAAAATGCATGATTCTTGAGATGTTATGCAAAATACTCTCTTTTAGGATTGATTTCACATATGATCATCGAACTACAGGTCTATTGCAACAAAGCCATAAAACTAAGTTCAATAACTACGATAGAACACATCGTCTATCTCTATACTCAATAAAATGAAAGTCACTAGAAATATCAATCCAACCCTGACATTACAAGCAAGTTACCGCGTAAGATAAAAATTGCCAAACTACAATTAGCAACATAACATTTACAGGTTCCTCTCTATTTTCTAATATAGGATTGATTGCTCAGATGGTCACTCAACTAATAGTTATTATCTCAAAAAGTCGCCTCTCTTCTTGATTTAAATTTTCTTCAACAAAGAAAAAGTGACTAGCTGAGATAATAACTATTACCAGTTGAGTAGATACTACTCGTATTTTGATGATTTGTGGTGCTTGTTTGGTAATTTTATCTTTATGTTAAACAAATTTTGAAATAACTCTAGGGTCTTAATTAGTAGTATCAAAATCTTACTACAAGACACCACAAGAAATACTCTCTCCTTTCAGGCACCTCTTTAATATCAACTTTTCATGTAGCATGTTCAAGACCACAAGATTAAAGGACATTTAGATACATTCGACACAAAGGATTCTTTACTTTCTTAAACTTCGTGTCAAGTCAAAACATGACAAACAATTTGAAACAGATGTAGTAAACACAATAAGTTCATTATTGTAAGTGTAGTACATGATTTTAAATTAATATAGAGGTACAGACAGAGAAGTACAATTATTATATGTATAAAAACATTTTATCTGTTCTGACTTTACCTGAGATGGTTGTTGTCTTGTAGAGAAAGATGATGTAGGGTCTGTAATAGAGTCAATTCTCTTGGAAGTTGAAGCTGAACTGGCAACTGAACTGTTTGCTGTGCTTGAAAGTATTGCCCCATATTCTTCCTCCATTCTATCTAACATACCCTTTGATAGTCCTTCCATTTTTTCCCTCAACAACTCCACCTGCAAAACATTTTTTACAAATTTTGTAAGCAGATCCTTGACGTAACTGGTAAAATTATTGTCATGTGATCAGGAGGTCGAGAGTCCAAGCTTTAGAAACAAGCTCTTGCAAAAATGCATGATAAAACTACATACGATAGAATCTTGTGGTTGGACTCTTCTCTCGACCCCTCGCATAACGAAAACTTAATGCATCAAACTGTCTTTTTTTCATTTTTCAAAATCAAAACTACAAGTAGTCAAGATTACTTGAATTTTGTGAATATAAATTGAAAATATGTATAAAAGTACTAAAGTTGAATTATTTTTAAAAACACCACCACCCCCTGTTGTCTTTTTTCAAATTTTTTATTACTGTATGTTTTTTAAATAGTCCACGTGGAGTTACCAGATACCTTATTCCAAGGTGAAATTTTCAAATGATAGCAGGTTCTCAAATAGTTCATTCTCAATCATAATTAACTAATGCACACAACATCCAAAAGAAAAACCAATTATCTTATTCTTTTCTCAACAAAAAGTCTATACAGTATTAAATAAGCCTATAGTAATTACTTAGTTGATAAACATGCATAAATGGCTTACTTTATAGCCTCTATCAAGATTACAACTTCTTTTTTTTGAATCGTGGAAGTAGATACTAGTGCTTACATTAGGTATGCCGTATGCCTACATCACACCCCTTGAGTGCAACCCTTCCCCGAACTCTGTGAATGCGAGATGTTTTGTGCACCATACTGTCCTTTTTTTGACAACTATATATAACAACATATCTAGTGAAATTCTGTAAGTGGGGTCTGAGTAGGGTGAATGTATGCAACCTACCCCTAACTTATAAGGATACAGAGATTGTTTTCGATGGACTATCAGCTCAAGTAAGGAATACCAATAGCCAAAATAAGCAATATGAAAACCGAAGGAAAGGAAACAACAGGTAATAGTAATATGTTTGGCAACTATATAAAAGATCAATAGAGAAAGTGAAAAAGGCAAAACTTACATCAGTAGAAGTATTATTCTTGGTTTCTTTGTCAATTTCATTTGTTGATTGAGCTAGTTGTTGTAATTCCTTGAGAGCTTTTTCATCTGTTAAACCTCCAAGCTTCTCTAGCCTTTTCTGTAAATGGCATGCTTTTTTATCAAAGTTACTACAGTGTCTCACTTCGACATCTTTATTTTTACAACTTTTCTTTAACTCTTCAAGTTTTTCTGCTAAATCTTCAATCTCTTCTTCCAATACTGCATTCACATTCTTCCCTTCAAAAATCTTCTTTTTCCCCTGCAAAATGAAGTAACAAAAGTTTTAACTTTGCCTTTTTCTAATAAAATAATATAAACAAAGAAAAAGAAAGACAGATTCTAAACTAAATTGACATTGAACTTACTCCAAAGTAAGAAAAAATTTACAAAAAAAATAAAATCAAGGACTTCTAAATATCACTTTTTATATTCTAAGGCACCTCCATTTTCAATAATTCTATTATTTTTCAAGTTAAAAAATAGAGTAAAAAGCAAAGAACATTGAGAAAAAAAAATACTATTTTCATATGGACAAAATTTGAACAGAGGTGGCATTTATTGGACAGTGGGATTGCATGAAAAAACTGAAAACTTGTTTTTCTGTTCTTTCTACATTTGATAATTAAGTTTTATGCATTAATAGTATAAAAATAATTATAGATAAATATTCATAATAAGTGAATTCAGTTTGGTATTTTCAATAACAACAATAACATACAGGTATAATCTCACAAAACTTATTCGTACCTCGTATAGATGGAGAGGTTATTTCCAATAAATCTCCGGCTTAAAATAAAGCATCTCCAAACATTTTGAAAATATAGAAATGAGAGCAGTAACAATAACCGAAGAGCAATACACAACATACAGAGGAAAGAACAGTAATGACAGTAAAATATTGTGATAATCGAAACACAAAAAACACAAATGATAATCGAAATCGAAGAACAAGAAACTACGAGAAGAGTGTTGATATACTCACAGCAATGAGAGTGTGAACAGCTGATCTAAGAGTCTTCTCCATCTGAAGTCTATTCCTTTCCAATTTCTTCAAAGCAAATTGTCTTTCCATCCTTAAGAAATTACACTCTGCCCTTAACATCTCTGCTTGAAACCTCCATTTCTCCTCCTCCCTGCCACCACAAAATATAAACAACAATGTTTCTCTATCAAGAATCAATTTTTCACATTTAAAAGGATACTTTCCTTCATAAAAAAGAAAAAACCAAATTTGCATTTATTCAAGAAAGATTTGTCAGCCCCACTTTTTAGAAAACTGTAAAAATCCCAACTTTATGTTAAAATATCAAACTTGGTTCATAAAAATTGTAATATAATTTCCATGAGAATAAAGGGTTTTCTTGAAAAACAAATTTAACATTAGTTCAAGCAAAAAAATTCAGTCCCACTTTTTAGGAAACTGTAAAAATCATAATTTTAAGCTACATTTTTTCTTCTTCTTAAAATTGGGGACAGAGGAAATTACAAAGTGGAAAATCGAACCCTTACCAATACAGATAGTCAATCAACTGAGCTACTAAGATTCATTAAAAAAAAATTGATTTAACAAACCTGTCTCCGGCATCACCACCGCCATTGACAGCACCTTCTTGTTCTTGTTCTTCGACTCTTTCTCTCCTCTGAGCCGTAGAAGAAGACGAAGAAGAAGTTGAAGTGTTGAGAAGAACAATGGGATTAATAGAGGAAGAACTTCCATGAAAGTATCTTTCTTGATCAAATAAACTTTCTAATCTCCCTTTGTAATAGTCACATTTCTTCTCCATTGGATAAAGTTGTTGCTTTTTCGTATTTCTGGGGGTTTTCCGGCGAGTTCTCCGGGGAAAATGAAGGATTTTTGGGCTCGGTGGTGGTGGTGGTGTTGGGTGCCATTTGGGTTTTCTTGTTATTGTTGATGACATTTTCTCTATTTTGATTTTGATTGTGTGTGATTTTCTCTATCTCTATCTTTTTGCAGTATTTGTTTTGGTGCAACAAATTTGAATTTAACGGGTAGACTATAATCACTAGAGCGCCTACAAGAAGTGAATATATTTAAAATTTATATATAGAGTGTGAGTGGTGTTGGGAAATGACATTATTACCCTTATGTTTCATGAACTCATACTTATCCGTATTTTTATACTTAGACCTTTGTTGACTTTAATAAAAATTAAGGATATAATTTAAATCATTTTTTTTTAATTATTATCTTTTGGTGAAATCATAAATATAACTTTACAAGTAATACAATTTATTTCTAGAAAACTTCAAACTTTATTAAAGGAAAGGATAAATATGAAAAAAAAAATTCAAACATTCATCTTAAAACTTTGAATAATGAAAAAAATCGTAATAATTCAGTTATATGAAATATAGGGAGTACTTAATAGGGATCTAATTTATTAAGTAAATTATTTTTATTAAATATATTTTTGAAAGTTTAAATTTGGATATTATTAATATTTTATGTAATTATTTAATAATAAGAATAATAAAGAAAGAAAATAATAAATTTCTCTTAAATTATTAAAATAGATAAGTAAAAATGACAAATTTATTAATATTAGTATGACAGTCAAATAAGAAGGAACAGAGGGAGTAATTTATATTCATACTAGGATAAATAAATTATTTTTATATTATCAATTTAATTTTACCCATTATAGCAGGTAGCTTGGCTTATGTGTGATTCTTGTAGTTATTATTCACTTTTTTATTTCATTTTACGTGAAAGTGAACAGTTTTTTCTTTAACTGTATTTTTTTTTCTAATATTACTTAAATATTTTTAATTATTATGTATATTGTCTTATAGTTTTTGCATAGTATTTAAATAAATAACTTTTTGTTCTAAAATCTTTGAAGAATTTATATCTTAATTTACAATCAAAATCAAATGTTTTAATCCTCGTACTTCAAACTTTTTTTTTCATAAATTGAAATATAGTGAGCAGATGATATCGAAGTACAAAAGTAGTTGTCATTAATAATGTATAAACATAACGAATAATTTTAAGTTACTAATTTCATTTATTACAAAGGATAATATGTAATTTTATTTTAGTTTATCCAACAATATAAAATCAATTTACATAGTGATTTTGCAAAGAATCTAACACATTTATATTGTTTACCTTCAAATTATCAAAGGCGTGCAACCTTGTGAAGGTGAGAACAAAAAGAAACACTATAAGATAAAATAATTTTGAAATGGAAGTGAAGATTTTAGTTTAAATTCCAATTGGTACCTCTACATGTTTTTTGGGAAATTCAAGAATCTTGAAATTTAGTGAGTTAATGTACTTTTACTTTAAGTTACCCTTCACAGACTGTTCTTTCGCTATATGACCAAACCTGATGCCACTGATCTTGTGTCTCAATTGGTCCCCTTAACCAACCTATGAGGTTCTATTCATCACTTATAATGAATTCTTTGGATTAATGAAACCTAAATCTATAATGATTAGCAAATGACAAACATATATGAAGTTGCCAACATGCCATATACATAAACTTCCAATTTATCCCGTTGTTTTCATATTACTTGACATTTATTGACTTGACAAATATTTTATTACTTTAAAACTCTAACTTTGATTGTTAGTACTTTATGGTGTAATCTAGTATTATGGGTAATATGAGAGAAAAAACAACAAGAATCTCTGTGAAAATTCTGTAACTGACATAAATAGGACTATTAATTATAAGTTGTGACATTATTCTTTATCTTTCAAGTTATAACAATAAAAAAAATTACAGGTTTTAACATTTTAGTAAAATAAAAAAATAATTTAAAATAACAGTAAAAATTAATTAGTATGAAAAATAAATAAGGTAAAAACGGATATATTAATAGTAAATAATTTGAATTCATTAATGACAATTAATATGTGGCATTAAAATAGGAGATTCATAAAAAAGAAGAAGGAATATTTGTTTTTCTTGTTTAACTCAAAACAGTTAAAATTCGTTCAAAACATATTTCTTTTCTTTTTTTTTCTCGAATGTTTCTCTCTCATCTCAATTTTTTCTCTAGTTAGTCGTCACTCTCATCTAATTCACATTCATTTTAAAATAATCATCATTTTCTTGTAATGGACGACTTCTTATCAGTATTAATAAAGCATGGTGGTAGATGAGATTCTTCAGGTTAGTGTTCTTTGCGATATTTTATTTGTATTGGTATACTAACCAAACATAAAAAATAAAATTAAATTAAGAACAGTGATACTGGAAAAATATATTCAGATTTTGTTTATGTATAATATTTAAGTATGGTGTTTTTGGAATGACCATTTATTTTTTGAAATTACATAAAATTTGTTTGAAAATGGTATAGATTTTGGTATGAACATTCATTTTTTTTTGTATGTTTCTGGTTTAAAAAAATTACATAAAATTTATTTGAAATTGGTATACTAGTTATACCATGTTGGTACAATTTTGACATATATTGGAATGAATTTTGTGTACTCATTATCTAATAAATGACAATTAATATTTAGAATTAGTATTAATTTGATATTATATTGGCATGATTGTTAAGTGAAAAAGTGGCAACTTATGTGATGAAATAGTTATAATTTTAGCATGAAATGTGTATGAAAATTGTGCATAAATTTTTTATACTGATTTCATATTTTTGGTTGTGTATAATAATTTTAATTATGACGTTTTTTTTAATGTATAATGTTTGATTTTGGAATGAACATTGAATTTGTTCATTATTTGTCTGACTCATTTTTTATTTGATGTGTGACAGTAAAAAGGGAACATGAATCAAGGTAAAATTCCTAAAAATGGGTAAGAGATAATTATGATTGATTCTTTATTTATATCATCTAATAATAAAAATATAATCATAAAATTTTAATTATTTGATAAAATGGAATTAAATTAATTTATAAATAAAACGTGATCTGTTATAATCCGTAATTAAAATGTTATAAGGAATAATATTTTAAAAGTAGATTTAAAATCTATAATATTGCCCCCTAAATATATATGTGGGGTGATTTTTCCTAACTGAAATACTTTGATGAAAAAAATGGATAATATGAAAACATTATATATATATATCTTTAATTTGAAATAATAAAATTTAAATTTCTTCTTTAAGTTCTTAAATTTTATATCTGATCAAATTAAAACACAATATGATAAAAATATACTTAGTATAATGTATATTGTCTAGCACAAACTAATAATGAAAATTGTTGGTGTATTTGAAATGACAATATATTTATTATTATTACTATGTTGAGTTGTTGACTTGTAGTATTTTTTATGTTGGTTTTAAATATGTCAAAAATCTTAAAAAATAAATTGAATATGATTAAAACTTTTAGTTAAAATTAAGTGTTTTGATCCTCAATTTTTTTTGTTTCCTTTGTGTTGATGGTTAAATCAATTGGCCTCTTGCCTAACCATATGATTTATTTCAACAAGAATTAAACTGTTCAATAACTGATTTAATTTATGGAAGGTTCTTTTTTGTGAAAAAACAAATCAAAGTTGCAATTGGCAGATCTTCACCGCAGTTGACATATCAAAAAAGAGTTTCTTTTTCACTAATATAATAATAATAATAATAATAATAATAATAATAATAATAATAATAAAGAAAATAATAATAAAAAGACATTGATGCCTCACGAAGGAAATTAAATACAAGTAGTTAATTTATTTTTATTTTTTTAAAAAAGGAGCCAAAGTCCAAGAAAAAGCAGAACAAAATCACACGTTTCAAGATGTTGTGTCCTCTGCTTCTTAGCGTGACTCTAATTATTTATTACTCTATACTTTCATTTTTGCTTTATTTTACATTTTTCAAACAAAGTCTGATACGTATATTGAGATTTGATTAAATTTAAATTCGTATATGATTAAAATCTATTCAACATATAGTTTTTCAAATGCTTAACCTGAAACATCTAATTCCGAACAACCCATGATAATTCAGGTGGATCTTTCATTTTACTTTATTTTATATTTCTCAAACGATATCTAAGATTTGACTAAATTTGAATCAGTGCATTATTGTATTGTTAAAACCTATTTCTGGTTGCACTTTCAACCGATTTTTTTTCATTTTCTATTGCTCGAACATAAAACATTTGATTAAAGTTGGAGAGATTTCAATCATTCCACGACAATTTATGTTGATCTTTCATTTTGCTTATATTAATATATGAGACTACAATATTTGATACGTATATTGAGATTTCATTAAATTTGAATTCGTGCATTGTTAAAATTGATTTTTGGAGGCACTTTCAACATAATTTTTTTCATTTCCAAATATTCAAACCTAAAATATTTAATTAAAACTGAAGAGATTCCGATCATTCCACGATAATCCAGGTTGATCTTTAAGAAACAAAATGAAATTTTGAAATGGAGTAATATGAGACTACGACCTTTAAGAAATTTTAAAAATAAATAAATTAATTTGGTCCGTGCCGTTTAGGCTGTGTATATATGTTATGGTAGTCAATGGGTAAATTAAATGCGCTAGGTTATTGTGTCTCCATTTGTTTTCCTTTAAAAAAATTATAATTCTCTAATCATTTTTGGAATAATGCATAAATATGACAATATAATATATATTTTTTTCAAAAATAACTTATACCCTTGGATAGTATTTATATTGCATAAATGTGAACAACATGTTATTAATTGGTTTCACTTAATAATTACCTATAATTATATTTTAAAGGACAGATAATGCAAATAATATTTTTGATGTATTACACTACATCAAAAATGATTTTTAATGACAATAGTTTAAGTGCCATTAAATATTTTTTTAGTGACAATTATCACTTTATGTAAATGTCTCTAATTAAAGTCTATAGCGACATTAGATTCAATAATAATTATGTGATATCAGTAAGAGTTTGAGCATTCTTAGCATTGAGATAATATCTTTTTGCTATATAATCTGTGAACCATTACTTTTAAAATTACTTATATGTCTATAATAATTTATATTTTGAAATATTACATATACACAGACATACGTTAATAAAAATATATGTATTGACTGATATTAGGAATTCAAAATTAATATAGTCAAAATATTAGGTTGAATTGTTTGACATAAAAAGGAGATTGAACAAAAAATAAATATAGTATTTTTTTTTTTTGTCACTTTGTCATTTATTGCGTATTTGTTAAGAAATGCAAGTGCATGAAAACAGCACAAAAAAAGGCTCAACCATTTAATTCTTTATTACTTTACACTATGCATGCATGCATTTATATGTGCTGTGATTCTCTTGTTTTTCACATTTATTTTGGTAAAACCCAACATTTTCTAGAAAATTGAAATAAAAATTCTTTGCAGGGACTATATGTTTAATATATTGGTTTCTTTATATTGTCATCAAAGACTAATATCTCTTTTATTATCGAGGATATGACTATAGATATGAGAATATGAAGGTTGAGAATTTTTACTTTTTTAGTAGTAGAGTGGGGTTCTAATATGTAACACTTATTTATCCTTTTATCAGTACTATTGTTATGTCAATATTATTTTATTTTGTAATTTTATTAATTGTTAAATATCCTACTGTATTTTTTGTCAAATCCAAATGGAAAACATTGAGTGCAATCCAATGTTGGAATCTTACGTACAAGTTTAATATATAGTTTATACATAAATTAGCACATTAAAAATGTACCTTACAATATAAAATTAAATTAATTAGTACCCTGTATTCGAGAATTTGAATTTAAATACTGTTAATTAATCCAAGTTAATTTTAAGTTATTGACTTATTCCCGATTTTACCGTTATGAGGATTTTTACATTATAATTATAACAATTAGGAAAAATCTACATTTGATTTGGTGATGAATCACAAGTTCCAATAATTACGTAATCTAAACAATGTTAATTGAATTACTCTCAAATTGACCGTTTGAAGTACTTAATTTATTTTCTAATCTTCTGAATTTTTGATCTTTAAAACTTTAATAGTTGAATATTCATAAACAACCTATTAAAAGTCAATGTTGATGTTAAAAGAGAGTACAAAATACAAATGATTAGCTAGAAATAAAGAACTTGTTTTGTCCTATACACTGGACATTATAATTTGTTTGTATTTTGAAATTCCAAAAATAATTCTCAAAAGTTCAAAATCTTCACCTAATACTGGAAGTTTGCTATTTAAACTCTAGTACACATTTTAATATGCTACTTTTCATATTGCAAATTTTATAAATGATCAAAGTCAGCTATAATTAAATGGCACTTCTTTGGTTTTTTTTATTAAAAAAATTAATAAATATTTTTTTTTCCAAATTATAAAAAAGCTGAGACAATTTTTTAAAGGAAAACTTATCAAATTAGTCAAAATTCCTAACATAATTAGTAAAAATATCTATGCTTTAGCTAATTATTAAAAATGATATTAAGTCATTATTTTAGCAAATATAATGTATTCTAATATAATTAATTTACTATCCTTGTATTTCTCAAATCAGGCCCACATTTACCTAGTTTGACTTCACTACCCGGTTAAAAGTAAAAAAAAACATTTTTTCTCTCTTGGTTTTTACCCCAGATCTCTCTCCTCTATCCACCATTGTCATCTCCTATACTTTGTTTAAGATATTTTTTCGAAATTAATCTACTTTTTAAAGAAATTTCACAAGTCATTGGTGATATTCGTGAAAGATTTTAGCTCACTGATACATGTAAATACATTGTCATCAAGTATCTTTTGAGATTTTGCTTTATTATTTTTATTTTTTGCAATAGTTAGTTTTTTGTGATTTTTTTCATCATATTGGAGATGTAGTAGTAATCTACATTAACATTCATAAATCATATATTTTTTTATTTTATATATGTTCATATATCATAATTTTGAAATTTGGCTTTTAGGATTTTAGGTTTGGGAAAGCATATGATTTTCACTATAATTCTGAGGCAAAGAGAATAACAAGAGGTATCCCAAATAATTTTCAATTTTTTGGTGATATACCCTCGTTTGATTTATGTATTACCTAAGGATTACTCGAAAATGTAGTGTCATGACCCAGACCGTTGTGATTGGCACCCACACTAACCCTCCGGTGGGAGAACCACTACTACAACCCAAACCAAGCAATTAAACCAAAACTAAGCATTTAAGGATATAAAACAAGTTAAATACTAAAGAACGAAATAGGGAGTTCCCATAAACTCTAACCAAAAGTCTATAAACTAAACAAGTGCGGAAGTAACGCCTAGAACCTGAAAGTCAATGTACCAAAACATCTAAAGTTCAACAAGTCTAAACAAGAAGGGATACAACTCCAAACTAATGCACTAATAACTAACTAGAAAGTCTAAGTTTGAAATGGTGGACATAGACGAAAGAGAACTCATGGCAGCCCGGAAGAATTAGTTCGCCCTTGAATTCGAACGATCACTGATCTTCTAAGCGAGGTCTGTCAATAGTCGCTGGAAGATGCCCTGTACTCAACAAAAATAAGAGCAAGTGAAGTATCAGTACACAACCACAGTGTACTGGTAGGATCACGCGGCTTTCCCACTAAGTATAACATAAGTAAGTCAATACAACATTATAATCACATGCATATATCGAACATATACAATATCATCAACATTTACGAACAACGAGCAACTTCACATTTCTCAAAATACACAATTATGATAAGTCATTTGTCCTTCATGGAACCCAAACCTAAACAGTTAGCATATCAGAACGTGGTATCCGATCCAATGATTATGTCGAAATGTGGCAACCGATTCCATAATTATGCTGGAATGTGGCAACCGATCCAAGTTAATTATGTGGGACGTGGCAACCGATCCATTCAACACACCACAATCACAATTACAAGTAGAGGTGTACAAAACAGAACCGAAAACCGAGTCAAACTGAGAAAAAAAATTCGACTAGTGGTTGGTTTGACTTGGTTTCTTATTGAAAAAAAAACCCGACTATATTTGGGTTGATTTGGTTTTAACTAAAAAAACAACCCGAGACCAAACCAACCCGACATTATATATATAATTTTAAAATTTTATTTTATACATAAAAATATTTACTTTGATATAATTTTTAAATATTTCTTATACTTTTTCATAGTTTTATCTTTTAATATATTATTTCAAGTTTGAAACTTAGAATTCTGAATGGTTCAATAAAAGATTATAGTCCACAGATGTTGGTAATATAATAAAGCTTAAATCAAAATCAAATTAATACTAATGCAAAAAGAAAATCAATCCAACACTAAGAAAGACAATAGTATTGAATATTTATTCTTTGGTTTTACATTGGTTTAGACAATTCAAATACATTATCTAATTTTAATTTTCTTTAATATTTAGTCCTGTAACTAATACTTATTAAACTTATTTTAGTATGATTTAGTACTTTTAAACTATGATCATTTTCATTATGACTTGTTAATTTGCAATATTTTTTTACGCGATTTCATTATTATTATTATTATTTTATTGGATATTTTAGTGCTATTACTCATATCATATTTTGTGTTATTTTCTTAAGAAACACCTTAGATAGTTGTATTTTGATAGGACTAAAGAAATATTGAAGTACAAGTAAATTATATGTTTGTATGAATACTTTATCGGAAAAAATTCGAAAAACCCAAAAATTCGAAAAACCCAAATAAACCCGAGGTTGAAAAACCCGAGTTTTATTGGTTTGGTTTGATTTATAGATTTAAAAATCTGACACAAATGGTTTGATTTGATATTTGAAAAACCTGAACCAATCCGGTCATGTACACCCCTAACCACAAGTATATCCTCAAGATCATACAATTAAGTCATGATTCATGGTAACCATCATTCATCTATCTCATTCACAACAAGTATGATCAATAATGCAACATTCATATACATACATGTATCATAATAAAGCAAGAACAAACATACATCACACAATTATAGAATCACAACCATCACCTACCTCGAAACAAGCTTGAAACCCTAAGAAACTTGATCCTTCCCTTTTCGGATTCGTTCCGCTTGTTCTTGGTCTACAAATAATCAATACAATACGGGAATCAATAAACAATCACTAATTACCTGAATTGCTAACAATTCTACGAACCCTAGATCATACCCATGATCCTAAGCACCCAAAATAGGGGTGTTTTCACCATAGAATCTAGATAAAAACCCTCCCCCATCGATAATTACCCATTCTATTACGTTCTACGTATCGAAAAACAGATTCGAGGAGTGAAAAACTTACCTTTAGCCTCAAGAATGGTGGAAAACTGTCAAAAGTCTCCCGGGGTTCGTTCCTTAGCTCTAAAAATTGAAAAGTGCAGAATAAAGTCGTTTAGGGGTTTATTTATGACTTTAAGTCTCGTCTGGCCCGCCACAACGACCCTCACCCTGCTTCAGCGGCACTGCCAAAACGACTTGCACGAAACAATGAGCTATTTTAATAATTCCAAGACCCCCATTTCTCAACACCCCTTTAATCAACGACGCTCAGAAAATACTGTTCAGGCTAAGATCGATTTTGGAAGTTTTACTCACTCGAATTCAATTCCGTAAAGTCATACGGATTCCTTAACGACTTATGTAACTACTCATATAATCAAAATCATAAATAATTCACCCGATTGTTACCAGATTTTCCTACACCTTAATGACTCCGATTTCGTCTAAATCTGGACTAGGTTGGAAAATCTCAAATTACTATGAAAAAGTTTTCCGACCCAAAATTTTCCCCGTTGGATTTTCTATAACGACGAAATTCGGTCGTTACAATAGATACCAATTTACCCATCACTCGTCCCTGAGTGACAAACTTAGGAAAAATAGGCTAAAGAAGGAATGAAGTAGTACCTGAATCGACGAACAATTGGGGATACTTGTTTCACATGTCCCTCTCGGTCTCCCAAGAAGCTTCCTCAACTGGACGATGCTTCCATTGAACTTTCACGAACCTAATCTTTTTGGTCCTCAGCTTACGCACATCACGATCAAGAATCGCAATCGGTTCCTCCTCATATTGGAGGTCTTTGTCTAACACAATTAAGTTCCATTTAATGATGTAATCCCCGTCACCATGATATCTCATCAACATGGACACATGAAATACCGGATGAACACCCGATAGATTAGGAAGTAAAGCCAATCTATACGCTACCAGTCTCACACACTCTAGAACCTCAAAGGGACTAATGTATCGCAGACTTAGCTTACCTTTCTTGCCGAATGTCATCACCCCTTTCATGGGTGATACCTTAAGAAGTACATTCTCACCGGTTTGAAACGCCATGTCTGTAGCACCCTGTAACTAGAAAGAAGTTAAAAAGTGGAAATAGTCATTTTTGGAAAGAATATAAAAATCTGGAAAATTTGTTAAGTATGTTAAGTTGGAGTTTTGGTCAACTTCAAACGACCATAGCCCCTAGCTCCGGATGAGTTAGGTGTGTTTCCAGATATAGTAGGAAATATCTTGGAATAATCTTTGCAACGCTGCCAAGTTTGCTCTATTTCGAGTTTGTATGAGTGAGATATTCCCAGATTTTGGAAGGGTATTTTAGTCTTTTCCTTTCCCAATTATTTTAATTCGTTTTTAGGAGTTTAATTTGGGTCTAAACTGAACTTTGTCAGTTTACGCTTTTCCAAAAAGAGTTAGGATTTTGAGAGAAGAGAAAAGAAGAGGAGAAAAAGCAAAATTCATTAAGATCGTTCAAGTTTGATCGTGGATTTTGGCAAGGGGTGATCCCTACGAGGTATGTGAGTTCACATAGCATTGAGTTCGTTCACCCACGTGCCAAACATGTTTATTTTAGTATGATTTTCGTCCTAAAAGAGTGATACTTTGATGTTCTTGAGTTGTATTCTTCAATTGCTTTCGTTCTTTAATTTGGGATGAGATTGAGGAGTTCTTGAGAGTTTAAGGTTTATTTTAGAGTTGTTTTGAGTTAGGTTCTTAGGTACATTTATTGGGTATCAGAATCTAAAGAGAATTTGAGAAAAAGAATCGAGTTTAGGCGAATTGGGGTCAGAAAATGAAGAAGGAAAAAGTCGACAGAATCTGGGTACCAGGTCCGCGTTGCAGACATGTTCCTCAAAAAATATTTTCGCGACCAAAAATTTAAATAAATCTCCGCGTCGCGGACCAGCTTTCAGACAATGATTTCTTGATCTTTTCTCGTGTTTAACTATTAAAAACACTCCTAAACATTATGAGATCTTTCCTATCACAAATCTCAATCCTTAAATCCATAATTCAATTCAAGGATCAGTTAAAGAGTCAAGTTAAGAGAAGATAAGAGTCAAATCAAAAGAAGTTCATAGAGTCTTCCAAGAGTCGTTTACAAATGTTTTAATTTTTTTTTAAGACTTGAGTTTTGAGTTGAGTAGTAAAGTTTGAAGTTCATTTCTTCAAAAGAGTATATCGGGACAATGTATTCCCAAAGAGTAAAATGTTTTCACATTGAAAGAAGAAAGGAAACCTTGATTTCCAAAAGAGCCTTTGAGCTAGTTTTTCAGTAAAGAGCCTTTGAGCTAGTTTTTCAATTAAAGAGTAAATGTTTTCACAATTAAGCAAGAGAGGAAACTTTGATTTTCAAGAAGAGCCTTTGAGCTGATTTTTTGAGCAATTATCTCAAATCACAGAAAGAAGTATGTTTTTTTAAAACATTAGAGCTAGTATAATATTTTGGGAGTAGTATTAAGCACCGATATGAGGGAGAGTTCAGATAACTCACAGCCCCTATAAACCATGTAGCCACCATGGGTAGAAAAGGGTCATACTTTTTATATGATTCCTTAGTGTTTTTTAGCATAGACTAATGGATCCACTTAGTAGTTCAGGTTCGACACCCCCGACAAGGTATAAGACGGCCCTGACAGTGTGAGGCAAAATGTTGTATCATCACGATAGCTCTTAAGTGATGGTTGTTGGTTAGAGAAACTCTTACAACAGTATTTTTTATTTTTATATACATCAGAACTATGTGTATTTTGATATACAAACAGAGTTCATATTGTATATTTGCATACATACAGAGTTATTATTGTATTTCTAAATAAACAGAGTTGAAAACCATGTTTTAAAGATTTTCTTTATACAACATTTATTTACACTGCTTTATATTGAAATTAGTTCAATTGAGTTGTGTTGAGTTGAGCTAGGTAAGTTCTCCAGTTCCTTTCAAGCATATGTCTTGTTTTAGAATTCCCATTGCATACTTGTACGTTTGTACTGATGTCATTTGGCCTGCATCTTCTTATGATGCAGATAAAGGTAACCAGGATCAGCATCCAACACATTGTTGACTCTAGTGAGCTCCAGAGTTTGTTGGCGAGCCTCCTTGCTTCCGGAGGATCCCTTTTATTGCTTTCAATATTTTAGTTCATTAGGATGTCGTGAGTCTTGTCCCAACATCCATCTAAATTATTTAGAGGCTTCATAGACAGTTAGATATTAGTTCTTTAGTCTTTTTATTGTCATTATTGTCACGCCCGAAGGTGTAAAAGCCTACACCCTGGGTGGGCCCGGTACTCGGAGACCATTGCTGGCCCCAAGCGAACCCTTGGCCTAGCATACTTAACTCAACGGAAGACTTAACTCAAATAAATAGTCTCAAATAACAACTTAAAGAATAATAAACTGGCCAAAATGGCACTTAAGTCATTAAACAACATCTGAAGGATAAAGAAAGACATCTGTACTAATAACTATCTGACTGTCTATGAAGCCTCTAAAATACGGAGATGGATGTTGGGACAAACCCCACAACATCCTAATAAATGAAAGACTGAAAGCGAATAAAAGAGTCATTCGGAATGCAGGAGGCTCACTACTAACTCTGAGCTGCTCTACTGGATCAACGAGGTGTTGGATGATGATCCTTGTTACCTGTGTCTGCATCATAATAAGATGCAGGCTAATTGGCAGCAGTACATTGAATGTACGAGTATGCGAGTTGGAATGCTAAGCAACATAGGCTAGAAGGAATCTGAAAGAAACTAAACAACTTACTTGGCTCAACTCAACTCAACTTGACTGACTCATTTCAATATAAAGCAATTTAAAAACAAGTGCAATATAAAGAAAAATTGTTTAAAAACATGCTATAAACTCTGTGTTTATGCAAAGATACTATAAATCTAAGATGTATGTAGAAATACAAATGAACTGATGTATATAAAAATACAATAACTGTTGTGGGAGTTTCTCTAACCGACAACCATCACATAAGAGCTATAGTGATGATACAACGATCAACCTCACGCTGCCAGAGCATCATATACCCGGCCAAAGATATAGAATCTGAATTGCCTAATGGATCCACTAGTCTAATTTGAAAATGATTCATCTAAAAAGTATGAACCTCTTGTACCTATGTTGGCTACATGGTTCTATAGGGGCTGTGGGTTCTTTGAACGCTCCCCCAATTCAGTGCTCAATACTACTCCCAAAAATGTACTGACTCTTATGTTTTTAAAACATATTTCCTCTATGATTTGAGATTTGTGCTCAAGAAACTTAGCTCAAAGGCTTTCTTGGAAAACAAAGTTTTCCTTATTGCTTCCTTTAGAAAGCGATTACTCTTTTCTGAAAACTAGCCCGAAGGCTCTTTGGAAATCTCAGTTTCCAATCTTGTTTAAATGTGAAAACATTTCTTTTAAACTTCTTTGGGAATACACAGTCCCCATATACTTCTTTGATGAAAAGAACTTCAAACCATAGCTTTACTCT
The DNA here is from genome assembly GCF_019186545.1 of Solanum stenotomum. Classification (NCBI taxonomy): domain Eukaryota; kingdom Viridiplantae; phylum Streptophyta; class Magnoliopsida; order Solanales; family Solanaceae; genus Solanum; species Solanum stenotomum. The sequence goes on along the minus strand of NC_064292.1, from coordinate 8,695,057 downwards.
TGCTTAACTTCAAAAATTAAGTCTTAAAATGATGTTAAAATATTGTTAAAGACCCTTGAAAACTTTAAGAAACTTTGCTTTGAGTTGCTTCATTAACTTCTAGACTTGATTCTTAATTTCTTTGACTTTGAACTTAACTTTCCTTGAATTGAATTATGGATTCAAGGTTCATGATCTCATGTTTATGGATGATTTCATCATGTTTAGATATACTTTAGAGTGTTGGAATTGGCTAGGAAACATAGGTACATCACTTAGAAACTAGTACGAAAAGATGGGGGAAGAATGGGATGAACTGGCGTCCTTGGCGCTCTGAGAGGCGTGGGGCACCAGAGCACAAACTTCAGAGCTAAAGTTGTGGCGCTCTGGCTGGTGCGTCGCCCCAGAGCCCAAATTTTAGACTCTAAAGTGGGGAGCTCTGAGAGGCGCGGCACCCCAACCCCTTGCCCAGAAAACTCCGACTTTTCTCTTTCATTTTTCATCTCTAAACTTCTATGGTTCTTTCCCCAAACACTTAGGATCATTAGTACCCTCAATACCCAATAGATTTAACTCAAAAAACAACCCGGAAACACGAATCAAATCAACACTAGGCATTCAACAATCAACCAACAAGTATTCAACAATATTCTTCTAGAACTTCACTTTCTTAACATTCAAACAACTCCAAATCGCTGAATTGAAACAAGTTGGTGTGTGGGTGAACTAACCCAACACGAAAATATCTCACATACCTTAATTAGGATCACCCTCGACGAATTCCACCCCAAATGCTTGACGTTCTTGGCGAAATCTTGGCTTTTCTCCCTTTCTTTCTTCCTTTCTCTTTTCTCCAAGCCCTAAGCGTGAATTTAATTTTCTAATCTGACAAAAAATAAGTTTTTACCCCAATAAATCCCTAAAAATGGATTAGAAAATAAATTAGAGAAAANTCCCTTTCTTTCTTCCTTTCTCTTTTCTCCAAGCCCTAAGCGTGAATTTAATTTTCTAATCTGACCAAAAATAAGTTTTTACCCCATTAAATCCCTAAAAACGGATTAGAAAATAAATTAGAGAAAAGACTAGTTTGCCTTCCCTAACTCCGGATTGGGACTTTCCCTCAATCCAACAGCCCAACTTCCGAAAGACATATCTCACTCATATGATGTCGAAATTGTGCAAACTTGGAGGCATTGAAAAGATATCTCCAAGGGATTTACAACCATATTAAGAGCTGCTCCTAACTCATTCTGAGCTAGGAGTTATGGCCGTTTGAAAATGGCCAAAACTCACTTTCTTAACTTAGACAAAAATTTCCAGATTTCCTTATTCTTTCCAAAAATCAATATTTTCTTGTTTTAAAATCTTTATAGTCGTTTCTAGGTGCAAGATGTTACAATTATCTTATGTTGAGATATTATTTGCCTTAATGGCCAGTTTAATGTTCCTTTATAACATTCCAGTTTATTTCATAGATGTATCTTTGTTGAGTTAAGTCTTTCGCTTAGTTAGTAAGCCAGGCCAAGGGTTCGCTTCGGGCTAGCAATGGTTCTCGAGTACCAGTCTCGCCTATGGTGTAGACTCGAGGCGTGAAAAACTTAGTATCAGAACACAAAGTTCAAGAGTCCTAAAGAGTCTACGAAGCTGTGTTTGTAGAGTCCTAGTTATCGTTGTGAAGTGTGCCATATCTATAATTAGAAGGCTACAACGTTTAGGAAATTCTTTTACTTCTTTCATACTCATTTAGTGCGTTAGTGTTTTATGTCTAAAAAGTTTCTTTCTAACTTGTGCTTGTGCGTAACCGATTATGAGTTGGGCTATGGTCGAGAGTGCCTTCATGAGACATTTCTTTCCCCGAGAACTGAGGGAGGCTAAGGTACGAGAGTTCCTCACACTTATGCAGGATTCTTTGAGCGTTCATGAGTATGGGTTGAAGTTCACCCAACTATCCCGTTATGCTCCGGAGATGGTTGCGGATATGAGGAGTAGAATAAGTTTATTCGTTGTTAGGTTGTCTCACCTGTCAAGCAAGGAAGGCAATACATCTATGCTGATAGGTGACATAGATATTGCAGGACTGATGACCCATGTGCAACAAGTTAAGAAGGACAAGCTGAGGGATAAAGAAAAGTTTAAGAATAAGAGAGTTAAGACATCAGAGAATGAATTCGGGCATCAAAAGAGTAATGTGAACTGGTCTTCTATCCAACATAAGCAGAAGGGACCTGCTCCATCATCTGCTATTGCACCTGCACCTAAGAACAAAAGTGAGTACAATAGTCAGAATTTCAGAGCTAAACATGTCTATTCTTAGGGCAGTATGGCACAAGGGGGTAGTAAGCCTCATGCATATGCTAAGTGTGGTAGGAACCACTCAGGTACTTGTCGTGAGGGCTCCACTGGTTATTTCAAGTGTGGCCAGAATGGGCATTTCATGCGAGAGTGTCTAAAGAACAAGCAAGGTAATGGTAATGGGGGCAATAGAACTCAGTATTCTTCAGTTGCTCCACCAGACAGAGTTGCACCTGAGGGGCTACTTCAGGTACTGGCAGATGAGCAAACTGCTTATATGCTATCATAAGTTGCCAAGAACAAGGGATTTACCAGATGTTGTTATTAGTATGATCCAAGTCTTTAACTTTAATGTTTCTGCTTTGCTAGACCCACGAGCGATTTTATCCTTTGTAACTCCGTATGTTGCGATGAATTTTAATGTTATTCCTGAGCAACTTAGTGAACCCTTCAGTTTTTCTACACTTGTTGGTGAGTATTCTAGTAGAGAGAGTCTATCGTGATTGTCCAATTTTCGTCAATCACAAGAGTACCATGGATGATTTAATTGAGTTAGACATGGTAGATTTTGATGTCATTCTTGGTATGGACTAGCTTCATGCCTGTTATGCCTCAGTGGATTGTAGAACTTGAGTTGTCAAGTTTCAGTTTCCAAATGAGCCAGTCTTAGAGTGGAAAAACAATTCAACAGTGCCTAAGGGTCGTTTCATTTCGTACATTAAGGCAAGAAAGTTGGTTTCTAAGGGGTGTGTCTATCATTTAGTCAGAGTTAATGACTCTAGTGTTGAGATACCTCATATTCAGTCAGTTTCAGTAGTAAGAGAGTTTCCAAAAGTCTTTCCAGATGATATTCCCTGAGTCCCTCCTGAGAGAGAGATAGACTTCGGTATAGATGTTCTTCCAGACACTCGTCCTATATCTATTTTTCCATATAGAATGGCTCCATCAGAGTTGAAAGAGCTTAAAGAACAGTTGAAAGACCTCCTTGATAAGGGTTTTATTCGACCAAATGTCTCACCTTGGAGTGCTCCAGTCTTGTTTGTGAGGAAGAAGGATGGTTACCTTAGGATGTGTATAGATTACCGTCAGTTGAACAAGGTTACCATTAAGAATAAATATCCTCTTCCAGACACTCGCCCTATATCTATTTTTCCATATAGAATGGTTCCAGCAGAGTTGAAAGAGCTTAAAGAGCAGTTGAAAGACCTCCTTGATAAGGGTTTTATTAGACCAAATGTCTCACCTTGGGGTGCTCCAGTCTTGTTTGTGAGGAAGAAGGATGGTTCCCTTAGGATGTGTATAGATTACCGTCAGTTGAACAATATTACCATCAAAAATAAATATCCTCTTCCAAGGATTGATGATCTTTTCGATCAACTTCAAGGTGCTTTTTGTTTTTCTAAGATAGACCTCAGATCAGGTTACCATCAGTTAAGAGTAAGGGAATGTGATATTCCAAAGACAACTTTTAGAACCCGTTATGGTCATTATGAGTTCCTGGTTATGTCCTTTGGTTTGACCAATGCGCTTGCGACATTCATGGACCTTATGAATAGAGTATTAAAACCTTATTTAGAAATGTTTGTTATCGTCTTCATTGATGATATACTAATCAATTCAAGGAAGGAATAAGATCATGCTAGTCATCTCAGAATAGTTCTCCAGAATCTAAAACATAGAGAGTTATATGCCAAGTTCTCTAAGTGTGAGTTTTGGCTTGAGTTTGTGGCATTCTTAGTCTACATTGTGTCTGGAGAGGGAACTAAAGTTGATACTCAGAAAATTGAGGTAGTGTAAAATTGTCCTAGACCCACATCTCCAATTGATATTAGGAGTTTCTTGGGATTGGCTGGCTATTATAGAAGGTTCGTAGAGAGGTTCTTATCTATTTCATCCCCTTTGACCAAGTTAACTCAGAAGACAATGAAGTTTCAATGGTCTGAAGCTTGCGAGAAAAGCTTTCAAGAATTTAAAAAGAGGTTGACTACTGCCCCAATATGCATCTAGAATTGGTTTGGGTTGTGTGTTAATGCAGAATGGAAAGGTTATAACTTATGCCTCCAGACAGTTGAAAGTTCATGAGAAGAACTACCTAACCCATGATCTAGAGTTGACTGCCATAGTATTTACTTTGAAAATATGGCGTCATTATCTTTATGGTGTTAATGTGGATGTGTTCACCGAACAGAAGAGTCTTCAGTATGTGTTAGTTGGAAAGAGCTTAATCTCAGATAGATGAGGTGGTTAGAATTACTCAAAGATTATAACATGAGTATTCTTTATCACCCAGGTAAGGCTAATGTTGTTGTTGATGTCTTGAGCAGGTTGTCTATGGGTAGTATGACCCATTTTGAGGAACGTAAGAATTAATTAGCAAAAGAGGTGCATAGACTTGCACAACTAGGAGTTCGACTAATGGATTCCACAAAAGGATGAGTAGTGGTAATGAATGGGGCTGAATCCTCATTAGTGTCAGAAGTAAAAAAGAAGCAAGACCAAGATCCTATTTTGCTTGAATTAAAGGCAAATGTTCATAAGCAAAAAGTGATGGCTTTTGAACAAGGGGGAGTTGGTGTTTTGAGGTATCAAGGTAGATTGTGTGATTGATTTCAAGGGTAATTGGGATGATCACCTACCTCTTATTGTGTTTGCGTACAACAATAGTTACCATTCTAGCATTCAGATGGTTCCTTATGAAGCTCTTTATAGGAAAAGATGCAGATCTCCTATTGGATGGTTTGAAGTTGGTGAAGCTGGGTTAATAGGACCAGATTTAGTTCATCAAGCTATGGAGAAGGTGAAAGTGATTCAAGAGAGGTTGAAAACGGCGCAGAGTCGTCACAAATCCTACACTGATGTTAGGAGAGGGGAGTTAGAGTTTGAAGTAGATGATTGGGTATACTTGAAAGTTTCACCCATGAAAGGTGTTATTAGATTTGGTAAGAAGGGGAAGCTTAGTCCCCGATATATTGGCCCTTGCAGAATATCCAAGAGGATTGGGAATGTAGCTTATGAGTTAGAGCTACCACAAGAGTTTGCAGCGGTTCATCCGGTATTTCATATTTCCATGTTGAATAAGTGCATGAGAGATCCTTCACTTATCATACCAACTGAAGATATTGGGATCAAGGATACCTTATCTTATGAAGAGATTTCGGTTCAGATTCTAGATCGCCAAGTTTGCAAATTGAGGACTAAGGAAGTAGCATCAGTCAAAGTCCTTTGAAGGAATCAGTTTGTTGAGAAAGCTACTTGGGAAGCTGACGAGGATGTGAGGAAGAGATATCCACATCTCTTCGAATCCGGAGAAGTTCCAAATTAAGGTACTAATCCTTTTCTTGGCATTTTAATTATAAGTTGGCATGTTATAACTGTATTGCTTGTTGGGTGTTTGAATTGAATGTTAGATGTTACACCCTTAGCCTACTAAGAGTAAGCTCATTCGAGGACTAATGTTCCAAAGGGGGAGATATTGTAACACCCTGTAGCTAGAAAAGAGTTAAAAAGTGGAAATAGTCATTTTTGGAAAGAATATAAAAATCTGAAAAATTTGTAAGTATGTTAAGTTGGATTTTTGGTCAACTTCAAACGACCATAAATCCTACCTCAGGATGATTTAGGTGTGTTTCCAGATATCGTAGGAAATATCTTGAAATAATCTTTCCAATGATTCCAAGTTTACGCTATCCCGAGTTCGTATGAGTGAGATATGCCCATTGGAAATTGGGTTGTTCAAATAAGGAAAGTCTAATCCCGATTTTGGAAGGGTATTTTAGTTTTTTCTTTTCCCAATTATTTTAATTCGTTTTTAGGATTTTAATTTGGGTCTAAACTGAACTTGGTTAGTTTACGCTTTTCCAAAAAGATTTAGGGTTTTGAGAGAAGAGAAAAGAAGAGGAGAAGAAGCAAGATTCATCAAGATCGTTCAAGTTTGATCGTGGATTTCGTCAAGGGGTGATCCGTATGAGGTATGTGAGTTCACATAGCTTTGGGTTCATTCACCCACGCGCCAAACATATTTATTTCAGTATGATTTTTGTCCTAAAAGATTGAGACTTTGATGTTCTTGAGTTGTATTCTTGAACTACTATCGTTCTTGAATTTGGGATGAGATTGAGGAGTTCTTGAGAGTGTAAGGTCGATTTTAGAGTTGTTTTGAGTTAGGTTCTTGGGTACATTTGTTGGGTATCTGAGTCTAAACGAAATTTGAGAAAAAGAACCGAGTTTTACAAATTGAGGTCAGAAAACGAAGAAGGAAAAAGTCGGTAGAATCTGGGTAGCAGGTCCGCGACTGCTCCTCAAATTTAGAAAATCCTCCCTCACGCCGCGGAGCGGTCACAAACCGTTCTGCCTTAAAAATTATTTTCGCGACAAAAAATTTAAATACATCTCTGCGTCGCGGACTTGCTTTCAGACAATGATTTCTTGATCTTTTCTCGTATTCAACTATCTAAAAACACTCCTAAACATTATGAGATCTTTCCTATCACAAATCTCAATCCTTGAATCCATAATTCAATTCAAGGATCAATTAAAGAGTCACGTTAAGAGAAGATAAGAGTCAAATCAAAAGAAGTTCATAGAGTCTTCCAAGAGTATTTTACAAATGTTTTAACTTTTTTTTTAAGACTTGAGTTTTGAGTTGAGTAGTAAAGTTTGAAGTTCATTTCTTCAAAAGAGTATATCGGGACAATGTATTCCCAAAGAGTAAAATGTTTTCACATTGAAAGAAGAAAGGAAACCTTGATTTCCAAAAGAGCCTTTGAGCTAATTTTTCAGTAAAGAGCCTTTGAGCTAGTTTTTCAATTAAAGAGTAAATGTTTTCACAATTAAGCAAGAGAGGAAACTTTGAATTTCAAGAAGAGCCTTTGAGCTAATTTTTTGAGTAATTATCTCAAATCACAGAAAGAAATATGTTTTTTAAAACATTAGAGCTAGTATCATATTTTGGGAGTAGTATTAAGCACCGATATGAGGGAGAGTTCAGACAACTCACAGCCCCCCAAAACCATGTAGCCACCATGGGTAGAAAAAGGTCATACTTTTTATATGATTCCTTAGTGGTTTTTAGCATAGATTAGTGGATCCACTTTGTAGTTCAGGTTCTATACCACCGACAAGGTATAGGATGGCCCTAGCAGCATGAGGCAAAATGTTGTATCATCACAATAACTCTTAAGTGATGATTGTCGGTTAGAGAAACTCCCATAACAGTATTTTGTAATTTTATATACATCAGAAATATTTGTAATTTCATATACAAATAGAGTTCATATAGTATCTTTGGATACATACATAGTTATTATTGTATTTCTAAATACACAAAGTTGAAAACCATGTTTTAAAGCTTTTCTTTATACTGCATTTATTTACACTGCTTTATATTGAAATTAGTTCAGTTCAGTTCAGTTCAGTTGAGTCAGGTAAGTTCTTCAGTTCCTTTCAAGCTTATGTGTTGTTTTAGAATTCCCATCACATACTCGTACATTCAATGTACTAACGCCATTTGGCCTGCCTCTTCTTATGATGCAGACACAAGTAACCAGGATCAGCATCCAGTGCATCATTGATTTTAGTGAGCTCTAGAGTTTGTTGGTGAGCCTCCTTGCTTCCGGAGGATCTCTTTAATTGCTTTCAGTATTTTAGTTCATTAAGATGTCGTGGGTATTGTCCCGACATCCATATTAGTTGTTTAGAGGCTTCATAGACAGTCAAATGTTAGTTCTTTAGTATATCCATTGTCATTATCTTATATTGAGACTTGAGTTTGACTTAAAGTCCAGTTGAATGTTCTTTTATATCATTCCAGTTTATTTCATAGATGTATCTTTGTTGAGTTAAGTCTTCTGCTGAGTAAGTAAGTTAGGCCAAGGGTTCGCTTGGGGCTAGCAATGGTTCTCGAGTGCCAGTCTCTCCCAGGGTGTAGGCTCGGGGCGTGACAATGCCTCTCACCTTATGATCCACATACTTTTTTTGTCTACTCTGAGCTGCTAGAAGCTTAGCTTGAATACTCATCACCTTATCTTGAGCATCCTTCACTACTCTAGGCACTGAAACCAACTTTGTCACGACCCAGACCGTCGTGATTGGCACCCACACTAACTCTACGATGGGAGAACCACTATCACAACCCAAACCAAGCAACTAAATCAAAACTAAGCATTTAAGAATACGAAACAAGTTAAATATTGAAGAACGAAATAGGGTGTTCCCATAAACTCCAACCAAAAGTCTATCAACTAAACAAATACGGAAGTAACACCTAAAACCTGAAAGTCAATGTACTAAAATATCTAAAGTTTAACAAGTCTAAACAAGAAGGGATACAACCCCAAACTAATGCACTAATAATTAACTAGAAAGTCTAAGTATGAAATGGTGGACATAGACGAAAGAGAACTCATGGCAGTCCGGAAGAATTGACTCAACCATGATTCGAATGATCGCTGATCTTCTAAGCGAGGTCTGTCAATAGCCGCCGGAAGATGTCCTGTACTCAACAAAAATAAGAGCAAGTGCAGTATTAGTACACAACCACAGTGTACTGGTAGGATCACACGGTTATCCCACTAAGTGCAACATAAGTAAGTCATTACAACATTATAATCACATGCATATATCGAACATATACAATATCATCAACATTTACGAACAACGAACAACTTCACATTTCTCAAAATACACAATTATGACAAGTCATTAGTCATCTTATGGAATTCAAACCCAAATAGTTAGCATACCGGAACGTGGTACCCGATCCAATGATTATGCCAGAACGTGGCAACCAATCTCATAATTATGTCGAAACGTGGCAATCGATCCAAATTAGTTATGCCGGGACCTGGCAACCGATCCATTCAACACACCACAATCACAATCACAAGTATATCCTCAAGATGATACAATTAAGTCATGATTTCATAGTAACCATCATTCATCTATCTTATTTATAACAAGTGTGATTAATAATGCAACATTCATATACATACATGTATCATAATGAAGTAAGAACAAACATACATCACACAATCATAGAATCACAACCATCACCTACCTCGAAACAAGCTTGAAACCTTAAGATGATCATTCCCTTTACGGATTCTTTTCGTTTGTTCTTGGTCTACAAACAATCAATACAATACAGGAATCAATAAACAATCACTAATTACCCGAATTGTTAACAATTCTATGAACCCTAGATCATACCCATTATCCCAAGCACCCAAAATAGGGTTGTTTCCACCATAAAATCTAGATCAAAACCCTCCCCCATCGATAATTACCCATTCTATTACGTTCTACGGATCGAAAAAGAGATTCGGGGAGTGAAAAACTTACCTTTAGCCTCAAGAATGGTGGAAAACTATCAAGAGTCGCCTGAGGTTCGTTCCTTAGCTCTAAAAATCAAAAAGTGCATAATAAAATCATTTAGGGGTTTATTTATGACTTTAAGTCGCGTCTGGCCTGCCACAACGACCCTCACCCCGCTTCAGCGGCATCGCCAATGTCATGACCCGAGCCTACACCTTAGACATGGTCGGCCCTCGAGAACCATTGCTGGTCCCCAAGCAAACCCTCACCCTAGCTGACTACAAGTGAAACACTAACTTAAGCATGCAAAAGCTTAAAACTGAATAAAATTCAATAAACTCAACTTTTCAAAACTTTAACTTAAATAAAATACTCTGAATATAAAAATAATATTCAACTCGCCATAAAATAGGCAACTTAAGTCTTTAAAATATTTAATAAAATAAATGAATAATACAGACTTCTCAACTATACTTACTATATATGAAGCCTCTAACTGATAAAGATGGAAGTCGGGACAAGACCCACGACATCCTGACTAAACTGAAAAGTAAATGAAATCCTCCGGAAGCAAGGAGGCTCACCATAGCTAACTCGAACTCTCGGATGTATCAACGAAGCTCCTGTTGATGATCCTGAATACCTGTGTCTGCATCATAAGAAGATACAGGCCAAATGGCTCAGTACGTGGAATGTACGAGCATGTAAGGGGAATTTTAAAACATAAACATAAGCTTGAAAGAAACTGAAGAACTTGCCTGGCTCAACTCAACTCAACATAACTGAACTCATTTCAATATAAAACAATTTAAAACAAGTGCAATATAAAGAAAAAGGAAAACTATTTAAAACATGATGTTAACTCATAATCATAATAGCATAAAAGGCATACAATGCTCCCTCTCAAAGTCTACTTGTGCAATGAATGAATGAAGTCCCATACCCCCATTCATACTAAGCAGAACCCCTTGAGGAACCATGCAATTACTGCTGTGGGAGTTTCTCTAACCGATAACCATCACTTAAGAACTATAGTAATGATACAACGTTATTAGCCCCACGCTACCCGGGCCATCCTATACCTTGTCGTGGTATAGGACCTGAACTACTAAGTGGATCCACTAGTCTATGTGAAAAGGATTCATCCAAAAAGTATGACCCTTTTCTACCCATGATGACTATATTGTTTTCATGGAGACTTGAGTTAATATGAAACTCGTATCCTCACATCGGTGCTCAATAATACTCCAAAAAATATTATATTATATTAGTTCTTTATGCTTAAAAACATACTTCTTCTGTGATTTGAGATTAGTTGCTCAAAAACTTAGCTCAAAGGCTATCTTGAAAATCAAAGTTTCTTCTCTTGCTTCATTTAGAAAGGGATTACTCTTTTCTGAAAACTAGCTTGAATGCTCTTTGGAAATATCAGTTTCCGTTCTTATTTAAATGTGAAAATATTTTAAATCTCTTTGGGAATACTTAGTCCCCATATACTTTTTGAAGAAAAGAACTTCAACTTTACTCTTTACTGAACTCAAAACTTAAGTCTTAAAACAAAGTTAAAATGTTTGTAAAAGACTTCTTAAAATATGGTTCATGCCGAATTATGGACATGAACGACTCAATGCAAGGTTTTCAATAATCATAGATAGAACTCAAATACTTGGAACTCAAGAACTTCAATGATACTACTCACTTCAAGAATGCTTAACTCAAAGGGTTCATGCGGACTTATGAGCATGAACTACTTAACTCAATGACTCAAAGATACTTCTCATTTCAAGACTGTTCGACTTATAATATTCATGCGGAATTATGAGCATGAAATATTCAACTCAAGGACTCAAAGATACTTCTCAAAAGGGATTAGGAACTCAACACTTAAAGGCTTAGAACTTGAATATACCACTTTTTTGAAAGATATTCAACTTACGAAGTTCATACGAAATTATGGGCATGAAACAACTCAACTCGATGGTCTACATAACTATATGGAACTCATGTATCCGCCTCTTCTTATTCTCTGACTTACTTCCTCAAAACTTAGTTCAACTTGATAGTTGATCTCAAAGGATTCACAATTGAACTCAAAGGCTTTCTTGAACTCTACTCTTAACTCTCTCTTGAATATGAATTATGAATTCAAAAGTTATGGTTCATGATAAGAAAGATCTCATGATGACAAGGTAGACTCATGAATACATTATTCTCACTCTCATACTCACTTGCTCGAGTCTTGAAACAAGTTATTAGAATTTGCAGAAGACTCCTCAAAAAGACAAAAAGGGATTTTCTAAAAAATGTTCGAAAAAACTCTCAAGACTGGACTCTCAACTCTACCTTCAATGTGATTTATGAATTCAAGGTTGTGATTTGTGATAGGAAAGGTCTCATGATGTTTAGGAATGATTTTAGATAGCTAAACATGAGAGAAGACTAAAAAAACCAATATTTGAGGGTGGGTCCATGACGCAGAGAGGCTTTTAAATCTTGGTTTCAAAAACATCTTTTGAGGAAGAAAACTCAGTGTCAGCTCCGCGACACGGAGCATAAATTTTCAAAACTGGGGACTAGGCGCGCGATGCGCCACGAACGAAATTTCTTCTTCGTTTTCTAACCCTAATTCACCTAACCTCGATTCTTTTTTTCTCAATCTCTCTTTAGATTTAGATGCCCAACACAAGAATCTAACTTTAACAACTCTATAAATCGACACAATAACCTCAAGAACTCCTCAATCTCATCCCAATTTAAGAACGAAAGCAATTTCATGAATACATAATAAGAACATCAAAGCTTCAACTTTCTAGAACGAATTTAACACTGAAATTAACATGATTGGCGTGTGGGTGAACAAACCCAACACTATGGAAGCTTACATACCTGAAAGAACTATCTTCTTGTAGCACTTGAAGGAAAATCTTGAGAGATGAACCCTAGCCTTAGCATTTCTTGAATTTCTTGAGTGTAGAATCTTTGGAGTGGATGAGAGGGTTTTGATTTGTGAAAACTGATTTTCTATTCGTTTAGGGCAATTTAGATGACCTCCTAAGGGTTTTTAGGACTAAAATACCCTTAAAGAAATAAATAAAACGTCCTGGGAGTCAGAATTATTTTCACCAGGCAGTGAGGTCCGTATTGGAACGTAGAGCCATCGCGGAGTTGCTGCCAAGTTTGCGCGTCGTTAGTAAATCAGTCATAAGTGTTTACTCAGAGCTCGGAATTTAGCAAAATCGGTGGCGTTGGAAAGAGGACTCGACGGGTTTAATTTTTTATCTTGTAACTCACTTAACTCTTAATGTACTAGGAGTTATGGTCGTTTGAAGTCGACCCAAAACTTAAGAAAAACTTAGGAATGACTTGAATGAACTCTCTTTAGTTCTTCTTGGAACTCAAGGTGCTACATCTAGTGACCTTAATGCTCAAGAAATTTTAAATTCCTCGCAAAAATCTCACTCACTACAAAGAACGGTTCGAGTCTTAGCTCAAAATTTTTCTGGGGTGTTACAGCCAAAGCGACCAAAACCATCGCCAAAGCGGCTTGCATGAAACAGTGAGCTATTTTAATAATTCCAAGACCCCCATTTCTCAACACCTCTTTAATCAACATCGCTCCGAAAATACCGTTCACGCTAACATCGATTCCGGGAGTTTTACTCGCCTGAATTCAATTCCGTAAAGTCGTACGGATTCCTTAACGACTTATCTAACTACTCATGTAATCAAAATCATAAATAATTCACCCAATTGTTACCAGATTTCCCTACACCTTAATGACTCCGATTTCATCCAAATCTGGACTAGGTTGGAAAATCTCAAGTTACTACGAAAATGTTTTCCGACCAAAAAATTTCCCCGTTGGCTTTTCTATAACGACGGAACCTGTCGTTACATGTAGGCTCTGTGGCTTAATTGGCGCAAGAGAGTAGTTCAAAATAAATAAATAGTTAGGGGCGTTGAAGATGTTGATCAACAAGTTGAAGATCAACATGATGAACAACAACTTTCCGATCATAATAGAGATGTAGAGGTATTTAATCATGTTTCACAAAAGTATTTGAAAATATTTTGAATGTTCTGCAGTTTGTAGTTAAATTTGTGTTTGCATGTTTATTTTTGATGGAGCTATAAGTTGAATGTACATAAACAACTTTGTATTTTGTATTATATTTGTATCTAACACATAATTGTATTAATAGTCGACTTGCATAATGTGTATCTTATTTGTTTCCCTTCAACACAAGATTTATATTTTTTGAGAAATTGTATTTATTTTTTATGGTTATAGTCACCCCCAAGAGATTTGCAATATGAATTTTTTATCTTATTATATCCTTGCATAATTTAAAGTATTTATGTTTTTAGCTACATTATACATTCCGGGTTAGTGATGAAGAAGATTGTATTCTATTAGCTCCATTATGTATCCCAAATTAGTTGTATCCAAAATAAGAATTATATTAGCTCCATTATGTAGTTGCTTAATATTTGTATTTCTTTTAAATTTTCTTTGATGTTTTCAGTTCAATTAGTATTCAAAATGAATTGTATTTATTTATTCATTTTTTATAGTCATGAATTTTTGTCATTATAGTTCCAATATGTATTATATATTAGTTGTATTGATCCTATGAAATATATTATATCCATTATGTGTCATGTTTACATATCCTTTTCCAGATTGTATTCGTGTTTTGTGTATTAATTTGTTCTTAAATTATATTCTTTTTGTATGTATTAGTATGTCTCATATTATATTTATTTTTTTGAACTGCATTTATGTATTAGTAACTAATACATTTGTGTATTCATTTATTTCAACATATGCAGACAAATGATTTTTATATTACAAATCCAACTACAAAAGTTTCACATGTTCAATGTATATTAATAACAAGATTAAAGTTGACATGATTAAACATCTGAATGAGCTTGTATATAATGTGTTTTGTGAGAACACTTGTTTTGGTCACTACATGTGAATGCATAACTGCTGTAAATTAGATGTAGTTTCTCTACGGTCAAGATACGGTGCACTTCTTTTATTATTATGGCCAACAGAAGAATGATGTCGGAGCCATAAGTGATAGTGAGGCACCTCTGAGACATAGCAGGACTCACATAGCTTGTGATGATAGTGAAATAATTGAAATACAATAATTGTTCATTAGTTTTTGAATACTTAATCTTTTTTGTTTCTAAATACTTTTATTTACCATACATTAACATTTTGTAACAGTTTATTCTACTAAGGCATCATTTTAAGGTTACAAAGTTATGGTTTATCTTTAAAAAATGTCTGGAATTTTATGAAGCTATTTGGTTATACAACTATTTGGTTTATCGTGTTAAGGTTATTGGGACAATATCATCTTTCAAAAAAAACTATGCATTCATTGTATAGATATTCATCCTACTTGCATATATAAAACAGATTTCGTATTTTATTTTGCTCATTTTGTATTTTTAATATCACTTTTTATACCAAATAGTTTGTATGTAAATTTGATTATGTATTCGTCCTAATGGTATACCATAAGGTTTTGTATTTATATTTGATTTCGTATTTATTCTCAATTCTAAACAATCAAAATACAGTTTATTTATGTATTTATTATATTGGTATTCATCCTAGCTGCATCAGTAAAACAAATTTTGTATTTTATTTTGCTCATTCTGTATTTTCAATATCGCTTTGTATACCAACTAGTTTATATTTAGAAAAATTGATGGAATTCAATTTGAAATACCAATCGATTAATTCAAAATTTTCTTATCCAAATAAAAGTGATGCAAATCAACGAAAACTCCACTTCAATTTCAATGGAATTATTGGAAAATGGATATTGGAATTTTTTAGAACAATGGTGAAAGGTGTTATAAAGAACAAGAGAGAGATGTCACTTCGTATTTTTCCAATTGTAACTGATTAGAGATTTAAGCGATTCTTACCTTTTTTGAAATATATTCTCTCATGATTTTCTCCATTCTGTTGTTAAATATTTTTATTCTTTCAATTTAATAAATACAAAAGTCAGCCCTATATAAAACTAAAATATTGACATTTTAAATAAATATTGAAAATGTGGTTAAGGGGTCTTATTAGATGCTAAAATATTGTTATTTTGAAAATTTTCCCTTTTTTTAATTGAAGATGCCCATGAAGCATGAATAAATAATGGACAAATTACATAAATCACATACTTTAAAGGCAAAATTACAATTTATCACTTAAAAATTTATAATTACAGAAATCCCTTATTTTCGCGCATCAAATTAGTGTATCAGTGCTTATATTATTGTATCTCGCGCATCAGATTAATGTATCAACGCTTATATTATTGTATCTCGCGCATGTATCAGCACTTATATAACTCTGATACATTAATTTGATGCGCGAGATACAATAATATAAGCGTTGATACATTAATTTGATGCGCGAGATACAATAATATAAGCGCTGATACATTAATCTGATGCGCGAAAATGAGGAATTTTGGAAATTTATTAAACTTATAGGGAATAATGATAATAAGTAAACTAAAATGTGAGATTTCGGTAATTTTTCCTAAATAAAATGAAATATTTACAAAGAGTTTAGGCCCAAAGTGGCTCATACCCGAAAAGTGAGACAATAGAAAAAGCAAATAAAGACCCAATAAACAAATAAAAAAGGGAAAGAAAATTCATCAGAAATTGATTGGTCTCGAAGATGTCGCCCCATCGTCTTCTTCTCTTCCAATCGCCATTGATGAGCTCAATCAAACTGGGTTAAGGAAGACAACCTTCTTTAATGAAAGAGATTAGGAATGAGTGTAACAAGCTTGGATGGATTACATTCAAGATGCTCAAAGTTTTTGAAAGTGTCATGTAATCTAATCTGGTGAAAACTTCTTCAACTCGATGTATCTCAAATCAGCTCTTTTGTGTTGAAGGTGAACTCTATCATCTCAGTCTAATAGGAAAATAAAATGATTAACTGCTTGTTTCACAGAAGTGCTCTGGCTGATACAACACTGGATTCATAAACTCCTAATCTTGTAATCATCAGATAAGTCTTGTTACTTTTCTTGTTTATTCATTTGTCATATCAAATCGCAAAGACTATAACCCTAATTCCTTTCCTTTTGACAGATTGAGATCCAAAGGAGCTAATACCAACTGTCAGAGGCGTATCCAGGATCTTAAGAACATGGGGCACCATTATCTTCAAAATAGACAATTAATTCAATTATATAAATNATAGTTCATGTTCTTATTACAATGTAAAATAGGAATTTTAACATTTAGTAGTTCTTAAATTTGAAACTTTCTTGACATCTAGGACAATGTGTGACTTTCCTTCCTTAGGTTCCTCCATAAATGATATAAAAGTTTTAACATATGTACCTGCACAGAACAAATAAAATTAGTAAAATAGTCCGCGACTTTATTTCCTTTCTTGAGCACATGAGACACCTTCACTTGTACATTCCTCCTCAATCATCGTATCTTCTTAAAACACAAGCTAATACTCCATGAAATTTCTCAAATTCAATCCAAAATTTTAGTTACTATAAGTGAATTGATCTCCAATCTCCAATATAACAGTTAGAAGTTTGTTTGACACACAAAATCGTAACATTTTTTTCACTGTCAGAGCTTCTGCTTCCAAGTATTGTTTTGATATGCAGATCATATGATGATACATAAATAAAACCTCCTTCTCAATTCCTGACACTGAAATTGCCAGCATTAAGTCTTGGATTACCTTTGGAGGCTCCAAATGAGTTACATTTGTACACTCCTATACCAGAAGGTGATCACCAGTAAATCACCTTAGTAGCTATAAATTTTATGTAGCTCTCAAAGAATTTAACTCTCATAGGCCAATCTTTAGGAATATGCCTTAACCAAGGGTATCTAATCACGTCAAGATTATGAATATTTCCATTGATTTCTGATATCACGCTGAAATTAGAGATTTCTCCTCCACATTTTACTTTGTTTCTCCCTTTACAAATTTGTCAGAGTATAAAATCGGGGATAACATTTAACAAAAATCTCAATTTAGATGTACAATTTACATTCCATCATTTAAAAATAGGGTCTTTTACTTGCAAGAAAGGCCCCTACACACCAGTTACACTAGCAAACATTTCCCACAAAAACTTTGCTTTAGGACAAGAGATAAAGAAATGGTTCCGTAATTCATTTACATTAAGGTCACAGCAGCAACAGTGAACCACCTCCTCTCATCCTATTCTAACAAAAAAAAAATCAATAGAAATTTTTTGTTTGACCAATCTCTAAGAAAGAATTTTTTTTTGTAAGGATTGTCCTTTTTCCAATTTGTGTATACTTTTCCTGAATTACCCCACGGGCCCTTATAACCTCTCATGTTGAACTGACAAAGAACTTACCTGAATGATTGAGCATCTAGTAAAGTTTATCCACCTCCTCACAATATCAATCTTCTTAAATAGTATGTTCAACCCCTCTTTTAGGAAAAGTATGTCTTATCAACTCTTCATTTCATGTGCATTGTTGCATCAGTTGATTAATATCATCCCGAAAGAGATTAGTAGAAAAGGACATTGGTAGATAGTAATGTAATGCACCAAATTGAGACCAATCATCAAACATAACACTAAAGGATCATAGTTAAGTTTCCATCAAATTTCCTGATCGATGGAGTCTCTAGTCATTAAAATATGTTTTCAAGTCTGAGAACCTCCCTTCCACTCCACTATTTGAGGCATACACCTTTTACAATATTTATTCCACATGAAATGAGATCACATAAAAAAAAAATTCCTAAAGTTTTACCAAAGTTTTGCAAACAAAGCTCTTGAGACACAAATATAGACCTCAACCTCAAGTTTAGACTGACAAATTTCAGCCCAAGTAATCCAGTGCTTGTTTTTGCCCCCTATCCTTGAAGGTCTACAGAAATCTAACAAACACTTTGTGTAGATCATGAATCACACATCGGGTGGAATCATTGCAGATTTAATATATAGGGATACTTTGCAGAACATGTTTTAAAGCCCGAAATAAATAGGCTTACTTTTGTTGATTAGAACAACTTTTCATTCTAAAGATAATAATTTTCTTTCTAAGCTTGTAACTTATTATGCACGTTTTTCGTCTAGAAAAACCTAGGCACTCTTATACCAGTTGAATATCTCTGAGTAGTTTTTTTTTTTAAAAAAAGCAACTTTGTCTTTGTTAATCTTCTGCCCTGGTTGTTTTTCATATTAAAATATTCATCAAAGACTATTTAGAGAATCTGTCAACATTAGAAAAAATCGTAGTGTCATCAACATAGACCAAGTGAGTAATATTTTCACTCCACTTAGGTAGACCAAATTTCTTATAATATGGATAAGAGTATAGGTTATTCAGAGCCCTTGAAAAAAACTTATCATCAGATAGAATGAATAATGAAGAGGATAGGGGATCCCCTAACTTGACCTCTTTAGTAGAGTAAAGAGAGCAGAAATTCGACATTAATCAACATAGAGTACCAATTATTAGCAAGTAGTCTCAAAATCTTTTCAGAAAAATAGATTATCAAAGTCCATTTTGTTAAGAATTTTCGTAAAAAAAACTTCAGTTGATCACTCTATCATATGTTCCTCTCATATCTAGTTTAAAGACTATTAGCAGTCTTACTCATCTTTCTAATGTCTATTATGATTTTCTATGCAAGTACGATATTCTATGTAATGTTCCTATCTTTGATATATTCAAATTGATTAGCAAACATATGATTTGATAACAATACCTCAAGCCTATCATGGATAAGTCTTGGAATGACCTTATTTAGAAAATTATTAAAACTGATTGGCCTTAAATCTTAAAAAGAAGTCATATTTTCTCTTTTAGGGATTAAGATAAGATTTGTATGAATAATTTACTCAAATGTTTAGTTAATTTTTTTGCCATTGAAATAATGGTTGGACACGTGATTTCATCTCAATAATTTACTCAAATTTTAATTTATTTTCTTATCAAAAATTTAAAAACTCACTCATCTTCCATACCATTACCCACCCATGACCCAATTATAACTCAAGCCCTATTTCTTAGTGATCTAAAATAATAATACCAATACCGCCGATGTTAGACCCTAGAAGTTTACTCTATCTTCTTTTTCTAATGTTATCTTATTTTTAAAATACTATTCTTAATTACTGAAAATGAAAAGGGAAATTACATTAATTAAATAAAATTATAATTAATTAATTAAATGACAGTTTCAAATTCATGCACACTCTCAATTTCGGCAATTTTGACATGTTCTACAATGCCGGTGGAAAATTAAGGTCGAATACAATCATCATTATCTATAAAATCGATCACTGAGAAAGAATCTGACTCATCGGTGTGAAACAACACTATTTTCGTCGATGCACATCGTCATACTCCTTAAGATAATTTATTTCGCGATGATTCATTTCATATCATTGAAAACAATCCAAAAAAACAACTGATTCAACGGTAGAACACCTCCAACACTCGAAGAAAGATAAAATTGAGAACTTTGTAATAAAAAATTACCTACACCGTTGGTAAGCATACCAATGGAGGAGAATGAGTTGTTGATGCTTCTGAGGCTTAGATCAAAAGGCGGTGGTTATTCAACCGCCAGCACCGCATTTTATGACTCAACAATACTATTCTGACTTGGAGGCTAATTCACCGGCGGCACCGAAATTGAAAAATTCGTCTTCACTTTCTCCACCCAACTATTTTACCTGCTGCAATTAAGTTTTGGGGAGAAAAGCAAAGACAAAATTATTGATTTCGATGTTGCCGGTGAATTGGCCTCCAAGTTAGAATAGTATTATTGAGTCATCGAATGTGGTGCTCGAAGTTGAATCACCGCCGTCCTTTGATCTAAGCCTCTGAAGCATCAGCAACTCATCCTCCTCCGTTGATATGCTTACCAATTGTGTAGGTGAATTTTTGTTTCAAAGTCCTCAATTTCATCTTAATTTCTCCGATTACTGAGGTGTTCTTCCATTTAATTAGTTGTGTTTTTTGGAAATATGTTTCAATGATATAAAATTATTCATCAAGAAATAAATTATCATAAGGAAATAATGGTGTTCGTCAATGAAGATGGTGGTGTTGTTCCTGGCATCGACGAGTTAGTTTCTTCCTCAGTGATCGATTTTATGGGTAATGATAAGCGCATTGAGTTCGACCTTAATTTTTCACCGGCAATAGAGAACATGTGAAAATTGTCGAATAAGAGAGTTTGCATGGGTTTAGAACTATCCTTTAATTAATTAGTTGTAATCTTGTTTAATTAATGTAATGTCTCTTCTAATTTTCAGTAATTAGGAATACAGTTAAAAGGAAACTAAGATAACAATAGGAAAATCTAGGGAAAACTACACAAATTAGAACCATTAAGAAAAGTATTTACTCAAATTAGACTCAACCCAAATTATTTACCCTGATTGAATTCACAGCCCAAACTATTTACGTGACTGCCCGCTTGTTCTATTCACTATACCACTACTTTTACAACCTTGATGCCACCGGAGTATACATATACTCTGATGGTATCAAATAGTAATTGAGCAGACTTTTCACTGAAACACTGCCTCTTCCTCCATGATGTCATCAGAGTAAATAGATATATACTCTAATGGTATCAAAGAGTAACTGAGTAATGTTTTCACCAAAGCATTGTCTCTTCCTCTTTTATACCATCACAATATATATATATATATATACACACACACACATTGATGGTATCAAGCAATAAACAGGAATTAGTAGTTAAGAATGGGGGTATGTAAGTAAATGGATAGCCACCGGTAGACATCTTTTTGGGATACAAGTGTTCTTTTCCCAAAAATCTAAGTAGAATAAGAAACATAGAGCGGACTCCTAAGTCCGACGACGGAGGTATTGGATTTTGGATCACCAATAAGGTTTGGGTCATAATTGGGTCATGGGTGGATGATTTTATGGAAAATGGGTCTTTTAATTTTTGGTAAAAAATATAAATAAAATATCTGGTAAATTATAAAGATGAAGTCACATGTCCAGGCATTAGTTTTAAGGAAATACGCATGCCAAAAGATTGACGGTAATGATATATACAATCTTTAAGTATAACGGAGGATATTTGCAGAACATGTTGTAGCGAGAGCTCTTATTCTAGCATAACTAGTACTATCAACTCCAATTATAGGAGCGAGAATGTAATCACCACCAAATATTGCATTAAGAACTTTTATTGCATCAACGGTGGAAATGGAGAGGTTTTCTCCTTAACTCAATTAGTAGGACTCCTGCTGCTCATTCTTTCCCCCACATTGCTGATGTAAATTGATCATAGTAAAAACTTTGGTGGAAGCATGTACCATTTGGAAATTGATTAGTCCAGACAGATTTCCAGTCTTGACAAAGCAAAGTACAACCATCAAGGAATTTGGTACGATAACTATGACATACTGCTCTGTTGAGATTATTGCTCCGGCAACATCACCTCACCACAACATGTGGAGAGATTCTTTAATCCACACAACAGGTGTTGAAAAAATGTAACAACTCCAATAAAGAAAAATGTCGTAATATAAAAACACATTGGGGCATGTACTTTAAAAAGGCACCCTTTCAAAAATTAATTTGAAACAAAATATATAAGATACAAACCATTATTAAATTTTGTTTACTCATGAAAAGAAACTGGAAAATGAACAACAAAAAATAGAAGGAAAAGAAAATGCAGTGTACTGTCAGGTATACAAGTGAAGTACTACAAAAGCTTGCAGAACATTATACCAAAATTCATTGTCGAGAGGGAAAGAGCCTGGATCACCAACTACCTTATTCGTAATTTCAAGCTGAGGAGCGACATTTGTCCTAGTCTAAGCCCTAGTACTAGGGGTGTACATCACCGGGTTGGTTCGGGTTTTTTAAAAATTAAACCAAACCATTTGTATCGAGTTAAAATATATATAAACCAAACCAATAATAGTCGAATTTTTTCAATCTCGGGTTTTTTCGGGTTATTCGGGTTTTCTCGGGTTTTTTTATAAAGACTAAAGAGCTTGTGTTCTTTCAGTGATTTAAAAAAAAAGTTGAACACTAACATAATTTTTCATCCTAGAAAAGCATTCGGTAGTTTCTTTTGGCACTGCAAGCCCATGAGTTCAATAGGCAATTCTCCATTCTATTTGGAACACAAATTCTCAAAAAATTACTACTATTACTATTTTGGACAAATCATAAAATAATATCAATAATCAAGAGTGATTCATCATACATTAGAGAAATTCATGAAAGTAACATAGTGGCTTAAACAATTTTTTCATAGTCAAAATAGTCGTCAAAAGTTAATACGAGTTATTTACATTCAAATCTTTAAATTCTACACCATCATTACTTACAACCTAGGACCTTGTACCTAGAGGAACAAAACATTTTTGAAGTGAGATCTTCTATACAAATTTTCCAAAAACCATAGCCTACATCTGCAAAGTAGGCAATACAAATCAATTAAGTTGATTAGCAATGGATTAACTAAGTTAATGTTTAGTCCTTAGTTCTTATTACTATTTAGAGCAAACAGTAATTAGGTAATTAACAATCACAAAAGAATGAACTAATACCTTTGTTCCATGTAGTGAAATTAAAGTACATCAACTGGCTAATCAATCCTCAAAGGTGAGTCGGGATATTCTAAAAGAATTGAAACAAATTGAATACTAATTAAAATTCAAAAGCAGAATCATTTTTAATAACAATTAGAATATATAAAGTTACCTTCTTCAATTTCGTCAATTTTTTGGACTTCCTCTAATATATCTTCAAGCTTGCATTCTTTAGAAGGCGATCGTAGCCATTGTTGAGTGCAAATAAGCGCTTCTACCGTTTTTGGAGATAAAGAACTTTGATAACTATCAAGAATTCGACCACCTGTACTAAAAGCTGACTCAGATGCAACAGTAAAAATAGGAATATAAAGGATATCCCTAGCAATTTTCGCAACAATTGGGTATCTACAGGACGAAACTTTCCACCAACTCAAAATATTAAAATCATTGATCTTCACTACATCATCTTTTAAGTATATTTCCAGATCAAATTTTTTTACAACAAATCCCTCTTTATTCATGTGTTTCTCCCACTGAGATTGCTACAAATCACTAGATTCACCCATCACACAATCATCATTTTCAATATTTTCGTTAGGATCTTCAGAGCAAGAACAATTGTAGTGATTATATAAGAGATTCAAAGCATCTCTCACATCTTGAGACTTTAATCTTCCCATCAAAGAGCCATATGCAATAGAAAGAATATACTCGACATATTGCATCTTGTATCTAGGATCCAACATAACAGCAACCATCAGTAACATATTCATACTCTCAAACTTACCCCAAAATTTATCCATCTTGGATTTCATTCTTGTTGCCATATCAACCAAAATGAGATGATCATGTTTAGTATACTTGATAATATCATTTTGGAGATTGAAAAAATCATGAAAGAAAGAGTGAGGAGTAGAATATAAGCTGCCCGAAAAATTTAAAGTTGCCTGATAGAAAATATTAAGAAACTTCACAAAAGCTTTCACATTCTTCCAATCATCTGTTGATGGATTTTTTGTTGTTGTACCTATTTCTCGACATTGCTTTTGATAATTCTGGTCATCCACATACATTTTTGCAAAAGCTTTTTCAAATTTCAAAGCTTTATCCAACATTGTGTATGTCGAGTTCCATCTAGTCTCAACATCCAGACTTACAAGACCACGGGTGTCAATCTTAACTTTCTCAACAACGGACTTAAAAGTAGCAAATCTTGAAGAAGAAGACCTGACATATTTTATAGCACTTCTTATATGAGAAATAGGCTCAATTTGTTCATCCAGCCCCTCTTTTACAATCAAGTTTAAAATATGAGCATTACATCTAACATGTAAAAACTTATTTTCAAACATTACCCCTTTCCAATATTCAATACGCCCCTTTAAACTCTTAATGGCAGCATCATTTGCGGTTGCATTATCCAAGGTCACTGTAAACAAGGTCTCAATGCCCCAACCTAATAAGCAATCCTCAATCCCCTTGGCAATAGTCTCACCTTTGTGATCTGGTGTTTGAAAAAAATTAAGAATTCTCTTTTGTAGATTCCATTGATTATCAATCCAATGTGTAGTGACGACCATATAAGTATAATTTTGGATTGACGTCCATGTATCACTGGTAAGACAAACACGTTGGTTTTTTATAAGCTCCTTAAGCTTTTCTTTCTCTTCTTGATAAATCCTTAGACAATGTCGAGCAACAGTTACACGAGAAGGTACTTCAAAATTTGGAAAGGCTTTAGCCATTAATTTTTGAATCCTTCTCCCTCAACAGCTCTAAACGGTTGCTCATCAATAATTATAAATTCGGTAATTGCTCTCTTAATTTCATCCATATTAAACACCCTTTTTCGATGGAACCACCTTCTGGCCAACCTCTTTTAATAGGTTTTAATGTTGTTTGCCACATATCGGACTTAAATGGAGACTTGAGACATTTCACAGTTAAATGATTCCATAACGTAGTTGTCCCATTGACACTGTCGGCAGCAAATGTTTTAGTACAATAATTACATTTTGCCCTGCATTTACCTCCTTTAGCAATAAACTTGGAGAAATGATCCCAAATTTGAGATGTTTCTCTACCTGTAGTTCCAGAGTTAGGAGCGACCGGAGGAGCTACTCTTTTTTGCTTCTTAGGAGGTATGCGTCGACGTGGAGTTACTTTGCCTTGTTGTTGAGATATTGTCGACATAGTTGAAGGAATATTATTAATCACATCTACATCCGTTACAGAAGGTGTAGTTTCCATCCAAATAGAAAGTTGTTGCACATACATAACAATAGTTATTAGTATTCTGATACAAGATTGTGTTTCAACAAGACTTCCATTCAAGTATTGTGCACAAGACTTAGAAGTATAATTCACTTTGAAACCAAAACAGATACAAATATAGTACAAAATATTTGGTTAGAAAAGTTTGATGTATATTACTGGCTACTGCTATCAAAATCTAATAGTCTTTTAAATTTTTATCTCTATCACTTGTTTTTCCTTATTTTTGCGGACCATCACGATGTTTACAGAACAAAAAACCTCCATACAAATGGAACCAAAAGCAATGAGTTGAACACTTGCCCATTTTTCATTGCATTAAAACAACATAAGTAAAGAGAGAAATAAGTGAAACTTATATACAAAAAATTTATCATCATCTTGTTGCTAAGCTTAACACACCATAGATATGGACACCAAGATGTATAATTTTTAGGTTTATATCTATGATTCAACTACCCAAAATTGAGATATTGTTGAAAATTGCAATACAAGAAAAATATCTAAAAACGAGTTAGTAGCAATTGCTTACCCAGATTAAGATGAGTTGATGATGATTTGAACTAAAATCCAAAAGACGAGCTAAATATATGCCCTAATAGCTAAGGAGTAAAACCTAATAGTGACTAAGCCTTTGAAGGTGAAGAGCTGCTGACCTAATGACCTTTGTTAAATGAGATAGAGAATACTATATAGGGATAGTTGAATTGTATAATTTATTTGGGCTTTTGTTTATTCCTAAAATTAACAAGTGGGCTCAAGTCAACAATGTAGCCAAAGTCCACTAATATTAAACATAAAATTGTGAGAAAGATTAAGAAAAATATATAAATTATATATTAATAAACATTTTTATGTATAAAATAAAATTTTAAAATTACATATATAATGTCGGGTTGGTTTGGTCTCGGGTTGGTTTTTTTTAGTTAAAACCAAACCAACCCAAATATAGTCGGGTCTTTTTTTTCAATACCAAACCACTAGTCGGGTTTTTTTTCGGTTTGACTCGGTTCGCGGTTTGGTTCGATTTGCGGTTCGGTTTCGTACACCCCTACCTAGTACGATGAGACCTACCCTAACACCACTTGGGGTAGTACCAAGTCCTACACCACGTTCAACAGATGCATTAGATCGAATAGTAGATGAAAAACCACGTTTCTTAGACATCTGCGAAATAATATTCAAGGGTTAGACTTGATTTAACTCAACGCACAAACAAAGAATGAAAAAAGGGAAAACATCATAAATGTTCAGTAGCCTCAAGGTAATAATTAGGGCCGCCTATATACCATGAACAAGACTCTACCAAACACTTCTCCATGACCCATGGCTTAAAGCATATGCTCTGATACCAACTTTGTCACATTCCAAACTACCCCCTAAACGTGATTGATACCCGCTAACACCACCTGTCGGGCGTACTAAATATCCATACACTCACCAAATTATTCAATCACAAAGATAAAACATGTGCAACTCCAAAACTAATTAGTAATCATTAAAACAAAATAATGACCCAACTAAAATCGTATATTGATTAATGAAACAAAAAGATCACTTAAATAATATATCTTTAGGTCACATATCACAATAAGACCATGGAGCATCTACTAGAGTTACATGAATTCAACTATTGTGTAACTATCCGATCGGACATTGTTTGTTTTTTTTTGTGAAGATTACCGTTTTCCCTCTCGATGTCAACCCCGCGTCGTTTTTGATTGATTTTAAAATTTTGGTTTTAAACTTTGGGTTAAAAGTTGAGAATTTGGTAAGTTTTGAGTTTGAAAGGCTAAGTTGTTAAGAAAGTGATTTTCAGTGTCTTTTGGAGGTTCAAGTGTCGGAATGGCATTCTGTCGATTCCATCAGTCCCGAAACATGAGATCTGATCCATGAGAGTCATCAGTTTCTGATTCTGAATCTTTTTGAGGATTTGAGGTCTTAAATTGTGAAATTGTGAAAATTTTGCCTTTGGGTCCCAAGTTTGTTTTATCCTTTTAAGGCGTGAGTTGGTTTCTAGTAGTTTTCATAGATTTTGGGTCAAGAAGACCTCATATTCATGTTTTGATGGTTCCATTGAATCTGAAAAGTCGAGTATAATTGATTTGCATATGTGTTTTGTATGTATGGGGTTCCGAACGAATTCCAAAAGTCCTTTTGATGTTTTGAGAGTTGCTTGTATTTTGTTGGTGTCTGCAGGCCTTGCTTTTGTTAAGGTTGGCCGCTTAAGCGAGGCTAGCAGTCTCTTCTCTTAAGCAAGGTTTGCAAAATCAAAGGAGTCTTCGCTTAAGCGAGACCCACGATTTTAGAAGGGTTTGCTTGTTCGCTTTTGCGACATCAGAGAGGGGTTTTGCTGTCATTTTCGGGGTTTAAGCCCCATATCACCATTTTTGTACTTGGAAATCCTTGGTGGCAGATTTTAAAAGGATTTTTTGTGCTAGATCAGTTGGGTAAGTGTTCTTGATCATAAACCTTCATTTTCCTTTGATTAATTGTAAGTTTTAACATCAAAATATGAGGTTTTGATTGGTAAATGATGAGGTTATTCAAGAACCCAAGTTCTTAGCTAACATGGAGCTTGTGAGTTGATTTCAAGTCCTATTTCGAAATGATTTTCCCTAATAAATTCCTAAAGCTTTGAGCAATGTTTTCAAGTATTGTTTTTTGGATTCAAACCTTAATTTTTGGAATTGGGTATCGTGTTTTTTGACCCACCTTTCAAGGGAATTGTTGTGGGTGCTATTGTTTTCAGAGAGTGACTCTAAGTACTTGCTTTGTATAGATTATGTTGCTTTGGAAGTGATTCATAAGGGGAAGGCATGACTATTGAAGTGATTGTTGATTGATTTAAGGCAAGTGAACTTGTATTCTAGTTTGAATTTGTATGCTTCTTTTATTGATTGTGTTGGGAGTAATGGGAATGAGGTGAAGGGTTTAAATTGTCCACTTGTTATATCAAAATGAATAAAAATGGGTTGAAATGAAAAAAGCTATGTGTTGAACATGATAATGTGAAATCCCTTATTATGACCCTTGATAATTGATTGATGGAATGCTTGAAAGCATGAGTGTGGACTTGAATTGTGCAAAATATTGTCTTTTCTATATGGTGTGATATTGCTTGTGTGCTTTGATGTTGAACACCGTGATGAGACATGTGGAGTGTTATTATGCCGAGGTCTTTTTCGGTGAGTGTTATAATGTTGAGGTCTTTGCCGGTGAGTGTTATTATGCCGAGGTCTTTGCCGGCGAGTGTTATTATGCCAAGGTCTTTTCTTAGCGAAACCCAAGACTTATGTAAAGTAGACGAAGGAAAACAAATAAAGAATTTGAAAAAATTAAATGATGAACAGATTGAAATGTAAAGTTCTTGATGAAGACTAAGAGACCATTCTTGAAAGCTAAAAAATTGTGAAAGAGACGTATGGATGTTTCTAGACATATGTGTCTGTGTTGGGAAGTCTCTAATATCTTCTTGGCCAAGCGAACACGGATGATTCTAGAAATTGGATATTGTGTAAAATTACAAAAGAGTGTTGGTCGTCCTAATTCATCATGCTTCTATATAGTAGAAAGAAACTAGATGAGTCTCACCTGTGCTAAGCACGGGCCCAACATTTTAGGCCAATTAATACTAATATTTTGCACCAGTAATGGTGTTCTCATTCGGTCAGGACTTGACTTTTAGGACCCATTTGGTAAGCGATATTAAATAGAATAATTCATGAATTAAAATTTAGTCCATCTAATACATTGTTTGGTTACTTCATTTAATTTAATCCATGGATTGCTTATCCACCATATGTGGTCTTATCTTATCCCTAGAAAATGGAGGGATAACTAATCCAAGGTTTGTTAAACCTTGGATAAGACCCCTAAATGACTAAACTAACCCCTTATTTCTTTTTCTAAATTTCTTTTGTAATTTAATTTCCTTTTTATTTATATTAAAATGGTTATAAATGTTCTTTTTTAATTCTCCAAATCCGTTTAGTGTAATTTAGTGAGTTCACTAATATTTTTTTCTTGAATTTTTTTTATTCAAGATAGTTTGTCGATTACCCACTTGAACTATTTGTTTTTTCTTTTTTATAAATAAGCTTTTGATATTGAACAATTTAAGCAGTCTTAAATCTATGTTAAGTTTAAGATATACTTGACCAACAAAAAAGTAGAAATACACCGTGCCATCAATGATCTTCTTAGTGATACATCACACCTTAAAATTAATAACATATATATATGAATTAAGTAAAAAGTAGTGAACCAAACACTTGACAAAAAAAAATTCATGCACTACTAATCTCTGCATTACTAATCCTTGCGTTACTAATCCCTGCATTATCAATATTTGTACCAAACGACCCCTTAGTTCCTTGTTTGTTAGCTATAATAAATGTCTAAAATCACAGAGACAACATAAAAGCATAGGCATTCTTTTTAACATAAGGCAACAATCTTCAAAATTACACGTGCCCAACCCTTCCCATAAAATTTATTGCAGCCATAGCTTCATGAGCATACTTCATAGGTAAGAACCAGTAGCCCCATCACCATCATTTGTATACATCTAAGTGAAAATTAACTTTGAAATTCACACAAAAAAAAAGGTGCACAAACAATGTGTTTATCTACATTTTTCCCCTAGAAAAATGAATAGATTTATCACTTATGTCTATCATCCATCATCCAAACCTGAAACAACAAAACTATTAGCCTGAATAACTTCATCAGTAGTACTTCAAAAGTTATACCTACAAAAATACACTACTTTTAAAAGATCCGAACCCGACAACATTTTAAGAGAGTCTAAGCACCATAGTCTATCAGTCAAAACTTCGGAAGCAATCACATGATTAGATGGTTATAAGTTACAACTGCACTGCAACAAAATATGCTTTGTTCTATCATGGGCAAATAGCGTGTCCTTAGAAAGTACGTATATTTAATAATTATACATTGTACTCCTACATAAACAAATGATTATTGGACAACTTAAGACTGGAAGACACCAGATATGAAATATGCATATCTGTAATTTATGAAGCATTTCAGTAATATATCTAATATCAAGCGTCATGTAAATAAAAAAACGTGAAATGTTATAGACACTCTGTTTTGGTGTAGTGGCTGAAAATGAAGAAGAAGATACTCTAACCTGCAAAACTGATGAAGAGACACAGTTGAATAAGGGAAATGAGAACAACATGATTTGTTTGTCTATGTCAAGGATACCGGAAAGCATTCCGACACATACTTCTAAATGAGATCTTCTTTATTTGTTCAGTCACATGGAAATTTGTCAATATTGTCACATCACTGCTTACAGTAAACTTCTATATCAAGACAAGATAGAAAAAGCCATATCTTCTATTATTCAATATTAAGCAAGCTTTACAGATTCCTAATGAACATTTTAGGGGAAATGTCATAATCTAAAAATATCTTTGCAACTTTGAGAAGTTAGTGGGTGAACATGGTGGATCAATAGAAGTAATGCATGTACTTGGAATGACTTTTGTAAAATAAGTGAAAATTTGTGCACGGGCCCAATGTGTAGTCTTATTCTTAATCTAAAATCGATTAATATAAATGATTAAATTACATATAAATACCATTATATCGAACATAGTATAGCTGCTAAATGTGTTTCTCTACATGTTTTGTGAATGTCATACTATTTGCATATATGAGAGTACTAACTACATTTATATATACTATATTTATAAATCAGACACTAAAAGATGCATCTAGAGTTGCGATCAATTTCTTCTGGATTGTCTTTGATCAAAATCACCTATTACATTTGAAATTAGGATGAAGAAAGTAGATGATGAAAGAAAAGAAACACCAAAGGACGATGGATAAGTAGAAGAAGAAAGGAGAAAAAGCTAGAAAAGATGCTTACCTGAAATTCAATCATCAGAGAGGACGTGAAACCCTTGCCGTCTGAAATGTAAAATTTTGATGTTGAACTTCTTAAAATAAACCTTTTAAAATGTTTATGATATATATTATAAAGGAGAGATGCTTCATATTACTTCACACTTAACCTCACTTCGCCATTGAAGCACTTGCTTCTCTAAGGTGCTTCGCTTCAAAACTTTGCAACATTGTTATACCACTTCGCAACGGTTCACCTCTTAAAGTGACGAAGCAGTAGCTTTCCTGGACACTAATTCTTAGCACAACAAATGAAGTGTGAAACTAAAATTATTAGATACTTAGGTTGTTTCAAGTCTAATGTAGCTCGTTCTACTTAAGTACTATGACTATACATACAACAACAATATACCCAATTTAGTCCCATAAAATGGAGTCCGGACATTCTTCACTAATGTCAGTGTCGCATGAGCTTGATTTCTATGACTATGTCTAACTAATTTGAGCATTTATAGAATCTCTATGAGATATTTTCAAGGCCTTATTTTGGAGTACTTGCCAAATGACAGCCTTAACAAATGGTTACACTCTTATGACATATGCATATTCATAGACATGTTGCAAAAGTTGGACATAATGATCGATGTAGCCTTTAGACTATCTCCATAACGATTATTCACAGCCAGTAGTGCAGTGTGATTTGAAGCCTAGCAACATTTTGCTAGATGAAAACACAGTTGTCCATTTAAGTGATTTTGGGATTGCGAAATTGCTAGGAGAAGAGGATAGTTTTAGACAAAATAAGACTATTGGATATATCACATCATGCCACAAATACAAATTATAACAATATATGTTCTCTTTTCTGCACTTAGTTCTACCTATTAAGAAATTTAAGAGTCTTAAAAACTGCAGGCTGCAATATAGGAAAAAATACTCTACTATCTTTTTCTGTCCTAAAGCTTCGTACAAACTGAAATTAGATAAATACACCAAGAAAAAGAACGATTGGAACTCACCAATAAATCCTCATGTCGTATAATAGATATATGAAGACTGAATCTGCTAACTTTGCTAGGATCGGCGCAGTGAAAGGCGGCAGCTCATTGCATCACAAAGGATATAGATCATACTATCTATCTCCTTTTTGAGAATCCCACTTTTGCATCTGTAAGCAATTATCATACAACTATTAACAACGCTAAAAAGCAGTCACATTCTTCAAACACCTGGTGTGTACATGTGTAAATACTAATTAAAAAAATCATAACAATATACAAAAGCCATAACATGAAGTAAATAGATGATTTATATATATTGTTATGGTGACACTCATATGCAAAAGTACTGATAGATCAAGAAAAGAGGTAAAAAAAATTAAAGTTGCAACTCACCGGAGGAGCAGCAGAACAAAGGCAAGAATTGACACCTAAAGCAGACAAAGAGGGCAATCACCCAAAAAAATATGAAAAAGGAAGATAAGCCATTAGTTATTATTGGAAAAGAATATAACCACATCATAGCTGTAAGATAACTTTCAACAAGAAAAAGAAAACATTTGAATTGGCACGCAAGAAATGAAGTGCAGACCTAGAGAAGCAAAAACTAAAAACTAAAACTCAAGCTCCTTACTCTTA
Source organism: Solanum stenotomum (assembly GCF_019186545.1). Lineage (NCBI taxonomy): Eukaryota > Viridiplantae > Streptophyta > Magnoliopsida > Solanales > Solanaceae > Solanum > Solanum stenotomum. The sequence goes on along the minus strand of NC_064292.1, from coordinate 8,662,074 downwards.
TCACCAGCTCCACAAAAAGGTCGATATTCAAATGCCTAATATGCAACTCTTAAAATATCAACCCATATATAACTTCTTTTAAAATAAAAAATACTCCGCTTTATTTTATTTACATATATCCCAAACTCAGTTTTCTATAACTGCTTTCAGTATATATAATTAAAGAAAGCAGAATGAAGATATCCTTATTAGCTCTCACAGGTGCAACAATACAATTTTTTACAACACAAAGATATATAAAATAAATATATCAAGCTAAAATAGAAAGTATCAAAAGATGTCCTATCTACATCATTTGCACAAATTCTTTCAACAAATGTACTCTATACAAAATAAGACAAATAAGATTTGCATATCGCAAAAACTTAAGAGTTCTCACACAGCATATACAACTCTGGACCTACAAAATAGCTTACACAACTGAGACACTAACTTACGTATTCAAGTAGTAACTACAAACTATAAGCCAGATTTTACTCCAACAATCCGTCTTGGTGACTAATCACACGTGAATTACCGCTACTAAAGCTTCTACACAAAGTTTGGAGGAGTTTTAGCTAAAATCTTAATGACTCTTTCTACATAGGTAACTCTCTAAATTCAACATTCTACCTAACATGTTTAATACCTCAAGATTCAGATAGTGTTTTAATACATTATACACATCTTTAATTTAACATCACAGTTCAACTCCAACAGTTTGTTGGACTTGTAGTATGCAGATCACAAATTTGTTGTTATAAAATCAGTACATCTCAAACTTGGCCAAATGAAACAATTGTGGCAGTTGAACAATATGGGTTTTAGTTTTGCGATTATAATACACAATACTTTATCAATTTTAAGAAAACATCACACAAAAGGAGGTGTCATTGTCAATATACACTTTTTCTGTGTACTTGAAAAGATAAAAAAATTCAAATT
>NC_064292.1:8600361-8660718 GCF_019186545.1 Solanum stenotomum | reverse complement strand
ATATTACGCTAAAGAAAAGCCACAATGAAAAATTGAAAAGAACTAATGAAGCACATTATACCAAAAAAATTGAAAGTGATATCCATCTAAAATATCACATATTATGAAAAGTAGGGGACAATCTATGAATTTTTCTTTCTATAAATATAATTGTTGTAGCCTAGAAGAGCCCTTATACATTGTTCTAAGAAGTTTTTCTTCTCCGTATTCAAATTTCCACAACCCCGCTTCTACTTGTTGACAGTTACCTTGTCTTTGGTTAGATACACTTATTATAAGAAGAGTATTAGTTTCTAAAATTCATTTAGTAAAATCTGTCAAATGCTTAACTCAAATAAAAAAGTCTTCACTTTAACCATGAAAGTGGAGACTTAAATTGCAAGCTTGCTATTTATGGAGGGGCAAAAGAAAGAAGTTTTAGAGCCTGTTTGGATAGACTTTGGCTTAATTTTGTGTCCAAATAGTACTTACCAATAATCATGACAACTAATATGTCCTTGTAGCAGAACTGTAGAAGATGAAATGATAATCTGGAACAATTTTTAGTAACAAATGTATGAATTTTGTGGACTTAATAAATGAATCGTGTATAAATTGAAACACAATATCAAGCACTAAATTTATAACAGTATGCATTATGTATGATAACTGAATGAACAGCGTATAAATAATAACCAGTACGCTAAACACAAAATTATTATGTTTTATATCAAATCAAAACATTAATATAACCAACAAAAAAAAAACTATATATAGTCTTAACAAATGAACATTCATTACTTTTGCATAGGATAATTTGAATATGTTTTCCTGTTATGTCCAACTTGACGACATCTACTACAGGTAACTTTTGACCTTTTGAATTTCACATCAGCAAACCTCCTCTATTTGAAAATCGACATAATTCCCTGTTTCATTAAAAAAAATATAAATTAGTCTCACATTATAAACAAACAATTCGAAATACAAATATCATTCAGACAGACATAACATTACAAAACAATTTTTATATTCAATCAAAAAAACATTTCATACAAATATCATTCAAATAGTACATTCCAAACACTTTCATACTATTTTAATACAAATTTCATACAACAAATATGTGCATTATTTTTACGAAAATACTCCATTAAAGTCACACAAATTTATACAAAAATGTCAACAATAAAATTTCAAAATTAATACAACCTTAAAACACTTATCATACAATTCGTCAAAATTTCAAATAACTTTTTTTTCAGATTACTGGACACGCTTTCATACAAATTTCATACTTTCTTAATATACATTTCATACAACAATAATCATACATTACAAATATCTATATCTTATCGTACCAAATAATTCATTTCTAACTCACTAATTACTTTAGAAATGACAACATTTAATCTAACACACTGAAATTTATAATTTAATACCAACTTAAAACACTTGTTATACAATTCGTCAAAAATCCAAATAACTTTTTTTACATCTTACGAAACACTTTTTCTTACAAATTTCTTTCCAATAATTCTATTAAATTCATTCATAAATATACAATTACTTTATACTTTAAGAAAAAAAAATACACAAAACAATCACAAAAACAGAAAATCACTAATATTATACATTTCACAACAGTTAATACGTATTATGAACAAAATGTATTGTTTATACAAAAAAAATATATCACATTCAATATAGTGACGATGTACAAAAACAAAATCACAAAATATGATTTACAGTTTCATTTTTTTTTTCATTCACTGAAATCCAAATACAAATAGTAAACAATTAAAAATACTAACCTGAAGGATCCCATCTTCCGGCATGTTTAATTAATATTGATACGTAGTTGTCCATCACAAAAAAAATAGGATTTTTCAAACAAAAAAAAAACTTCAATTAGTCGCCAGTGACAAAATTTCTGGAAGAAAATTGAAGAGAGAGAAACGTGGAAGAAAAATGGATAAAATCAGATTTTTGAATTAATTTTAACAAATTAGAGTGAATTAAGGAAACTGAATATTCTTAATTAGTTTGAGATTCCTTAATTCATGCTAATTAATAATTATCTTAAATTAATTCAAATTTAATTGACACCCTTATTTCCGTTTTTTTTTTTCATTTTTTCCTTATTAATTACATATTATTAATTAATAATAAAAAATCATAAATAGATTAATCATTTATTAAATAAATGAAAATTGATTTTTAAAATCAGATTTTTGAATTAATTTTAACAAATTAGTGTAAATTAAGGAAACTGAATATTCTTAATTAGTTTGGATCCCTTATTTCATGCTAATCATTAGTATCTACAATAAATTCAAATTAAATTACTGCCCACAATTTCAGTTTTTTACTTTATTATTTCTAATTCTGTTTTTTTTTTTTAAATTTTCGTTTATCTTTTTATTTATTTTTTAAGTTTTTTCCAATTAATAAAAACATTTTTTTTAACTTGTTATAGCCTGGAATTTTTAATGTTATAGATTGAAAGTCTAAATCTACTATTATAGCTTGAAATTAGTACTATAATATATGTCATATATGAAATTTACACTTTAGTCATTTGAGGTTTATTGCAAATTAGGACTCTCAAAATATTACATGTGTCATATATATCATTTAAAAAACGGAAAAGTGCCTAAAATACCCTCTAAGTACTGAAAATGGCACACAACTACCCCTCATCCATCTATTGGCTCCCAAATACCCTCCCCATCCACCTATTTCCTCACAAATACCCTCTCCATCCACCTTTGGGTCCAATTTTAGCCACTTCATTAACGGACCACTATTTTAAATAATTAAATAATCTTTTTAATTACGTGGCGCTCAACAATTGGTTGCCATTTAATTATTTAATATAATTTTAAACCCACTCATTACCCACCCATTTTTAACTAAACCCGCCCGCCCCAATACAAAAAGAACCCAACTAATAAAAAAGAACCCTATAACCTTCGTTTCCAAATTTTCGTATTGTTTTGGGATATATAAATTTTAATTTTAAAATATTGATTTAATCCAATCAATATAGCTTCGAAGTTTAGTCAAATTGACTATCGAGAAGTGAAAAATGATAGTACATATTATGGGACAAGAGGAGTAATGATCTATTCTCGTGTTTAAACAACAAGAGTACAGGTTGCATAAATACCTTTGTTTTACTCCCATGACTGCCGAACAAGAAAAAATGGAAAACAACATAAAGAGAGGAAAAATAAGTAACTAACATAAGAATTCAATTTTAATTATCTCACGGCATTTCATAGGTGGTGCAGTGTTACATAATGTGGCTAACATGCATGCATGTCCTCCAACTGTAGGACAGTTAGCTATAGCAAATTCAGACTATGAAATTGATTTTTTTTATAAGGGACAATTTAACTGCAGAAAAAGACAACACAATTGATCTAGTAAGCATCAATTACTTCTAGAGCTTAACCATGAGGTCCCAAAAGTCCTTGGGTATGAACAGATATGCAAAAGGGAAACATGGAAGAAGGGTTGATTATTGCACCATCTTGTCCTCTAGGTTCCAATATCCTAATTTCTATAAATGAGAATGAAAATTTACATGTAAAATATACGTGACCTTTTAGGAAAAGGCCAATTTCAAGTTGGATTGAGGATCATGAAAAATGGAGTGTAAATTTGGGAACGAAGGTTTTAGGGTTCTTTTTTATTAGTTGGGTTGTTTTGGTATTGGGGCGGGGGAGTTTAATAAGTATTGGGGCGGGTTTAGTTAAAAATTGGTGGGTTTAAAATTATATTAAATAATTAAATTGCAACCAATAGTTGAGCGCCATGTAATTAAAAGAACTATTTAATTATTTTAAATGGTCCTCTGTTAATGAAGTGGTTAAAATTGGAGCTAAAGGTGGATGTGGAGGGTATTTGTGAGCCAATAGGTGGATGGAGAAAGTATTTGAGAGCCAATAGGTGAATGAGGGGTAGTTGTGTACCATTTTCAATACTTCGAGCGTATTTTGGGCCCTTTTCCTTTTAAAAAATATGTTTAAAATATTATAAAAATAATTGAAAACAAAATTATAAAATTAAAACAAATAAAATAATGCTTTTGTATCTAATAGTATATCATATATATATATATATACATATATAAGGCAAAAACTATATATAATATTAGCCCTAGTCTGTCGTCCTCACGGTAAGAGCGATTTCTCAATTTGGAACAGCGCAGCAGCATCTTTCTTCTTCTTCCTTTAGTAATTCCAGGTACTCGTGAATCCTACTCTGAATTTTTGATCTTATAAAAAAATAGTGTGTTTTTGTGGTACTCTGTCTCTGTTTTATCCTTTGTTTTTGCATCTAAACTGCAATCAAGGTCCCCTTTTTATTTATTGTTAGCTTTCGGCAATGATTGTATCTTCCTGGTTGGAACAAAAATTAAAAATAATACAAACATTATCTTATGTAGAACCCATGGAGAAAAGACTGCGACTTTCCAACAAATTTGCTTTAAAAAAGGTGTTTTTCTCAACCCCATATCTCTTTTCTTCAGTCTCTTGTCATTCTTGTGGTTTGATCAATTTTTTTGTTTCTAGTGTCAAAAGGAAGTCTGCATTGCACAAGAAGATCGTGTCAGTCAGTTACCTGATGAAATTCTGGTATATATATTGTCTTTCTTTACTGTTAAGGAAGCTGCAGATACAAGTCTCCTCTCAAGGCGTTGGCTAAACTTATGGACATATATTGATCACCTTGATTTTGATGCTACAAAATACTTGGATCAAGTGTTCGTGCAACCCAAGCTACAAAAAGGGCATATGGACAAGTATCTGACATGGGTCAACTCTGCTTTGCAAAAGTTTAAAGGCCAGAGACTTGACCAATTTCGTGTTTACTTTGATTTAAACAAATTTGCTCAGCACGACATTGACAAATGGCTTGAACTTGCCTTTTCTAAGAAAGTTCAAAGACTAGAGTTAGACTTATTAAGGTGTGGATCATTCACTCGTAATTTTGATTCCTGTTATACTTTTCCGGAGCGGCTCCTTGGTCTTGGAGATTCTTCTTCATGCTCTAATAACCTCCAAATTCTCTCACTTATCAACCAGAATTTCAAGTCTCTAAAAGTGCTTATATTGAAATCTGTAAATGTGACGGGCCAAGTTCTTGAGTTCTTTCTACGCAATTGTCCATTTCTTGAAAGAATGCAAGTTCATGGATCAGGAACATTGAAAAATTTGGAAGTTGTTGGTCCGTCCCTCAAGTTGAGACACTTGGAGATATATAGCTGCTTCAATGTAAAATCACTTAAAATTTGTGATACAAATCTTATATCATTAAGGACTTCAGCAGGAAAAGTATTACTGCTTAAGAATGTCCCGATGCTGGTTGATGTAGAGATTTTGGGTATGCCATACACCCATTTATTGGATGACATATCCTCTCGTCTTTTGTGCGTTCTCTCTCAGCTGGAGGTCCTTACAGTAGATGCTTGTATATCATTGGTTAGTGAACAAAGTTTGTGTCTATCTACTCTTGTTTTACTAGCCTAGCACTAACTGGTGCCTTCTCTGTAGTTTGATTATCCGCACGAAGATTTGGAGCATTACAATTTTCCTGAACTTACGAAGCTCAAGAAATTTGTTTTTATTACATTTGGAAATTCACTAAGAGTGTCAGGCCAGAGTCTCTTAGGTTGCACGTCTATAATAAGGGCTGCCCCACAGTTGAAGGAATTTGAACTACAGGTAAGTATCATGCCTTTTCCTCTTTGGTGTACAAAAGTCTGATTTATTCATATTAGCAATTCTGGTTCATGCAGTTATTGATGCTACTTCTTTAATAAACTTGGTTATTTAAGTCGTTGAGCTTGAGTTGAAACAATTGTGAAGAGCTAAACTTGAATAAATGGTACTCTTGCATTTTAACTCATCTGACTGTGCCAATATAAAAGTCCTGCCCTTACATAGGTGTCATTTTAGATAGGTAGTAGACAGCTCTGTCGTCACTGAGCTTTGATTTATTATCTGTAACAAAGAGCTTAAAGTCTCATCATTTCATCAAAGAGCTTAGAGTCTCATCATTCCTCCAGTTTCTTGAATATTTTTTACTGAATTACTGCACTTGTTTAGCGTAATGGAATGACCTCAGAGTGTTGGGATTGTGGTTTCAGTTGTCGATTGTGTTGCTCCAAAATCTTAGGTTTCCACCTGTTTGTTGCCAGTATATTATATGATGGAATTGGGAAGTACTATACAGTGATTATTATGTGTTTAATAAAACTACTTTTTTGAGAAAAGGTAACTTGTATTATAAACACAGGAATACTCATGACGTATTCCAGTAATACTTACAATCAGAAATACAGAAGTGTTGCTGTTTTCCTATAAACTCAAGAACTCTAAGATACTAGGGATATCCTCATTTTCATGAGGATATTCATGTTTACACCAAAAACAGAAAAGAGCTAAACATTTCAGCTTCATCTTCTCCATAGAGCAGCTCTTATTCTCAAAACATCTCTGATTCCTTTCCAGCCAAATAGTCCACCAAATGCAGTCTGGGACAATCTTCCATCTCTCCCTGTGCCCTGACTGATTTCCATCCCGATTCCAACATGCCAAAGTTTCCTTTATGTTTCCTGGCATAGACCAATTAATGCCCCTTTTATTGATGAAAATTTGCCGAAGTTTCAATGTCTCCTTAAAGTGTAAAAAGAGATGATTTATTGTCACTGTCTCACATTCACAAAAAAAACATCTGGAGCACAAATCGAGGCCCTTCTTCATACGGTTATCCTGCGTGAGAACAACCTGTTTTGCTAAGAGCCAAGTAAAACAGGCCACCTTGAAGGGCACCTTAACTTTCCAGATCATTTTCCATGGCCAGTAGCTTGATTGAGTGTGTGTCCTCTGTGAGTTTCTGTAAGCTGTTCCAACTGAGAATCTCTCCTGTGTATCTGGAGCCCATAACAGTTTGTCTTCACTGTTACAGAGTTCCTTGTATCATTCTAGGATATTTAGAAATTCAACCATTCTATTCACCTCCCATTCATTTAAAGGTCTTCTGAACCTTAAATTCCAACCCTGAGCATCTTTTATAAACCTACTTTCTTGTCATAATTATACTGGTTGGTTTCAAATGAGAACAACCAACTAAGAAAATTGAGAAGTAAGTTGTTGCCTAGCTAGTTAGATGGGTGAAGGAGGAATGCACTGGGGTAGAGGTTTCAGAGATGAGGGATTACAAAATGTTGTTAGAACCGAGGGGAACTTCCAAATTCTAATAGTAGGATTCGAAGGTGGCATCCCGAATCCCAATCAAATGACTCCAGGCTCAAAGAGTCGGAATCGAGCCTGGATGGTATTGTAGAGGAGGCTTAGGGCTTCACATGGTATCTGATGTTTTCTCTCTCTTAAATATTTATTTTTTCAAAAATCAAGTAACGATTATATAAGGGAAAAGAGAAAAAAAACCCGAACTTGTATCGGATTTCTTGTTACACTTATTCTTTGAAGTTGTTCTATATGAATTATTTTGTAGTAGAATAATACCATAGGAAGTGTTGATGTGGCTTTTACTTTGCACCTCCATATAGTGCATGAAAAGACAAATACAAACTAAATGATAGAGGCTCTAGAGTCCAAAAGATATAATTTTTCTTCTACTTTTTAGGCCCTTTTCTAAATCTTGAGCGGTGATCCGCCACTTGTCCCACCAGGCCACCATCCATGCCCCCCACCCCCGTGTCTGATCCAGGATTTTTTTTTTGTAGCTGAGTAGATACACAAATTATGTTTTTCCTACTCATGAGTGGGTGCACGCACTTGGCTAAAGTTGTGTGCATAATATTTTCAATAAAAATCAAGCAATAAAAGTAAAAAAAATTATCTAGGGTGTGTTTTGTATGGAGAAAAATGTTTATCTATTTTCATGATTGGTGGTCAATATATTTTGTGAAATATTTTTTCTAGGAAATCAAGCTCCTTAAAAATGAGGAAATTTACTTTCCTAATGGAAGTAGAAAACATAAGTTCCAAAGCAATTAAATCATATTAGCATTTATAACTATAAAAAACAATCATATAAATCACTATAGACATAGAGAAGTCAATAAAAATAATTTTAGTTACTAGTTAAATTAAATAAAAAACAATACATATCACAATAAAAGTAATAAAATAATAATTAAAATAAAAGAATTACCGCGAAACATTATAAAAAAAACTATTGATAATCTCAACCACAAAAAAACTTGAAAGGAAAAACACGAGTACGGAGCCAGAAGGGCAAAAAAATTGACCAAAAATTCCAAAAGGGTTTGAAATCAAAAGGGTAACATTTAAACGGTAGGGGAGACGCTGTTTAAATTAGGGTAGCAAGGCACAACAACCTATGCGCCTTACAAGGCGCAAGAAAACAGAGCCACCATCATTGTTTATTTTTTCCATGTCAGTACTTACGGTGGTACTTTTTGCACTACAAAATAGTATAGGGGTCGTAGGGACATCACAAAGAATAAGTGTGTAACTGGAAAACTGAGATAAGTCCATAGGGTTTTTATGCCTTTTCCCACTGTGTTATTTAAAAAAGCACCAAGAGGGCTCCAACCTTTACAAGTAGAAGATTCTGTTGTTCTGTCAACCTCCCAGTCATGCAATCTCCTTCTTAATCTAATATTAAAAGATAGCCTTTCTCTGTATTCTTCAATCACATCTTTTATATGGATAGCTATGAGATGTAATTCTGAATAAGTTATTAAAGCTTCTTGATCCGGCGTACATGAAACTTTATCTTCTTCTTGCAACTAAAAGCTTTCACAAGATTAAAAGAATCAATTCCATAAGTTCTAATGTACTTTCAAATTGTGACATCATCAGATGTATTGATTAGTTTTGCTTTTGAACATCTCATATCCTTGCCATGCTCTATGTTTAACAGCTTAATCCATAAATTGTTTTGCTCTACTGTGTTTTATCTCCACAAACTAATTCAACAATAGACACTTTTTTTAATACCCAAAGTTTTTATCTATGAACTACTCTTCTTAGAGAATATAGCTCTATTTTTATGCTCTTTGAATCAACTTGCCACATCTTTCTCCTTGCATTATCGAACCGTCTTTGCACCTTAAAAAATGATAGATACAGTTTCTTGCGGGTTGCCAATCTTCTCAACCTTATGTATCACTCTCTGCCATATTATTGCACTTCTATATCTGGCATTTAGAGACTTGCTCATGTATGTCTCAGCCTGGATTCTCAATTTAAACGCAGTCAAGTGCTGTCTCAAAGTGTAATAGTAGAGATCTCTGATGCATGATCTTCCGCTCCTCAAGTCCAAATAGAAATAGGGTATAGTCTGCATATCGTGTACATGAAAAATTTCCATATTTTCATTTGTACAACTTTCCCCAACTTTTGACTCCTTCTATCCATACTATATTCATGGCATAATGCAGCATCTTACTGAATGTTTCCATTGCTTAGGAAGAGAATGGGATAACGGGGTTCTCCTATTTAATTGCATATCCTAATTATATTTTTCCATTTGTTTGCAAACGTGTGGATTCAAAAGCTTCAGTAATATTGCCAGTTTACATGATTGTTCCACCGGGTCAAATCTTTGCTTGATCCTGTGTTGTCCCTAGTCTGAGGTGATAACTTATGAATGAATCATTCATCGGTGCTCTCATAGTAAAGAAGGCTTCACTCAAGGAGTGACAGATTTGGACGGAGTCTTGGCTTTGATGCTAAGGAGACGAGATCCATCGATCTGAATAAGTCTAGTACACCTTTCTCAAGTCCAGCTAACAAATAATTCTTGCTACTTTAATTCTATTTAAGGCTCCAAGAATTCATTTTCTAATAACACTGGATCTATAGTTTTTCCTTCCCTTTACAAATACATGCATTTTTTGACCTTGATATCTACTTGCCAATACTTGTTTCATCCTTGTTGTTAGGACCCCGGTAGTAATTTCATCCTTTTACCTTGTTCTTAAGAACCAATGCTGTGAATATTGCAGTCCAGCCTCTTGTAAAAATTTCTGTCTCATGAAAGAAGTGCAATGCACTGATAATGTCCCTTTCCAAAAAGTTCCTAGATTTCTGGTAAGAAGACATTATCTACCCATGTGGCCCTAAAGTTGTTATCACCACTAGACCATCTCCATTACTTCTCCGAGAAAATTTCTTAGTAGCCAACACTCTTCCCGTGATAATAGCTCAAGGTCATTGTAGCTGGAAGGCACCATCATTGCTCGGTTTTACTAAATAACTTCTCATAGCATTACACTCATCTGATGACCTTTGGATTTGGTAGTCGTCCATCTCTTACAAGTTAGTTTATATGGCTGTACTTTTTATTTGTATTGATCAATTTATAGTAAAACACTTAGTATTTTGTAGGGGTGTCAAAAATGAGCCCACCTATAGGTAACCCGCCCATAATTTTAAGGGTTGGACTTAAGATAATTTGAATTAGGTTTAATCTCAACCCCCCATTTTAAGAGAATCCTCAATTGAGCCCAATTTAATTTTCAATTTCAACCCATTTTAAGACTCTTTATTTGTATTGATGTAATGTATGTTCTTATATTGAAGGTATGAATTACTTTTGTTTTATATTTTTTAGGATTTATCTATCCATTTATAACTTTTTTTGTAATTTTCTTAAGTTGAATCTAAAATGTGGTTATAAAACTTAAATAAACAATATATTAAAACTATTGAGATTAAGCGGGTAAAGACCCAACCATTTTTAAGCTCATTTGAGCCCAACCCATTTGAGCCCAAAGTAAACTTAGGCGGGTCAAGACTCAACCCAATTTCTATTTCAACCCATTTTAATATCTCCAATTTCAACCAACCCGCCCATTTGACACCTCTAGTATGTTGTCTCATTCATTTAACCAGAAACACCTCAATTGTTGTTTCCAGGATGTTTTTTAGCATTGGTTATTTGTTCCAGTTCTACTAAGTGGTTCTTTTAGGCTTTTCGTTTTTCTATATCCGTTCACCCTTATCTGATCATACTTACCAATCCAGCAATCTGATTATGTATAATTTTTCGACATGCATTGTTGTTTGAACTCAAAATCTGCCTTTTAAGTTCAGTTTCCTTTCTATTAACCATAATCAGATTGCCAACACTATCATAAGATTGCTATTGCTGTTCCGCTAAATCAATGAATCCCTCTATAGCTTTTTTCATTTTCTCGAATTTGCATTAAGATTCGCCTATTCCCAAGTCTGCACTCTGCTGGAATGGGTGTATGATTGGTAATCATCATATGCTTTGAAAACTTGAATATCACATTCCAAAGAAATTGTATACACAAATCTCTGTGTATTCCACCTCATAAGTTTACTGTACATGCTATTGTATTTATACAAAACTAGGTCTAAATTCTGTACCAAAATAAATGAATTAAACAATGATTATTTGTACACTTGTCACCTAATTATTGGACTAGTTTGTAACAAACACTAACAGCCATTTTGCTCTTCACATGCCTTCCTTGTGCCTAGGTTGAGAATCTTCTAGACCTTGTACAACTGGTTAGGTTGAGAATCTTCTAGACCTTCTGATTAGGTTTCCTAGAACTTTTGTTCTTTTTGGCACAAATCTTTTGGTTCTTGAAAAGAAATGTTGGAGAAGGTTCATTTCGGTTAGCAAGTCCGGCATGCAGCTCGAATATGTTTATATGATAAGTCACTTATGTATTCTTTTGTTTCCTAATTTCTCCAAGTTAAGATTTTTCTCACAGAGAGTCTAGAACATGGATAATGAGTAGTGGTGATTGAATATTGTTGAATTAGTCAACTTGACTAGGAGGCATCTTACATGATAATGGGAAGTTTTCATTCAGTCGATCAAGGAAGCCATATATCCCGAATCTTAAAATTTAGATCCACAACCGATTCCAAGCAACTTAGTCTAAAATAAGTCGACCCAAACATGTTGAAAGAAGTTGCAATTCTCTCAGAAAATTGAGCACTCCACGTCTGTAATATTCTTGTCCATATTCCCCACTTTCCTTCCTCCGTGTGGTAAATACTTTAGGGAATTTGTAGAAGAACAAAGTAGTAGGAGAAGTCAAATGACATGAGCGATTGATAGAATCATGGTTCATCAGTGATTCCCCAAAGTTTAATTCTTTTCATTTAACTTGTGTCCCAAGAAAAAGGCCTGTTCAAAATTTTCTTTTATTAGCTTTACTGACTTATCTTATCATTATTTTTTAATTTGTGTTGTATATATTTACGGCAGGTGATGTCAATCCCCTTCGAGGCAAAGAAAGAGTGTAAGAAAGCAGCCATAAAATGCCCACTCCATCACCTCAAAGTGGTCAAATTTTTGGGGTTTTATACAGGCTTATTTCAACTTGAACTCGTTAGGTACTTTTTGGAAAATGGTGTTGCTCTTGAGAAAGTCATTATTGATCCAGGTACTCCATTTTTTTATCGTATCCCTCCGTGCCCTAGCGAAATCAAACACACGCAAACTTCGAGAAATCTTGCCAAGCTCCAGCTTGAACGTGAAGTGCCTCCGGCTATTGAGTTGGTCATACTTTAATGAAAATAATAATGTTATTACGGTTAAATTTGTGATACATAACGGAGGTGAATTTTTATTTCTTAGTAGATGTTCCTCATGCTTTGTTTCATTATTGAGTGATATTTTCACTTTTTGTGAGGTTTATTTTTCTTGCGAGTAAAATTTGATGTGGAAATTTCAAAACCATTTGTTAAAAATGACTTCAAAAAGGCTAAGATGTGATGTGTACATTAGTTGCGTTGCCAACTCTTCGAAAGTTATTTACTTTGATCCTCAAGTAGAATAGTTTGCAAGTTTTAGAATTTTTTTGTGAAGAGAGTAATATTAAGATTTAGGAAATTAACAGTTTTCGTTATTAATTTTAAGATTTGTATCTTGATAGGGGAAGGGTTCAGGTGAGTTTTGTGTAAGGAATTTTATTTCACCTATCATATTTAATTTTGTTTAATGGAGCAACTGTTTTGGTGGAATCTGGAGTCAAAATGGTCAATTTTTTTCCCAAAAAATGCAAAAAGGGCTAACTTAATTTTTGAATTAACCGAAAACAAACATATCGCTAGATGCCTTTTGAGTTAACCGACGGTAAATGCCGTCTATTTTATTTTCATAACTCGCTCACTTGTGAGCTTTTTTGTGTATATTATATTTTTTTTCTCTCACTCTTGGCAGAACGATTGTTTTTTCTTTCAAGTTTCTTGCTGGGATCTTTTATTTTATCTTTTTTGAAAACTAGTAATATTATTCGCGCTTCGCGCGGGAATTTAATATCACATAATTTACAAAATAATACTTAAATCCTATCAATCATTAAAACTAAAACATTATATTGTCTTACATATAAGATTACGTAGTAACAAACATTAACAAGGTAAAGGAAAATTAAAATTATTATATCTTATCATTTATTCTTAATAACATAGGCATAAATAAATCACTGTAAAAATACATACCAGAATCTGTAACATAAGCAATGGTGTCAGTGAGCCATTCAAGAGGAGCAAAGTACACAAATATTTAATTGTGAAGAAGGAGGAGGAGGTTCAAAATTTTCATTGTTTTAAAATGAGAGGAAATTCCTCTATTTATAGACAACAAAGGATAATGTGAACAAATATTTATTGTGCCTTATCGAAACGGTTACAAATATTTGGAAAAGTAGCAACCCGTCGGAAATGTCACAACTTTTCATAAAAGTCACAGTTTTTCATTAAAGTTGGAACTCTTCATAAAAGTCATAACTTTTCATAAAAGTCGCTACTCTTCATAAAGGTCGCAACTTTTCATAAAAGTCGAAACTTTTCATAATGTCACAACTTTTAATGAAAGGGTAAGACTATTAAATTAAAAATGAATTATGGTTTGTGGTGCCACGTAGGCGAGCCTAAGAATCTCTTTTATATATATACTAGATAATTTGTCCGCGCAAAGAATAATTGCATTGAACTTACAAATAATCTTTTACTAATATCCATACATTAAAATAATGGAAAAATAGGTTCTTAAATAAATATTAGCATTATTTCAACATGAATCTGATTGTTTGTCATTATCACATAAGTCAAGAACCTCTAATGAACAAATTATTCAGAAATAATATATCATTGGTTTTTTATCAACATTAAAAGGAAAATAAAGAAGAAAATAAAAATAAATACGAAGGCATTTCGTAAGAAAAAGAACACATTTAACTTGCATAGTTTATACAATTGTGATATATGTCCCATGAAAATATTAAAAAAAATGTTTTAAAAAAATTACGCTTGAACATGAAAGCAATTATAACTTTTTGAACTTGCATAATGAATTTCTTCAATTGATACGTGAGAAACTTCTTATCTATCTAAAAATAGAGAATATGTAAAGCTTATATATAGTACTTTTAAGCAATAGAATTTTATATAGAATATCAAAACATGAATTTTTGAAACTGAGTGTATATGTTCATTATAACTGGAGATAATAACTTTGCAGAAACATAAACAACAAAGTTTAAAACATGTAATAAAAAACAATAATTAATATCACAAGCATAAATTAATGACTTTAAAAGAACATACCAGTATCTGTAACAATAGAATGAAACAGAAAGGAAAAATAGAGTACACTGAATGCACAATGTCCCCTTAAAAAATTATTCCCCTCTAGTACCCTAGATTTACAGAAATAGATCCTCTCAGGATGTAACAATTTTATTCACCAGCGTATTGATACAAAAACAGTGGTGTCAGTTAGCCACTCAACAAGAGCAAAGTACACAAGTATTTTACTGTGCAGGAGAAGAAGAAGTAGAGAATTTTCGTTGTTTAAAATGAGAGAAAATCCCTTTATTTATAGATAACAAAGGATAGTATGAACAAATGCTTATTGTGCCTTATCAGAAAGGTCACAACTATTTGGAAAAGTCGCAACCCTTCGGAAATGTCACAACCTTTCATAAACATCACAACCTTTCATAAAAGTTGCAACTCTTCATAAAAGTCACAACTTTTCATAAAAGTCACAACTCTCTATGAAATGAGCAACTCTTCATAAAAGTCACAGCTTTTCATTAAAGTCACAACTTTTCATTAAAGGGGAAAACTAGTTTTGAAAATAAAATAAATATAAAGAGAATCCTGGCTTCTGGTGACGCCACGTAGGCAGACCTAGGGTTCTCCTTTATATATATACATATAATGATATGATATGATATGATGTTCTCATTGGATTTCCAGCGATTTATAGTTAGTTTTTTTTTTTTGAAAAACAAATGACATCCACTTGATCCAAACCAAAATTATTTTTTTAAAAAAGGAAAAAAAGTGAAGCATCAAGCGTCTGAGGCTATATATGAATAGAGTACAATAACATATATACTTAGTATAATTTTTACAAATGGATTTGATGAGCATGATGTATATGCATTCTTATTTCTATTGACCTTCGATTGAAGTAAAGCATATAAAAAATCAAATGCATAAAACAAATATACTAGTGAAGAAACTTATATATGATTTATGTATGTGAGGAAATAAATAAATGAAAGATCCTCTCCTAAACACATAACTTCAAGACAAACAATATTGGTATAACCATCGAGTGGATAAATTTTAGAAGGGCCAAACTTATGGGTGGTCACTTAAAGTTGGCACCAATTTTTACTTAGATTTCTTAACTAAGCTTTGTTCGTTTTAAACATCTCATGTAGATGTCTGTTGTGTCATTTTGTAAGGGAAAACTACACAAATTGAACCCATTAGGCAAAGTATTTACATAAATTGGACTCAACCCAATATATTTACTCTAAGTGGACACAACCCAAACTATTTACCTGACTGCACCCTTGTTATATTCATTGAACCACTACTGATACCATCGAAATATATATATACTCTGATGATATCTATATACTCTGATAGTATCAAACATTAATTGAACATTCTTTTCACTGAAAAACTACCTCTTCCTCCTTGATGTCATTAGGGTATATATATACTCTAATGGTATAGATGAGTAACTGAGTAGTGTTTTCACAGAAGCATTGCTTCTTCCTCTTTGATCCCATCAGAGTATATTTTGATGGAATCAAATAGTAAACACAAATTAGTAGTTAGAAACAAAAGGGGTATGAAATTTAAGAAATAGCCACTTGTAAATAATTTTCCTTTTTGGGGTACAAGGGTTCTTTGTAATAAGGCTGCAAAACGGTTTCCTTCAGTGCACCCAAATAGGTTGACAAGTCTCTGGGAACGTGGGTTCCATATTTACAATTTATCCCTTATGTTCTAAATACGATAGATCGTTTATATTGAATAATGTGTTTATATATAAAACTTACATTTGCATTAAAAAATAATGATGAAAAGAATGAAGATCAAATATATATCTTCTTAATCAATCATATATATATAAAAGAGCCTTAGGCCCGCCTACGTGGCACCACCACAAATCAGGATTCCTTTTTATTTTATTTATTTCCAAAACTAGCCTCTCCCTCCTCCTCAGCAACTTTCACAACCGTCACCACCATCTTACAAATTAAGCCTCCCTCAAATATTCCATATGTATAAATATTAGCCCCCTTTTGAACTTACTTAAGAAAATGATCGTCAGATTGGAATACTAGACCAAACTTAAGTTTAACCATTAAGTACCAAAATGAAATATTGGGCCAAACTATGTGAGTTAGCTGACTTAGATGCATATATAATAGTTATACCTTGAGAATTTTCTTTCTAATTTTGGAATTGTGACTGCTTCTCCGTTAATCCTATGTATACTTGCATTGTTGCATGCATTAGTCTACCGTTTCTCGATAATCTTACTTTATACCTTTGCTGATTTGAGTTAATCATTTTTTTTGTGTAGGGGTGGTACAATGTAGATTGAAGGTCAATGTCATTTATTAGAGCTTTGAATTGATATCTGAAGTACACATTGTTGGATTTTAAAAAGGTGTGAATGAAATATGAAGAGTTGTGACTTTCATGAAAAGTTGCGACTTTTATGAAAAGTTGCAAATTTTATGAAGAGTTGCGACTTTTATGAAAAATTGTGAATTTTATAAAAGTTTGTGACCTTTCCGATAAGGCACAATAAGCATTTGTTCACACTGTCCTTTGTTGTCAATAAATAGAGGAATTTCCTCTCATTTTAAAACAACAAAGATTCTGAATTTCTTTTTCTTCTACACAATTAAATATTCGTGTACTTTTCTCTTATTGAGTGGCTCACTGACACCATTGTTTTTGGATCAATAAATTGGTGAATAGAATCGTTCTATCCCAAGATGATCTATTCCTTTAAACCTAAGGTATTAGAGGGGAATAATTACCCTAAGGGGACACTATGCATTCAGTGGTGTCGCGCCCCATTTTTAGCAAAACAGGTTTTGGTGCACGACCTAACAACTCTTTTGGGTTTTGTTTTGAATGAATGGCTGAGATTTGACTGAATTGGCGTCTTGAAATGAGAATGAGTCAAAAATTGAAATCAGTAATGGCTATAATTGAAATGAGAATTTGAATTGGAGTGAGTAGAATTGAAATGAATAAACTAGAATTGAAAGGAAATAGAACAGAATAGACTGAAATTTAAATGATTTGGAGCAAAATTAGGGTCTGTTTGCAAACCACATGGTAATTGGGCTTGGTGTAATTACTAAGGTAGTAATTACCAGCCTAGTAATTACACAGTCCAGCAATTACACTAACCTATTTGGTTGCCACAGTGTAACTACACTGTAATTACACATGTCCTATTTGGATGCCACAGTGTAATTACACATGTTCTGTTTGGATGCACAATTGCAATCATAATATTAGATTAAATTTTAAAAAATAAAAATTAATTATTTAGAATTTACACTAAAATTTAAGAAACTATATAAATGATATTAAATATTTAAGATATATATTATTTTTTGAAAATATATTAATTAATTAACATATGTTCTTAACTAATATTATGAAAAAATAATTGATTTATATTTTTTCAAATTAATATATTTCAATTGAATTTATCATAAAAACTAAAAGTATGAAGTTTCTACGAACATCGTGAAATGCAAGTTTGATAAAAAGATTAATATATAAATAAAATGTCATAAATTATTAAAATGTTTGACAAAAAGATAATCTATCAAGTCTAACTAAAAAATGACTTGCAATTTGAATTCAATATTACTAAAACAAATAAAACTGAAAATATAACATAAGTTATAAATTCAAAACAAAAAATTTAACATAATACTCTTATCGCAAATTTCAACTTACCATACATAAATATGATTATTTTTATTTTTTTTAAAAAAAGAAAACGTAATTCTATATCCTTACTTAACAATAAATTCTATTTTAATTTAAAAATTAGAATACTAATAGAATTATGCTAATGAGAAAATAAGCATGGCATAAAGAAATTGATAATATGAAAAAATTGCATCGAATCACATGAAGTAAGGTTGAGAACGAGAAGAAAATGAAATATAATAATATAAAATAAAAAATAGACTTTTAGAAAATTTTAAAATAATAAAAATAAAAAAAGAACTTAAAACAATAGAAGTAAAAAAATTTAAAAATAAAAAGTAAAAAGAAGAAATTTAAAGAAAAAAGAATTTAAAAAATAATCAGCTGGTAATTACACCATGGAATTACTATCAATTTATAGTCTCTGCTTGTGAATTGGAGAGTGTAATTACCCCCCGCCAATTACACCAATTACCTGCTGACTAAGTAATTATATGTTCTACCAAACATGACAGACAATGTAATTACACCCAATTACACCAAATCCAATTACCAGTGTGTCTTTCCAAACATGCCCTTAAGGAAATTCTATTCAATTAATAAAATACTACACATTATAATATTTTTATATAAATTATACAGATCTAAGTTTAAAAATATTTAAGTAAAGTAATTATTTCGCGTTTAACTATCGATAAATATAGTAATTTAATAATAATGAAAATAATTTAATACTAAATAAAATAATTTTTATAAATTATGCACACTAAAATATATAATTTTTAGATAAAATCGATTAACATTTTAAACTCGAAATATGTTTTAAATATACATATTTAATCGAATAGCAATTCTGAAAGAGTTATAGGTCGGTCAAAATTGGGTGTCAACATCTGCCTCTTGGTTGCTTGAGAATGAAGAATGAATTGTCGGGCAACCAACGTTGACTTAGTAGTCGATTTTGTCCGACCGACGAAGGATATCAATGGGATCAGTTGAATTGACGTATAGTTGTGAAAAGGGTCCGCCCAAGACTTTGGTATTAAGCCGCCTACATATATGTGGTATTACTAGAATCATGCCGTGTGTAGTTTTAGATTAAGGAACAAACGAAGCTCCTAAAATTGAAAAAAACGGCATGGTATTCGGACAAAAATGATAACAACTTTAATGGTTAAGATTAGAGTAGTGGGAAAAGAGCATGACAGAGCGATTTCAAGCTTAAGCAAGGATCAAATGAAAAGAAGTAATACGAGTAGCAAATTAAAGAATTGATAGGGCCTTTGTTGCGATAGACATGTAAGATTGGTAATCGTAGCTGAGATGGCGATTGATCTTATCTGCAAAATATCAGTCTCTACAAATTTGTAGCTTGTAATACGACTAAATAAAGTGATTAGAGCAGATATATCAAATAAATGGTAAATGTAAACATGATGCAATTTTCCATATCGACCATAATATTTGCCTTAAGACTATGAAAATTGTCACGCCCCGAGCCTACACCCTGGGCGGGACTGGCACTCGAGAACCATTGCTGGCCCCAAGATAACCCTTGGTCTGGCTTACTTAACTCAGCGGAAGACTCTAAGCATGATTACACTCGAGAACCATTGCTGGCCCCAAGATAACCCTTGGTCTGGCTTACTTAACTCAGCGGAAGACTCTAAGCATGATTACAATGATCAAATGAACTTACTCAAATAGCTTAATAGTATAACTTAGAAAGTTAGAAGAATTAAACATTCAACTTGGCCAAAATCGCAACCCAAGTCTTAACATAATATAAAATGAGAAGACTAAAGAACTACTAACTAATTGTCTATGAAGCCTGTACAATAACTGAGAGGGATGTTGGGACAAACCTCACAACATCCTAATGCACTAAACTAGAAAGCAAATAAAGGAGTCCTCCGGATGCAAAGAGGCTCACCACTGACTCGGAGTGCTGAAGCTGGATCAACGAGGGGTTGGATGCTGATCCTACTTACCTGTGTTTGAATCATAAGACGATGCAGGCCACTGACATCAATACATTGAATGTACGAGTATGCGAGTTGGAATGCTAAACAATACATAGGCTTAAAAAGATTCTGAAAGAAACACTTACCTTGGCTCTTCTCAACTCATGTATACTTAACTAAAAATAAAGCAATAAAACATATGGAATATATGAAAATCTTTATAAAACAACTGAAAACAACCTTAGTTCGTTAAAGACAAAACAATAACAAACTTAACTTTACTCATTTAGAAAGTAATATAACTTCTGTGGGAGATTCTCTAACCGACAACAATCACTATGAGCCTAAGTGATGGTACAACGTTTTACCTCACGTTGCCAAGGACCGTCCTAGACCTTGCCGTCAGTATAGAACCTGAACTACTAAGTGGATCCACCAGTCTATGCTAAAAAGCACTAAGGAGTAATATAATAAGTATGATCCTTTTTCTGCCCATGATGGCTACATGGTTTATGGAGACTTGAGTTAATATGAACTCGCATCCCCATATCGGTGCTCAATACTACTCCCAAAAATATACTTAGCACATATGTTTTAAAAACAATCTTCTTTCTTTGGTTTGAGATAATTACTCAAAACCTAGCTTAAAAACTCTTTTGGAATCGATGTTCCCTTTTCTTGCTCAAATGTGAAACATTTATAAACTCTTTGGGAATACTTAGTTCCCTCATAACTTTTTGAGAAATGAACCCAACTCTTTACTCTTTGCTTAACTTGAAACTTAAGTCTTAAAACAAAGTTATAGCATTTGTAAAAAGACCATTGAAAACTTTGATGACCTTACTTGACTTGACTCTTAACTTCACTTGAATTGACTCTTAACTTTCCATGAATTGAATTATAGATTCAAGGATTATGATTTGTGATAGGAAAGGTCTCTTGATGTTTAGGAATAATTTCAAATAGCTAAGCTTGAGAAAAGTTACGAAAACACCGTCTTGGAACAAGTCCGCGACGCGGAGATGCTGCTAAATAAATGCTCGCAAAATTAATTTTGAGACAGTAGAGTCCGCGTCCTCTCCGCGACGCGGAGCAGATTTTGTTCACAGGGGGAACAAGTCCGCGACACAGATTTGTTTCATGAACCTTACTCGATTTTTTTCCTTCTTCGTTTTTAGCCTCAAACCACCTAAACTCGTTTATCTTCTTCAAATTCATTTTAAATCCCGAAGCTCAGCATGTATACTCAAGAAACTAACTCAAAGCAGCCCTAAACTCAATGTAAGGATTTCATAACCTTCTCAATTCGTCCTAATTCGCTAACACCATTCGAATTCAAGAATATATGTCAAGAACATCAATTTTCCAACTCTTCTAGGACGAATTTCACTGAATTAAACATGCTTGGCGCGTGGGTGAATGAACCCAACACTATGAGAGATTCACATACCTTGTAGGATCAAT
Organism: Solanum stenotomum; assembly: GCF_019186545.1. NCBI lineage: Eukaryota > Viridiplantae > Streptophyta > Magnoliopsida > Solanales > Solanaceae > Solanum > Solanum stenotomum. The sequence goes on along the minus strand of NC_064292.1, from coordinate 8,639,033 downwards.
TCCTTGAAGAAATCCGAGATCAAACCCTTTCGAAATAATGAATCTTGCTTTTCCTCTTCTCTTTTCTCTTGCGTTCTTTCTCCAAAAGCCCTAACTCTACTTCTCAAAAGCGTGAACTGAACCCAGTCAGTTTAGCCCCTAAAGATATTACAATAAAAGAATTAATTAAGTTGTGTAAGGAAAAGACCAAACTACCTCTTAAAAAAATCCGGATTGGACTTTCCTTATTCCAACAGCCCAACTTCCAAAGGGCATAACTCAATCATCCAAACTCGGAATCACCCAAACTTAGAGGCGTTGGAAAGATTATTCCAAGGGATTTTCAACCATATCTTGTACTATACCTAAATTATTCTGAGCTAGAATTTATGGTCAGTTGAATTTGATCAAAACTCACTTTTGCTAACTTAACTAAATTTCCAGATTTTAATTCTTCCCAAAAAATGGCTATTTCCAAATTTAAGCTTCTTCCTAGTTATTTCAATTTGCGAGATGTAACAATATCTCTCCCTTGGGATCATTCGTTCACGAATGAGATTATTCTCACTAGGCTAAGTGTGGTAACATCTTGTTCCAACACCCAATATGCAAATGCACAAACAACATGCTCACTCATAATTTAAAGAGTACTAGGAAGAGAATTAGTACCTTGGTCAGCATTTTCTCCGGAGTCAAAAAGATGTGGATATGTCTCCTTCATATCCTCTTCATTTTCCCAAGTAGCTTTTTCAACAAATTGGTTCCTCCAAAGGACTTTGATTGATGAGACCTCCATTATTCTCAACTTGCGAACTTGACAATCTAAAATCTGGACCGGAATCTCCTCATAAGATAAATTGTCCTTAATCTCAACATTTTCAGTTTGCACTATCAATGAAGGATTTCCCATGTACTTCTTCAACATAGAGATGTGAAATACCGGATGAACTGCTACTAACTCTTGTGGTAGCTCCAACTCATAAGCTACATTGCCAATCCTTTTAGCTATGCGATAAGGTGCAATATACCGGGGACTAAGTTTCCCTTTCCAACCAAACCTCGTGACACCCTTCATGGGTGAAACCTTCAAATAAACCCAATCATCTACTTCAAACTCTAATGGCCTTCTCCTAACATCTGTGTAGGATTTCTGACAACTCTATGCCATTTTCAACCTTTCTTGAATCACTTTAACCTTCTCCATAGTTTGATGGACTAAATCTAGTCTTATCAACCCTGCTTCCCCAACTTAAAACCATCCAATAGGAGATCTTTATCTTCTCCCATAAAGAGCTTCATAAGGAGCCATCTGGATGCTAGAATGATAACTGTTGTTGTAAGCAAACTCTATGAGAGGCAGGTGATTATCCCAATTCCCCTTGAAATCAATCACATAAGCCCTCAACATATATTCTAAGGTCTTAATGGTACGCTCTGCTTGCCCATTTGTCTGAGGATGAAAGACAGTACTTAAATTCACCTACGAACCCAAACCTTTCTAGAAAGATTTCCAGAACTGTGCAGTAAATTGTGCACCTCTATCTGAAATAATGGAGACCAAAACTCTATGAAGTCTTACCACTTCTTGAATATATAGCTTAGCATAACTGTTGAATGAGTAGTCTTTACGGGCAAAAAGTGGGCTGATTTTGTCATTTTGTCGACAATCACCCAAATAGAATCATGTTGTCTACGAGACCTTGGCAAACATGTGATGAAGACCTTATTAATCATATCCCACTTCCATTCTGGAAGTTCTATATTCTGCGCCAAAACACCGGGACTTTGGTGCTCAACTTTCACTTGTTGGCAATTTGGACACTTAGTGACAAATTCGGCAAAGCCCTTCTTCATGCCATTCCACCAATAAACCTCTCTCACGATACATCTTTGTTGGTCCCGGATGAATGGAATATCTAGAGCTATGAGCTTTATCCATGATTCTCTCTTGGAGTCCATCCACCATTGGTACACACAATCTACTTTGGTATTTCANATTATAACTGTTGTTGTAAGCAAACTCTATCTTCTAATTCCCCTTGAAATCAATCACGCAAGCCCTCAACATATCTTCTAAGGTCTGAATGGTACGCTCTGCTTGCCCATTTGTCTGAGGATGAAAGACAGTACTTAAATTCACCTTCGAACCCAAACCTTTCTGGAAAGATTTCCAGAACTGTGCAGTAAATTGTGCACCTCTATCTGAAATAATGGAGACCGAAACTCCATGAAGTCTTACCACTTCTTGAATATATAGCTTAGCATAATCTTCTGCTGAATGAGTAGTCTTTACCGGCAAAAATTGGGTTGATATTGTCATTCTGTCGACAATCACCCAAATAGAATCATGTTGTCTACGAGACCTTGGCAAACCTGTGATGAAGTCCTTATTAATTATCTTCCACTTCCATTCTGGAAATTCTATATTCTGTGCCAAACTACCGGGCCTTTGGTGCTCAACTTTCACTTGTTGACAATTTGGACACTTAGTGACAAATTCGGCAAAGCCCTTCTTCATGCCATTCCACCAATAAACCTCTCTCACGATACATCTTTGTTGGTCCCGGATGAATGGAATATCTAGAGCTATGAGCTTCCTCCATGATTCTCTCTTGGAGTCCATCCACCATTGGTACACTCAATCTACCTTAGTATTTTAACACACCATCTCCCCCTTGTTCAAAAGCTAATACTCTTTGCTTTTGAACATTTGCCTTCAAGTCGAGCAAAATGGGGTCTTTGTCTTGCTTTTCCTTCACTTCTGACACTAGTGATGATTCAACCCTGTTCGTCACCACTATTCCTCCTTAATCCATAAGTCTGACTCCCAGACGTGCAAGTCTGTGCACATCTTTGGCTAACTACCTCTTTTCTTCTTCAACATGGGTGGTACTACCCATAGATGACCTACTTAAAGCATCAACAATCACATTAGCTTTTACCTGGGTGGTAAAGAATACTCATGTCAAAATCCTTGAGTAATTCCAACCACCTCATCTGTTTGAGATTGATCTCTTTCTGAGTGAACACATATTGCAAGCTCTTGTGATAAGTGAATATATCAACATGAACACCATACAAGTAGTGTCGCTAAATCTTCAAGGTGAAAACTACAGCAGCCAACTCTAAGCCATGGGTTGGATAATTCTTCTCATGAACCTTTAACTGTCTGGAGGCAAAGCTATCACCTTGTCATTCTGCATTAACACACAACCCAAACCAACTCTGGATGCATCACAATACACCACAAAACCCTGAGTACCTTCTAGTAAGGTCAAAACTGGGGCACTAGTCAACCTCTTATTCAATTCCTGAAAGCTTTTCTCACAAGCTTCCAACCATTGAAGTTTCACTGTCTACTGAGTCAACTTGGTCAAAGGAGATGAAGTAGACGAGACCCCTCTACAAACCTTTTATAATAGCCAGCTAAACACAAGAAGAACCTAATATCAGTTGGAGATGTGGGTCTAGGCCAATTCTGCACTGCCTCAATTTTCTGAGTATCAACTCTAATACCATCACCGGAAACAATATGGCCCAAGAATGCCACAGACTCAAGCCAAAATTCACACTAGGAGGACTTGGCATACAACTCTCTATCCTTCAAGGTCTGAAGAACTATTTTAAGATGAATAGCATGATTTTCTTCATTCCTTGAATAGATTAGTATGTCATCAATGAAGACGATAACAAACATATCTAAATAAGGTTTGGAAACTCTGTTCATAAGATCCATGAACGCTGTTGGTGCATTGGTCAAACCAAAGGATATGACCAAGAACTCATAATGACCATATCTTGTCCTGAATGTTGTCTTTGGAATGTCGCATTCCCTAACTTTCAACTGATGGTAGCCTGATCTGAGGTCAAATTTCGAAAAACAGGTGGCACCCTGAAGTTGATCAAATAAATCATCTATCCTTGGAAGAGGATACTTATTCTTGATGGTAACTTTATTTAATTGACGGTAATCTATACACATCCTAAGGGAACCATCTTTCTTTCTCATAAACAAGACTGGAGCGCCCCAAGGTGAGACACTCGGTCAAATGAAACCCTTATCAAGGAGGTCTTTCAACTGCTCTTTCAACTCTGCTGGTGCCATTTTGTATGGCGGAATAGAGATAGGATGAGTATCTGGAATAATGTCTATACCAAAGTCATTTTCTCTCTCAGGAGGGACTCTGGGTAGATAATCAGAAAGACTTCTGGAAACTCTCTTACTATAGGGACTGATTGAATGAGAGGTACCTCAACACTTGAGTCATTAACTCGGACTAAGTGATAGATACAACCCTTCAAAACTAACTTTCTCGCCTTAAGGTACGAAATGAAATGACCCTTAGGCACAACTGAACTACTACTCCACTCTATGACTAGCTCATTAGGAATCTGAACTTGACAACTCGAGGTTTGCAATCTATGGAGGCATAACAGGCATGAAGCCAGTCCATACCTAGAATGACATCAAAATCTACCATGTCTAGTTCAACTAGATCAGCCATGGTACCTTTGTGATTGATGGAAACAGTACAATCACGATAAACTTTTTTTGATAGAATAGACTCCCCACTAGGTGTGGAAACACAGAAAGGTTCACAAAGTTTCTCAGGGATAACATCAAACTTATTTGAAATGTAAGGGGTTACAAAAGATAAACTTGCTCCTGGGTCTAGCAAAGCATAAACATCAAAAGCAAATACATTGATCATACTAGTAATAACATCTGGAGAGTTCTCTTGCTCTTGACGACTGGTGATTGCATAAAGACGATTTGCTCCTCCGCCAGTACCAGAAGTAGCTCCTCTAGGTGCAGCCCTGTCTGGTGGAGCAACTTATGAAGACTGGGCTCTATTGCCCTGATTCCTACTACCTTTCTTAATATTAGGACACTCTTTCAAGAAGTGTCCCTCATGCCCACACTTGAAACAACCTGTCTGGCTATCACGACACTTACCTAAGTGGTTCCTATCACATCTACCACATACAGGAGCCCATATATCTCCTTGTGCCACACTACGTTGAGACTTTACTCGTCTAGCTCTGATGTTTTGTGAATTTTGGCCATTATACTCACCTTTGTTTCTGTGTGCAGGTGCACTAGCAACTGATAGTGCAGGTCCCTTTTACTTCTGAAAGGACGGACGATTCACACTACCCTTCTGCTGCCCAGACTCATTCCCTGTCTTTACTTTCTTATTTCTGAACTCTTCCCCGTCTCTTAGTTTCTCCTCCTCCACCTGCTGCACATAAACCATCAACGTTGATATGTCCATGTCCCCAATAAGCATTGCTGCCCGGCCCTCTGTGCTTGATAGACGGCCCAACCCAGCAACAAACAAACTGATTCTACTTCTCACGTCCTTAACCATCTCCCGAGCAAAACGTGATAGTTGGGTGAACTTCTACCCATACTCATGAACACTCAACGAATCTTGCTTAAGTGTGAGGAACTCGCGTAGCTTGGCCTCTTTCAACTCTCGGGGAAAGAAACTCCCCAAGAAAACTTCCTCAAAATAGGCCCAACTCGTAGGTTTTGCATCCTCAGCTCTACCCCCTTTCCACTGGTCAAACCAAGTCCTAATAACATTTTTCAGTTGATATGCAGCTAGTTCAAGCTCGGTATCTGCCACATGCATAACCTCAAATAACTTCTTCTGCTCCTCAATAAAGTTCTCTGGACCCTCAGTAGAGCTCGAACCAGTGAAGCTTGGAGGATTCATCCTCAAGAACTCACGAATCCTTGAAGTGTCAGCTCCTTCCTGTCGAGCTCCCCTTTGCTGATCAACCTGGTTAGTCACAACTTGACTCAGCATTTTAATTGCCTCTCTGAACTCATCATTAGTAACTTCCCCTTGAGGTTGCACTTCAGGTGCATTGGGTAACTCTTGTTCCTCAACATTGCGTCTAGCATAACGACCTCTAACTGCCCTTCGTGGAGGCATGATTATCTGAAACACGCGTAAGCACGAATTAGAAGGAAAATTTTATAGAGATTAACTCTATCACACGAAATGAATGTGAAAGAAGTGAGATGTTTCCCAAATGTTGCAGCCTCCTAATTATAGATGTGGCACGCTTCACACCGATAAATAGGACTCTACAGACATGACTGCATAGACTCCCTAGGACTCTTGAACTCTGTGCTCTGATACCAAGTTTGTCACACCTCGAACCTACACCCTGGGCGGGATTGGCACTCGAGAACCATTGCTGGCCCCAAGCAAACCTTGGTCTGGCTTACGTAATTCAGCGGAAGACTCTAAGCATGATTACAATGATCAAATGAACTTACTCAAATAGCTTAATAGTATAACTTAAAATGTTAGAAGAATTAAACATTCAACTTGGCCAAAATCGCAACCCAAGTCTTAACATAATATAAATTGAGAAGACTAAAGAACTACTAACTAATTGTCTATAAAGCCTCTAAAATAACTGACAGGGATGTTGGGACAAACCCCACAACATCCTAATGAACTAAACTAGAAGGCAAAAAAAGGAGTCCTCCGGATATAAGGAGGCTCACCACTGACTCGGAGTGCTCAAGCTGGATTACCGAGGTGTTGGATGCTGATCCTATTTACCAATGTCTGCATCATAAGACGATGCAGGCCAACTGGCATCAGTACAATGAATGTATGAGTATACGAGTTGGAATGCTAAACAATACATAGGCTTGAAAAGATTCTGAAAGAAACACTTACCTTGGCTCTTCTCAACTCATGAATACTTAACTTAAAATAAAGCAATGAAACATATGGAATATATGAAAAGCTTTATAAAACAACTGAAAACAACCTTAGTTCGTTAAAGACAAAACAATAACAAAGTTAACTTTACTCATTTATAAAGTAATATAATTTCTGTGGGAGATTCTCTAACCAACAACCATCACTATGAGCCTAAGTGATGGTACAACGTTTTACCTCACGTTGCCAAGGATCGTCCNTCACTGATTTCCACACTTGGCCGAATTTCCAGATTCTGAATTTTTTTCCAAAAATGACTACTTCCAATTTCAAGCTTCTTCTTATTCATTTTAAATTGTCGGAGTTACACAATTAAAACGAAATTACATATAAACCCCTTATAGAACCTCATTATAAAGTCAACACAAAGTCATAGGCTCTTGCTTAACCTATCATTTTTTTCCAAGTCGTTACATGGAATGTCGCATTCCCTAACTTTCAACTGATGGTAGCCTGATCTGAGGTCAATTTTTGAAAAACAGGTGGCACCCTGAAGTTGATCAAATAAATCATCTATCCTTGGAAGAGGATGCTTATTCTTGATGGTAACTTTATTTAATTGACGGTTATCTATACACATCCTAAGGGAACCATCTTTCTTTCTCAAAAACAAGACCGGAGCGCCTCAAGGTGAGACACTCGGTCGAATGAAACCCTTATCTAGGAGGTCTTTCAACTGTTCTTTCAACACTACTGGTGTCATTCTGTATGGGAGAATAGAGATAGGACGAGTATCTGGAATGATGTCTATACCAAAGTCTATTTCTCTCTCATGAGGGACTCTGGGTAGATCATCAGAAAGACTTCTGGAAACTCTCTTACTATAGGAACTGACTGAATGAGAGGTACCTCAACACTTGAGTCTTTAACTCGGAATAAGTGATAGATACAACCCTTCAAAACTAACTTTCTCGCCTTAAGGTACGAAATGAAACGACCCTTAGGCACAACTGAACTACTACTCCACTCTATGACTGGCTCATTAGGAATCTGAACTTGACAACTGGAGTTTTGCAATCTATGGAGGCATAACAGGCATAAAGCCAGTCCATACCTAGAATGACATCAAAATCTACCATGTCTAGTTCAACTAGATCAGCCATGGTGCCTTTGTGATTGATGGAAACAGGACATTTACGATAAACTCTTTCTGCTAGAATAGACTCCCCATTAGGTGTGGAAACACAGAAAGGTTCACAAAGTTTCTTAGGGATAACATCAAACTTATTTGCAACGTAAGGGGCTACAAAAGTTAAACTTGCTCCTGGGTCTAGCAAAGCATAAACATCAAAAACAAAGACATTGATCATACCAGTAACAACATCTGGAGAGTCCTCTTGCTCTTGACGACTGGTGAATGCATAAACACGATTTGCTCCTCCGCCAATACCAGAAGTAGCTCCTCTAGGTGCAGCCCTGTCTGGTGGAGCAACTTATGAAGACTAGGCTCTATTGCCCTGATTTCCACTACCTTGCTTAATCTTAGGACACTCTTTCAAGAAGTGTCCCTCTTACCCACACTTGAAACAACATGTCTGGCCATCACGACACTTACCTGAGTGGTTCCTATCACATCTACTACATACAGGAGCCCAACTACCTCCTTATGACACACTACCTTGAGACTATGCTCGTCTAGCTCTGAAGTTCTGTGAATTTTGGCCATTATATTCACCTTTGTTTCTGGGTGGTTGAGCACTAGCAACTGATAGTGCGGGTCCCTTTTGCTTCTGAAAGGACGGACGATTCACACTACCCTTCTGCTGCCCAGACTCAATCCCTGTCTTTACTTTCTTATTTCTGAACTCTTCCCTGTCTCTTAGTTTCTCCTCCTCCACCTGCTGCACATAAACCATCAACCTTGATATGTCCATGTCCCCAATAAGCATTGTTGCCCGGCCCTCTGTGCTTGATAGACGGCCCAACCCAGCAACAAACAAGCTCATTCTACTTCTCATGTCCTTTATCATCTCCCGAGCATAACGGGATAGTTGGGTGAAATTCAACCCATACACATAAACACTCAAAGAATCTTGCTTAAGTGTGAGGAACTAGCGTAGCTTGGCCTCTTTCAACTCTCGGGGAAAAAAACTCCCCAAGAAAGCTTCCTCAAAACAGGCCCAAGTCGTAGGTGGTGCATTCTCAGCTCTACCACCTTTCCACTGGTCAAACCAAGTCCTAGCAACATTCTTCAGTTGATATGCATCTAGTTCAACTGGCTCGGTATCTGCCATATGCATAACCTCAATTACCTTCTTCAGCTCCTAAATAAAGTTCTCTAGATCCTCATTAGTGCTCGAACCTGTGAAGCTCGGAGGATTCATCCTCAAGAACTCACGAATCCTTGAAGTGTCAGCTCTTTCTTGTCGAGCTCCCCTTTGCTGACCAACCTGGTTAGTCACAACTTGACTCAGCATTTTAATTGCCTCTCTGAAATTTTACACCAAATTTGGAGCACTATTTTTGATGTAATCAACTCTAATTCACTGCACCAAATTTTACACCAAATTTTTTTTTTTCGCTCTTCATTATTATATTATTATTTCTTATTTCATAAAATAAATTCTTTATAACCATTCACCATACAATTCATATTTTAATAGTATTATGAATCCAGAAAGAATCTATCAGATTACTAAGTTATTGTTGTAATTTTTTTTAATTATTATGTTTTGTTGTACTTTTTAAAATTACTATGTATTTTATATTTCAATTTTGATGTATGTCAATTACTATTTTGTTGAATGTTTATTATTTTCGGTTATTTTTAAGTACATTCTGTTATTTGTTTAAAAAATTATATGTTTGCATTTTTAATTTTTGTGAAGGTTAATTGTAGTTATATCCAATTATAATTTATAGTAGAATTAACATAAATTTAATTTTTTTTAAAAGTCATATATAGAAAAATTAATTAATAAAAAAGCTATCTAAAATTAATATTATAAAAATATTACATAAAAAATAATTAAAACATACAATTTATTTAATGTTTAATTAAAAGATTGTATAATAAAATAATATTATAATATTCAAAAAGTGATTTGGTGTAAAAATGGTGTGGCTTGGAGCTCAAAATACCAGATGTTACACCAAATATAGGATTTGGTGTAAAAAATGGTGTTGGGTAGGAAATGGTCTTAGGGTTGGGAAAATATAGGAGTCAGCTGCCATTAGACACGAAATTACAGTAAGAATTGCTAGCTATACAATTATAGATAAACACTTAAGGAATAGGTCTTTAAATCATAGAGAGTGAGAGTTCAGGCTTTTGCTCGTTTCTTTGTCCACGAAAGTTCACCGGAATCGTGGCTTGTGGTTTTGGAAGGCTCCTGTCCAGCTCGTTTGTTCCAAGCTCGCTGCACACAGAAAGGTAATGCCTTCTCCTTTTCAATATTTTCTTCACCTTTTCTATTTCAATATAACATTAATAGTTGTGGTTGTTGACTGTTGTCGAGTTTAGTAACTTGAATATGCTTTGTTGACTGTTATCGAATTTGGTAGCCTGAATATGCTATGTGTCTGTCCTTAATCGATTTCTGAATCCATGCCTTGGTAGAGTCAAGCATCAATAAGCTATTTTGGATGTTACATATTGATGATTTTGTATCTCTACGGTTAGTTGAATCTCGGTTTGAGATTAGTCCTTTTGTCTTCATTCAGTTTCAATGTTGAATGTGTTGGCTGTCAAACTTGTTTTCATCACTGTTTACTTGTGTTTTAGTTCCCTTTGTTGTCATTTTGATCATGTGTTAGAAGATTCTTATCAGTGTTATAACACCACTCGAGATTCATAACTATTCTTGCGCAACTGGAATACTGTCTATGTCTCTTTTGACTTTAATTTATGATATTGTGCTTATAGTTCCTCTGTTGAAGTGCTTTGGTTTAGCTAAAATTAATCTCAATGCCTAGATATTAAAATAGCCCTCTCATCCTTGTCAGGCTTAATGTATCTATTAGGAGTTAGCATGTTCTTAAATTCAGTCATTTAGTTGGTTTTATTGCCATACAATGTCATTGTGTTTGTTTATACCTGCTTGTGCTTGTATCCGACATGTTAGCTTGAGTCATAATGTTTTCACATTTAGTCATTCATAGTCTTTTTCTTTTCTTTTGCTTGTAATGATGTGGTATGATAATGTTGATTGTTGGTTATGTATTCCTTATCGTACAATCTATTATTATTCTCCCTCTTAATATGACCCCTTAAATTTTATTACTTTATCCATGCTACTGCTAAGTAGCAAAATTTTGATTGTTGATCCTTGTCATTTTTTAAGTTAGTCCATTTTGTTTTTTCTAAAAAATTGTTTGTTATCTTAGTCTAATGGTTGGGTTAGGTTGCATCTTAGTTTCAATTAGCTTCCATTTCAATTAAGTTTTGTTTAGTCTGTTTTATTTGATCCATATGATAATTTTGCCTTCTTGCTTTTGTTGTATGAACCTTTCTGAGTCCATGGGAGGCTCTTTCTCTCTTACATCTTCGAGATGAGACATAGAGGATCAATTTCCCTCCATCGAGTCAGTCTTAAGCGGATTTCGAATAAGCAGGTTTACAAGGACTAAAAGACTGGTTGCAGGCTTTAAGAAGCCCAAAAAGGAGTTGTATACCTCTTATATACAGCGGTATACAGATACTGTGCATGATATACAGGCCGGAATACAGAAATACAAAGCGAAAAATGCAAAATACAGGGGTACAGGTCAAAAATTTGATATACAGGAACAAAGCAGAAATATGAATCCAAAATACAGCCCGTATACACTAGTATACACTCAGGGGTCGTTTGGTAGAGTGTATAAGAATAATGCAAAATTGGGCGCATTAGTAATGCTTGTATTAGTAGTGCTTGCATTAGTTATGTAAGTATTATTTCTTGTACACTGTTTGGTTTGATGTATTAGAAATAACAAATCTTGCATAATTTCTATTTAAAAATATATGTTTACAAAAATACCCTTCACACTTTATTTATTTTTACACTTCCTTGCAACCAAGTTCTTTGCTAAAACATCATTAACTCCTCTTCTTCTTCTTCTTCTTTAAATAATATCAAATAGTTGTATTATTTGATTCAAAATATTTTTATGAAAAGTTGACAAAGAATTTTTTTTATCAAATTTATCGCCACAATAGTAAATTTTTTTATTAAATTATGTTGAAATTACATTATTTATTTATTTTTAAAAAAAGAATACTTAAGATAAGAGGCCATAAAGTCTATTAAAACACCAACAAATTAAAAGACATTGAAAAACAAATAAAAATAAAAATAAAAACATATGACAAGAAAGAAAATGTTAGGAAATGTTTAAAAAAGCTTTGAGGGTAGTTTTGTAACTATTTAATCTAATGCAAGTGTTAAATGCTATGTATTACTAATACCTAGATTTACTTGGTATTAGTAACAGAAGCGAATCTAGAATTTCAAGAAGACGGGTGCACCATTGTTAGGGGCGGCTCTGTCCCTTTAAGAAAAAAGGCAACTAATTTAGGCTTTCAAATTTGAGGGGCATTATTTATTTTAGCAATAATAAATATAGGTTTTTCATAAGAAAAATATTAAATACATTTGCAAAATAAATAAATTTTATTATAAGAAAAAGTCATTAGAAGAAGTTTAAAAAAGGCTGAATGCAGAAACTCTTTTGTGAATAAAATAAAATGCAAGTTGTGAAAATGCAGCATCTAGGAATCGATCCCTCAACCTCAAAGTGGAAAACTGACACTCAAACCAGTGAACCATCCAGTTGTTTGTGTTCATGGGTTCCTTCAGTTGCTATTCGATATATTTTAAGAATTATACAAGTAATATATCGAGTTTTGTCGGATGACCATAGGTTCTGGTGACCCATTTTTTAAACTTAAATTCGCCCCCTATTAGTAATACACAACTTAATACACAATAGAGTGTATAACTAATGCAAGCACCAGTTATACATGGCAAGAAAAAGTGTACCAAACAAGGTACTACTAATATATACATCTAATGTATACATTATATTTTCTAATGCACTCTACCAAATGACCCCTCAGTGTATACAAATTCTCAAAGGCAAATACGGGCCAAAGCCCAAAAGAAATTCTGGTAGGTTGAAGAAAGGTCAAATGGGCTGAAATTATAGCTGGCCCATTTCTTAGAATTAGGATAGGTGGGCCAAAGCCCAATTTAATTGGACTTGGGCAAAAAGACCCAAGTCTAAATATTTATTTCCCTCTATTATTATTTATATTGTATTGATCAACTAACTTTGATTTAATTTAATTAAGTTCCCCGAGATTATTGAAGTGTCTAGTATTTACTTATATTTAGTTACCTATGAACTATTTCCCTTAGAAAATTCCCTTTAGTTTATTCCCTTAAATAAAAATGGGTTTTCTTATTTAACAATTCAAGTTAGTCAAATTACTGGTCAATTGCAAGTTAGCGGACATTTCGAGGGCCAAACACCTTCTTGGAATGTAAATTGAACCCCGAACCCCTTTAAATTTCAAATGATTTTTGTCTGTTTAAATCTTTTGAAATTTTTTTATAAGTTTTCTTAATTTCTTTAAAAAATTAAGTAGCGACTCTATTTGAAAATCGATTTCTCTTTAAGTCATAAGTTAAGTCGATTTTTCGAAACAAGTCTATTTTTATTTTTATTTTTTCGAGTAAAACAAGTGGAACCCTTCAGAAGCAAGGAAGCTCATCATAGCTAACTCAAACTGCATGTGGTATCAACGAAACGCTTGTTGATGATCATGAGTACATGTATCTGCATCATGAAACGATGCATGTCAAATGGCTCGAGCATGTAAGGGGAATTCTAAAGAATAAACATAAGCTTGAACTGGTGGAAAAGAAACATACTTACCTCTTCTCAACTCACTCAATTAAACTCAACTCAAGAATAAGATACTCAACTCAAAGATAAGATATTCAACTCAGTAAAATAAGGCTCAACTCAACAATAGGTATTCAACTCAGTGAAATAAGGCTCAACTCAATTATCAGATACTCAAATCTGGGTACTCAACTCTGGATACTCAACTATGTATACTCAACTCAATATAAAGCAAAAAACAGATGCAATATATGGAAAGCGTTTAAAACAGTAGAAAGGAACTCAATGTATTGAAAAATACAATAGTAACTCTGTTTGTATGCAAGGATACAATATAACCTCTGTTTTTATATGAAAATACAAAATAAACTTTGTATATATAAGAATACAAAATATCTCTGTGTGATTTTCTCTAACTGACAACCATCACTTATATCTATGTGATGATATAGTGTGTTGCCTCACGCTGTCAGGGCCGTCCTAAACCTTGTCGAGGGTATAAAACCTAACTACTAAGGGGATCCACTAGTCTATGATAAAAAGAACTAAGGAACCATCTAAAAAATATGACCCTTTTCTACCCATGGTGGCTACACGGTTTATGGGGCTGTGAGTTGTTTAAAATCTCCCCATATCGGTGCTCAATACTACTCCCAAAATATAACTAGCTCATACGCTTAAAAACATAACTGTTTTTGTGGTTTGAGATAATTACTCAAAAACTAGCCCAAAGGTTCTCTAGAAAATCATTGTTTCCTCTCTTGCTTAGATGTGAAAGCATTTACTCTTTACTGAAAAACTAGCTCAAAAGCTCTGTTGAAAATCGGTGTTTCCTTTCTTGTTTGAATGTGAAAACATTTACTCTTTGGGAATACATAGTCCCCATATACTTCTTAGAAATTAACTTCACTCTTTACTCTTTACTCAACTCAAAACTCAAGTCTTAAAACAAGTTTTAGGCATTTGCAGAAGACTTTTTAAAATAGAGTTCATGCCGAATTATGGACGTGAACGACTCAATTCAAGGTTTTCAAGAACCATAGATGAAACTCAATACTTGGAACTCAAGAACTTCAATAATAATTGTCATTTCAAGAATGCTCAACTCAGATGGTTCATGCTGAATTATGAGTATGAACTACTCAACTCAAGGACTCAAAGATACTTCTTATCTCAAGACTGCTCGACTTATAGGGTTCATGCGGAGTTATGGGCATAAACTACTCAACTCAAGGAGTTCATGGTTAAGATGTAATAGTCCCATGATTAGGAATATAATCTCAAAAAGGGTTATGAACTCAATACTCAAGACTTTGAACTTGAAGATACTACTCCTCTCAAAGATACTAAAATTATGGAGTTCATGCGAAATTTATGAGTATGAACGACACGACTCAAGGGTCTCCACAATAATATGGAACTCATGTATATGACTCTTCTCATTCTCATACTTACTTTCTCAAAACATAGTTCAAATCGATAGTTAATCTCAAAGGATTCACAATTGAACTCAAAAGCTTTCTTGAACTCTAATCTTAAATCTCTCTTAAATGTGAATTATGAATTCAAGAGTTATGATTCACGATATGAAGGATCTCGTGATGATAAAGTAGACTCATGAATACATTCTTCTCATTCTCATACTCACTTGCTCGAGTCTTGAAACAAGTTATTAGAAATTGTAGAAGACTCCTCAAAAAGACTCTAAGGGACTTTCTCAAAATGTTCAGAAGAACTCTCAAAACTTAACTCTTAGCTCTACCTTGAATTTGAATTATGAATTCAAGGTTATGATTTGTGATAGGAAAGATATTGTGATGATTAAAAGTGTTTTAGATAGTTAATCATGAGAAACAGTTGAAAAACATTATATGGGGAGCAAGTCCGCGATGCAGATATGAATTATAATGTTTGGTAGAAATAATTTTTGAAATAATGGAGTCCGCGATCTCTCTGCGACACGGAGAGAAAAATTTCACTTCTAAGGAATAGGTCTGCGTCGCGGACCTGGTACCTATTTTAGGTCCGACTTTTACTTCCTTGTTTTCTAACCCCAATTCGCCTAGATTCGATCCTTTTTCTCAATTTCTCTTTAGATTCGGATACGTAAGATATGTACACAAGAATCTAATCAAACAAAACTCTAAAATCGACATGATTTCCTCAAGAATTTATCAATCTCATCTTAACTCAAGAACGAAAGCCAATTTCAAGAATATAATTCAAGAACATCAAACCTTCAACTTTGTAGAACAGATTCAACGCTGAAATTAACATGATTGGCGCGTGAGTGAACGAACCCAACACTATGGAAGCTTACATAATTCATAGGGATCCAACCCATGGCAAAAATCCATAAGGATTCTCAAGAATCTCGATGAACGCCTTGATCTTTTCCCCTTTTCTCCTCTTCTCTTATTTTCTCTTCTTGAACTCTCAACTAAAATCCTAGGCGTATATCAGGATTATAAACTGAACCTAATCAGATTAGACCCCTAAAACCTTACTAAAAATGAATTAAATTTGATTGGGTAAGGAAAAGACCAAAATACCCCTTACTATTTTCGGGTAACTTTCCTTATTTGGACAGTCCGACTTCAAACAGGCATATATCCCTCATACGAGATCAAAACTTAGCAAACTCGGTGATGTTGGAAAGATAATTCAAAGACCTTTCATTTGATATATTATAGGTCACCTAACTCATCATGTACTGAAGGTTATGGTCGTTTAAAGTTGACCCAAACTTAAAGGAACTTAGGATTGATTTGAATGAACTCTCTTTAGTTCTTTTTGGAACTCAAGGTGCTACATGTAGTGACCTTAACACCCAAGAAATTTTGAATTCCTCGGTAAAATCCTACTCACAAAGAAGGATGGCTCGAGTCTTAGCTAAAAATTTTCTGGGGTGTTACAAAACCATTGTTCAACCTAATTGTTTATTTTATCCTCATAGTGCATCATCAGACCATAACCTCACACAATTTCTTTGAATCGATGAACATTCTAAATCTGACCACAGATCCTTTCCAAAAGTATATCACTTCGACCTTAGTACCAGATCTAACATCCAAGCCATACACGACATCAACTACTCACATGAGGAACTACGCACGAGTCATCACATAAGTGAGAGAGAATGAAATGAAGCGATAAAAAACAGAACGGGCAAAAGATGCACGATAGAGATTCAAGGAGAGAAGATTTTTCATAAAAGTCACCATAGCCTCTCAAAGATAAGTACATACGTCTCTGTACCGATCCTCTAGACTCTACTTCGACTCGGCTTGTATACACGTGAGATCTATGAACCTAGAGCTCTTATACCATTTTTCATGACCCAAAAATAGACGTGATGACACTCGTCTTATCCCACCAAAACAATTCAGCCTAATAGCCAACTAATATCGTGAATGCGGAAGTAAAAACAAGAAAAATGGACTAACACCATCTACTAATACGAAAATCATAATCAACTCAAAATAAAACCCCAAAAACTGGTAGTCACGTGTGCAAGTCTCTAAAGTGTTACAATCGAATCGAAAAAAAGATAAAAGTTTCAAATGACATTATTTCTAGAATAGAACAAGATAAAAAACAAGAGTAAGAAGATTCGCTGACATGACAAACAACTACATGAATAATTTCTAGGAAGCCTCGAAAATGAAGAGAATAGAAAGTATCACGAAGATCTGGGCTCATAACCTACAAAAATGCAGAAGCAATGGGTGAGTACCAAACCACACGGTACTCAACAAGTATACTTCTAAACACAAGCTAAGGCAATAGAATACGGGTACTCCTTACACCCCATCTGAACCTCCACAACTACAACATGCATAAAACTAGTCCAACCTAACAGTGCAAAGTTAACATAGCACACAACTTAACAACAAAACTCTAGCAACTACATATCCTCAACAACAGACTCAATATTCATCAACCACAACTTCCACAGAAAGGTACTCACAAGATCAGCAATACACAAGATTAAGTTCATCAATAATAAATATGTGCAATGCAATGAAATGCCATGTCAAGTATAGTGATGCATGTTTGACCTAACGATACACACCCGTTGTCTCTCAGTCTAGGATCCATGGGGTACATATCTGTCCATGCATCTATTGCGGAGTGCGACACGACCCTTGATAATATGTATCCGTCATGGCGTGCGACACGTTCCTTGATAAAAAAAATTGTCGCGGCGTGCTACACGTCCCTCGAAATATAGTATCCATTGCGGCGCGTGACACGTCCCTCAAAATGGTACATCCTCTTTAATTTCTTATTCTTCGTTAATTCACATTACACTTATCACAACCATTTTTCAAAACCAATGCAAATGACATATTCACATAAATAATGAAGAGATGACCATTTTCATAATAATGCACAATTCACAACAACACAATCGTGATACAACATCAAGAATGAGTCAATAAGTTCAAACCATTCTCAACACATCACACACTAACAATTAAATCACATTCCCTTTTATTACCCCTTTTTCATCATTAGAATTGTTCAATATGCACAAGTCAACCCATCACCAAGTCCCATTTCTCCCCAACACATACCACAAGGAAATACATGATTCCATACACTTAACAAGGGTTTATAAATCCACTTGCCTCAAATAATCAAACAATTACTCCGAGACTTGAGCCTTCCATTTTCGTTGTACTTCCAACTCAAAGCAATCTATTTACATTAATAATCACAATAAGATTTCAAAACTAACAACACTCATATTACTATAGGTCTAGTATACACCCAAAAACCCACTCAATTTATAATCAAGTGTAACACCCCAAAAATTTTTTGAGCTAAGACTTGAATTGTCCTTCGTTATGAGTAGGATTTTACCGAGGAATTAAAATTTCTTAAGTGTTAAGTTCACTAGATGTAGCACCTTGAGTTTGAAAAATAACTAAATTGGAAATAGCAAAATCTGAAATTTTGCAAGTTATGCTTGGGTCAACTTGAAATGATCATAACTCCTAGCACAGGATGAGTTAGATGTTCTAAAAGACACTGTAGGAAAGACCTTTGAATTATATTTCCAACGCCGCTGAGTTTGCTAAGTTTTGAGGTCGGATGAGTGAGATATGGCCTTTTGAAGTTAGGCTGTCCAATTAAGGAAAGTTAGCCGAAAATAGTAAGGGGTATTTTTGTCTTTTCCTTACCAAATCAGATTTAATTCGTTTTTAGTATGGTTTTAAGGGTCTAATCCTATTAGGTTCAGTTTTATAATCCTAAAATTAGCCTAGGGTTTTAGTTGAGAGTTCAAGAAGAGAAAAAAAAAGGAGAAAATAGAAGTTGATCAAAGCGTTCGTCGAGAGTCTTACGTTTTGTTGTGGATTTTCGCCATGGGTTTAATCCCTAAGAGGTATGTAAGCTTTCATAGCATTGGGTTTGTTCACCCACATGCCAATCATATTAATTTCAGCGAAATTTCATTCTTGAAGTTGAAAGATTAGAGTTCTTGATGAGTTCTTGATAGGTGTTCTTGAAGTTCATTCTAAATCTTGTAATGTTGGGGTTTTGATGATTTCTTGAGATGAAATTTAGTTGTTTAAGTGTTGTTTTGAGTATATTAGAGTGTAATTATGTTAAGTAATCTAATCCAAGTGATTGGGGAAGAAATCGTTCGATTCTAGGCGAGTTAGGGTGAGAAAACGAGCAAGGAAAGTCGTCGAAGTTTTCTGGGTTGGTGCCTGGCGTGTCATGCCAGCCAAAGTGCCCCAACCACTTCTCTGAACTTTAGGGGTTGGCGCTCCACGCTACTCAGAGCACCAGGGTCGCCTGCCCCCACCCGTTCTTCATCGTTTCGTCCGTTTGAGTTCTTTCAAAGGGTACCATTACTCCCCTTTGATTCTAAACACTCTAAACTACTTCTAAACACCTAGAAATCATTCATAACATGATCATAACCTTGAATTCATAATTCAAATTTAAGGTAGAGTTAAGAGTTAATTTTTGAGAATTCTTTCGAACATTCTAAGAAAGTCCCTTTGAGTTCTTTTGAGGAGTATTCTACAACTTCTAGTAACTTGTTTCAAGACTCGAGCAAGTGAGTATGAGGATGAGGAGACTGTATTCATGAATCTTCTTTGTCATCATGATATCCTTCATTTCATGAACCATAACTCTTGAATTCATAATTCACATTCAAGAGAGAGTTAAGAGTAGAGTTCAAGAAAGCTTTTGAGTTCAATTGTGAATCCTTTGAGATCCATCACCGATTTGAGTTAAGTTGAAGAGTCGTATACATGAGTTCCATAATTTTATGTAGACCTATGAGTCAAGGTGTTCATGCCCATAAATTTTGCATGAACTCCAGAAGTTGAGTATCTATGAGAGGAGTAATATCTTCATGTCCTAAGTCTTAAGTATTGAGTTTCTAATCCATTTGAGTTTATATTTCTAATCATGGGACTATTACATGTTACCCATGAAGTCCTTGAGTTGAATTGTTCATGCCCATAATTTCGCATGAACCCTATAAGTCGAACAGTCTTGAGATGAGAAGTGTCTTTGAGTCCCTGAGTTGAGTAGTTTATGCTCATAATTCCATATAAACCCTCTGAGTTAAGCATTCTTGAAGTGAGTAGAATTATTGAAGTTCTTGAGTTCCAATTATTGAGTTCTATCTATGGTTATTGAAAACCTTGCATTGAGTCGTTTATGTCCATAATTTGGCATTAACCATATTTTAAAAAGTCTTTTACAAACGTTTTAACTTTGTTTTAAGACTTAAGTTTTCGTTAAGCAAAGAGTAAAGAGTTGAGTTCATTTCTTCAAAAGAGTATATCGAGACTATGTATTCGCAAACAGTAAATGTTTTCACATTTAAACAAGAAAGGAAACTGAGATTTCAAAAGAGCCATTGAGCTAGTTTTTCAGTAAAAAGGAAACTATGATTTCCAAGAGGACTTTTAAGCTAAGTTTTGAGTAATTATCTCAAACCAAAGAAAGAGTTTTGTTTTTACAAACATATGAGCTAAGTATATTTTGGGAGTAGTATTGAGCACCGATATGGGGATATGAGTTCAGATAACTCAAGTCACCATAAACCATGTAGCCATCATGGGTAGTAAAGGATCATATTTTTTAGATGACTCCTTAAGATGCTTTTAGTATAGACTAGTAGATCCAGTTAGTGAGTTAGCTTCTATAGCCCCGACAAGGTATAGGACGGTCCTTGGCAGCGTGAGGTAAAATGTTGTATCACCACTTAGGCTCATAGTGATGGCTGTCGGTTAGAGAATCTCCCACAGAGTTATATTGTATCTTTATATACACATTGAGTATTATTGTATTTTTCAATGCATTGAGTTGCTATCTACAGTTTTATAGCTTTCCATAGATATTGCATCTTTTACTATTGTTTTATCCTTGAGTATCATGAGTTGAGTAACCAGAGTTGAGTACCTAGAGTCGAGTATCTAATCTTTGAGTTGAGTATCTTATTCTTGAGTTGAGTTGAGTTGAGTAAGTACAAGAAGAGGTAAGTATGTTTCCTATTTATTAAGTTCAAGCTTATGTTTATGCTTTAGAATTCCTCTTACATGCTCGTACATTCCACGTACTGAGCCATTTGGCCTACATCTTCTCATGATGCAGACACAGGTATTCAGGATCATCAACAGGAGCTTCGCTGATATATCCGAGAGGTCGAGTTAGCTATGGTAAGCCTCCTTGTTTCCGGAGGATTTCATTTACCTTTCAGTTTAGTCAGGATGTCGTGGGTCTTGTCCCGACTTCCATCTTTATTAGTTAAAGGCTTCATAGATAGTCAATATAGTTGAGAAGTCTGTATTATTTATTTTATTAAATGTTTTAAAGACTTAAGTTTCATATTTTATGGCGAGTTGAATATTATTTTTATATTCAAAGTTTTTCATTTAAGTTAAAATTTTGTATTTCAGTTTGATGAATTTTTATTCAGTTTTTAATCTTTTGTATGCTTGAGTTAGTCTTCCGCTTATAGTTAGCCAAGATAAGGGTTCGCATGGGGACCAACAATGGTTCTCGAGTGTCTGCCACGTCCAGGGTGTAGGCTCGAATCGTGACATCAAGTTCCTAATTTTGATGTCAATTCTCATACTCCCTCCGTCCCATTTTATGTGAGGTAGTTTGACTTGGTACGGAGTTTAGGAAAGAAAGAAAGACTTTTAAAACTTGTGGTCCAAAATAAATGAAAGAAATTTGTGTGGCCATAAATCATTTCATTAAGGGTAAAAAATAGACATTTTACAGTCAAATTTTTACTTAATATAGAAATGTGTCATTCTTTTTTAGACTGACTAAAAAGGAAAGTAAGTCACATAAACTGGGACAGAAAGAGTATTTTTCAAGTTTCAAGCCTAGGGTTAGTTCTTATTTTTTCCAAACAACATAACTCGAAACAAAACTAAAAATATACATGTAACCGTATATAAGGAACAATATATAAGGCCTTAACGTAATTATCAACCATTCCACTATATTGATTAACTTTATCATTGGCAGTCAATGGCATAAAAACAAAAGCCCCTTAGCGCCCCGGGACGGGAGTGGGGGATGGCCCTACGCGCAGGCAACAGCAGCACCGACTTTTGGCGGATTGCTTACTACTAGGTTGGATCGGATGTCAACCTGTGGAGGCACCCTTTGTTACTATTGGACAAATTTCTCCTTTAGTTTTCTTCTTGTTCTTTGTCATAACGCCCATTATGGGACGAGTTGGAAGAGGAATTCCATATCCAATGATGGCCACCAAACTGTACAAATATATATATAATTACAACCCTTTGCACATTGAATTTTCAAACCTCTTTCTTTCCTTTTTTGTTTACAATTCGCTATATTAATCATATATCATATATAATTTTTATTATAAGTGAGAAGATCTTAACTTCAAAGTTGAATTACGGTTTTACCCCTTCACTAAATTAAAATATTACTAAAAAAATTTAAATAATAATTATATGGTATTAATCCATTATATTTCCAAATAGAATTAATTCAATGAATATTTAATTTGTTTTCATTCTAAAATGGAGTTTGGTAGGTAAAGTGTTCCGTAACAACAAAAGAGAGTAAATTATATCCTTTAAAAACTGAAATATCCTTTAACATTAAAGAACAAAAATGTCCTTTGAATTACCATATATCTGAATATGGCACACATATATAGATTTTAGTCAGAAGCTTTACATATCCCAACTTTAACATAGATGTTATTTATATCATTAATTTTAATATGACTTTTATAATTCCTGACTTATTGTATACATACCAAAAATTGTTTTCAAAATCATTTTATATTAATGCATACACTTAGTTACTCCGATGTATAATTGTTGATGGATGACTATTGGTGGCAGTGGCGGACCCAGGATTTTTGTTCAGGGGGTTCGAAAAATAAAAGTATAAACGTGTAAATAAGCCAACAAAATAAAATTTCAAGGAAGTAGTAGTATATAGTTTATAGGTACAAAAAGTTAGTTTCGTTACAAGAAATCCGAAACTAACATGAGTGATTACAGTGAAACAAAAAGTTAGCCCTTTACAATATGTCAATCTAGAACTAGGATGCTAAGTAGAGCAAAAAATGGAGCTAACTAGAACAAAAAAAATTAGCACTTCGTAATGTCTCACTCTAGGACTAGAATGCTAACTACAAACTCCAAAAAGAGGTCAGTGCTAATACTTCTCAAGCACGTTTACATTACTATTCGACGAGGTTTCATTGCTTGAAAAAGGCTTTTACCTTTTAAGCAATAAGCATGAGTTTTGATTTTTCATTTCGAATTGAATGTGAGATTCAAGCATGAAGTATCAAGTATGAAACAATCAACAATAGAATATTATGGGAGATGATTTTAATATTTGAGTTTTGAGTTGGGGAAGAACAAGAAAGTGATTTAGGGATTTGAAAAGTGAAAAAGTTATTAGCTTTTAGGAATGGGAGTATGGGAGTTGGGACCCTTGAATTTTTTGGGTTTAACACCAAATTTTAGCACATTTTATTT
The DNA here is from genome assembly GCF_019186545.1 of Solanum stenotomum. Lineage (NCBI taxonomy): Eukaryota > Viridiplantae > Streptophyta > Magnoliopsida > Solanales > Solanaceae > Solanum > Solanum stenotomum. Next base: position 8,615,449 of record NC_064292.1, on the reverse strand, counting down.
TTAAAAAAAAAAAATTAAAATCGGAACTGGAACAAAAAAAAAAAAAACTGAAAGTAAAAAACTAAAAAATAAAACGCTAGCCCAGGGATTCGATCCCTGGACGTCAGACTTAACTTTGAAGGGAGTTACCACTAGGCTATCTCATTCACCTTGTCATTGAGGGGGTTCAAAATATATATATCCACATAAATCCAGAAAATTCTCCTTGTATATACAGTGTAATTTTTTTTTGAGGGGGTTCGGGTGAACCCCCTGGGCAACACGTGGGTCCGCCCCTGATTGGTGGATGTAATTGCATTGCTCATCACAGTCACTTTATGTTAATGCATACACTTAGTTATTCTAATGTATAATTGTTGATGGATGTAATTGCTCATCATATATGCAATAAAAAAGAGGTAAATTTATTTATGCTTTGTTAGTTATTGAGGAAGTTCCTCCATTCTTTTACACTGGAACTGTTTCTCTCTTTATTTTTTGTTATTTAAAAGTTTTAGAATTCATTAGCTATTTTATTATTTTTAGTCTATTCTATTTTATTTTATTTTTGAATATTTGTAGGATGAACACAATGTACATCTGAAGTTGTATAATTTATTGTGATGCTATAATAATGTAATGAATATTGATAAATTTTTGTATATTCTCTTCAAACATTATGTGAGATCTTCACAACTAATAACTCATGTGAAATTTACAATTTCGTAAAACTATTTGCTATGATTGTCAGATTGTCCATTTTATGTTAAGCTTTAATTTGGTGTTACACTCCTTCTCTTTTGATTACTTAATTTATGAATAACTACTTATACATATTTTAATTGAATTTAAATCATTTACAAATATTTATACTGAGTAGCATGTAATACACAGTGGCGGAGCCACCCTATCTTTAGGGGGGTCATCCGACCCCCCTTCGGCGGAAAATTATATTATTTTTACATGGTTAAAATAATTTTTTATGTATATATAGTAGATGTCGAACCCCTTAGGCTACTTCGTGTGTCTATTTCTTCAAATTTTGAACCCCCTAATTAAAAATTCTGGCTCCGCCACTGGTAATACACATATACTTTCTATTCTGAAATTCAATTTTTTTTAAGTACATAAAAATCTTGTAGTAATTACAAGGGACAAACGTGCAACGCACAATCCCAAAAATTAGTAATAAAATAAGGTGACATCTAACATATACAAACAAATAGGCAGTTTGAGGCATGAAGAACTTTTACCTAATTTAAATGAGACATTACTTTGTTCTCGCCGTTGCTGCAGATATATTTCTCGCATACCGATCTTCTTCTTTTATTTTTCTTTAGAAATAATTATGAATTAAAAAGTTAAAACCTCCATTATATCATTTTTATTTATGGGCCAAGTAAAATAAGATATTAAATAAATTTAAGATTTGGCCCATTAAATATTTAATTAACTAAATTAATTATTTAAAAGAATACACATTAATCATGTAATTGTAGTTAAATAGTTTAAAATTCTCAACTAACTTCACAAGCTAATCAAATGTGACTCCGGTCAACTATTGAGAAGGGGTACAACGATAATTTTATTAAAAAAATCAAAAATAATCTTCCGGGTCATTACAATTAGTTTCTATGTATTTGTTACCATGCAAATTTCATCACTACAACCAACCTAAAATTAATTAGAAACCATAAAGGCCAAATACAATAAACTTTGAAGAACAATATATCTGAAAAGGTAAAGTGTTATGTAACGTTGAAACATTCTTTTTAAACAACAATGAGGACTTGAATGCTATCTAAAGCGGAAAAAGTCAATTTGAATGCTAATTAAAACACAAGAAGTTGAAGGAAAGGTAAGTGGAAAAAAAAATCATGAGGAAGAAGTATACCAAAGGGTGTGTGGAATCGAAAGCTTAATAAGTTGTCCGGCCTAATTTACAACTTCAGAGTCTGTGAACACAATTTCGAAATTGTGTTCCCCTGCTCTAGGTACATTTTATTGTAATTACATTTCACACAATTTACCAACAACTGTTAAAGGTAAATAACCTAGTGTTGGTGCATTTACATATATTTTGAACATTGAAACAAAGAAATTTACCTTGTGCGGAATCATCAACAAAATTTGAAACACCTTGGCGATGGAGAACTTTTTGGGACATTGCAACTCTAAAAGAATTTTGTTATTAATTTTGTTGAGCAATTGATTATGTTTTTGAAAATTCAAAAGCACGGGTTTTCCAACATGTATGCACAAAGTCAATTTGATTTAATAGTTTTGAGAAGAGGGAGATATCTTATAACTTAGGTTCTTGATCATATATTGTTGGGGGAGGTTTTTGAATTGAATTGGATGGTGGGAAAAAGCTCTAGCTGCATATTAGGATCTTGGGTTTGGCCTAGGGTTGATGATTTTGATTATAATATGGGTAATTAGGCCTCGTCTATTGATCCTTTCATTGAATTGATTGTTTGTAGACCTAGAACAAGTGGAAAGAATCTAGAAAGGGAAGAATCAAGATTCTTAGGAGGATTCAAGCTTGGTTTCGAGGAAGGTGATGGTTGATTCTTGTTTGTGTGATATTTGTAGCAATTGCTTCATTGTAATGCATGTATATATGTGAATATTGCACTATTGATCACATCTAATGAAAATGAGTATGAATGAATGATTGTATGATTTTGAGAATGTACATTGTGATTGTGATTGTGTCTTGTTGAATAGATCGGGTGTTACGTTCCAACACACTAACTTGGATCGGATGTCACGTACTCACATCAATACCCCACACTTAATCTTTTGCTCATCCTCGAGCAAACATTAAAACTCATCTCAAATACATCATACTAGGAATGTCATCACTTGGGCTAATACAAACAATTAGGCCATATATCAATTTCAAAACATGAGATACTCTTCTCAATCATTATGCAAGACATCCAAATAAACAACAAACCTCTAACCTCTTAACTTCAAGAAGGACTTTAAACTCATCAAATTTAATCTTGCTCCCCTACTCTCATCAAAGAAAGTTAATAAAATCACATATCCATCATGAAACAAGTGCCCTCACAAGAAGAAATAGTTCACACACTCAATTCAAAAGATTGAATATAAATTAAGGACTTAGCATCAAAGAACAACTCACACTCAGAAAGAAAAATTCACATGTATGCACAGAGAACCATAGGCTTGCCCATTATGTACATCTCCACTAATTAAGCATGTTTGAATAGAATCAAGTAGGACTTTAACGGGTTGTAATGTAGGCTAGGGGACGGGTAGGAAAACTATATAATAGTGACTTACACTTCCTTAAGCACTTTGCACTTTAAAACTTCATCACCAATTATTTTCTTCTCTTTATTTTCAACCCTCTCTTCAATAATTATTTCACAAGTAATTCTCATCATCTCAAGAATGCTTCAATCCTTATTTTTATTTTTTTTAGTTTTCCTTCATAATAGCCACCCTCAACTTACATATTTTACATGTGTTAAGGTGCACGATGTCCTTGGAAGGACCAGGGCCATCATCAAGGAAACTTCTTTTTTTTCATGTCACATTCTTTCAAAGAGGACCTTTTAAACACTTTGTATCTATCATTGATCACCTTTTACACTCAACCATCCCTTTTCTTCAGAATTGATAATTAGAATAAGTCTATGCTATAATGCTCAAGGAAGCAAGGTGCAAAAACTAGGGATTCAACGAAACTATTCAAGGGAAAAATATGGCTACCAACAAAAGGCTACAGGCTCAAAAGGGCTAACTAGTGATATAATATCTGAAAAGGCTAAAATTTACCAGACAAATCAAAGAAAGTCTATTATCATCTCCTAAACAAAGCAACACTTTTTATTTCGCTTCAATAACATGCAGGGCAAGTTCTAGACTAAGATGCAAAACATGGAGTATACAAAATCTCACCACACATGGCACAAGTATCAATCAAGATGGATCAATTCCACATCTAAGAGAGACAGGATCATAAGAAACTACAAAATAAAATAAATTATATACAAAGTCACAACCATGAGCTTAGGTGTCAAAGAGCCTGCATTTTTTTATCAAGCATTCACAAGAAAGTACTACTAAAAAATTAGGTCTAAATAATAAGTATCACACCACTCAAAAGGGTCTTTTCTTTTCTCTCAAAAAAATAAAAAAAATAAAAAATTATTCCTAAAAAAATAAAAAACACTCGGTTCAAAGGGACTATCCTCAGGAAAAGAACCGAAAACAAAAGCCAAGGAACCCATCCTAAAAAAATAAAAGACTCAATAAAATAATAAAAACTAGGAATTTATTCCTCCACCCCACACTTAAAAAGATGTTATGTCCCCAAAGCATCTAATAAAATTTAAAAACAAGGGTAGAAAGACTTCCTAAGGCCTTTAAGCCTAGCTAGTAGCATGTTCTCTTTATTTTCATCAACGGTCGTACGCACCCCACACTTAAGCTCAAACGTGCGCCTTAGCTCCAAATGTTGGATTCTCAGACTTCTCCAAAACCTGTAAAAACCACACAAAAAAAATGACACTTAAAATAAAAATAAAATAAAATAAGAAGTTACACTATAAATTGGGTTGCCTCCCAATAGGCGCTTAATTTAACGTCGCGGCACGACACAAATAAATTCACCAATTTTCTTTCCACTTTGAACTTATGAATTTTACCCCTAACTTTGCATCTATTTTTCTACTCCTCTCAAGGGGTGGTGGTATAAAGATAAAGGAACCAAGTAATATATGTCGCATCTTGCACTTCTTGGCCCTTAGGTGAGGAATGTCATTTTGTCTACGTGGACTAAAAAACCTTAGAATGTAGGGGTCTTGTTCCTCATCAATACACTCATCCATTAGTTCATATTTTATAGAAAAGTGTTTTGAATGAGATTCAAGTTGCCTCAACTCCAAATGAACATTATTTACAACATCCTCCCTTTTGTACTCTTTCTCAACATCGATATTAAGGAATAAGGTATAGTTGAATGGTTGAAATTCCTCTTGTTGCTCCACTAGTTGGTCATCATTCACGACAATTGGCAATTGAGCATCAGACGCCTCAATCTGTTTGTTCAAGTGAACCTTTAAGTCATGAATATCTTAACCAAATTGATCTATTTCTTGTGTGAGCTCAACTCTTCCTTCAATTAGTTGGGTTGTCATGTATGTTAGACCATCACGGATAGACTCGTGAAACTTTAGAAGTTGAGTTTGTTCTTGTTGCCAAGATTGACTCACTATCTCTGCTTCTTCATAGCTTTCTCTTTGTTGAGCTACAATCTCTTCTAATTCTGCTAGGGCTGTAATTTCTAATTGAATAGAGTCAAGCTCATATAGAAATTTCATGATTGCTTTGTGCCCTTCTGTGCATTCAAATATTTGTTCAGCGATTTTTGAATTAACTTTGTCCAACATGTCTGTACATTCAAGCGCCTCTTGTTTTGCATTCTCTGCTTCATCGCCCCTACCAACATCACAAATAACTGAAGAATCATAATAAGGGTTCGGAGGAAGGGAATAATATTTAGGACAACCATTCCAATGAATATACTAACGACCACATATATGACATAAAGGACTTTCATCACCCAACCACGATTTATCCCAATCATCCATATCAACAAGAGTACCAAATTATTCAAAATAATAATAATAATAATAATAATAATAATAATAATAATTGTTGAAAACAAAACTAATTAAAAAAAACAAAGAAAGAAATAAATAAATAAAAAGAAAAAGTAAAACCTAGAAGAATAGTTAATTTCAAATTCCCCGGCAGCGGCGCCAAAAACTTGTTGCTCCCAATTGCATACGCAAGTGTATGTGGTCACGTAACTAATATAGATTCTTTAAGAAACGAGTTATCGTTCCCAAGGGACTTGTCAATTAATTATTTTTACTAAATTATATTGTTCTAATTATTTATTCAAGAGTGTCAAAAGAAATGAATGCAGGAATAAAATAATAAGATTACTTACAATAGTTGGAAAATCCCAGGGATGCATCATGCAATGAATCTCATGCATCATATTCTTGGCTTAGAACTAATTTTAGTTGTCAAGTTACTGGTTTACAGGGTTAATTGTATGAGTCGGGCTACACACCTCTAGTCGCCTACTCCAATTAGCTATCTAACTACATCATTGAGCGGGGATAAATAGACTAACTGGCGAGCATTTATATTTCATCCTGTTTCGTAATCAAGAAAGTTGTTCGTTCGGGTGTCACTCCTAAACACAAATCACCTCAATCTAATGGGTCGATCGAGCTCTGGTCTATCTAACCTCTCATCTCCTGATTTTAAGGTTAAACAATAGATTTATCTCTAGATGGCCAGTCAAGAAATACTAAAATAAGAATATAGAAGTAACTTATAGTGACAACCAAGAATTAATTCAAAAAAACTTTAAATAATCAACAACCAATTCGTAGCTACAGCCCCAGAACAAGGGCGTTTAGCCACTAATCTCTAAGAAAACAAGAAGAAGAAAAGAACTCTAAAAAGTATTGACGACTTTTTTCTTGATGCCCTCTGATTGATCTCCTCTATTTTTCTTCCTCTAATAATTATTTCTATGAACTATTTATAGATGTAGTAAACTCTAAATAAAATAATTGAGTCCAAATCAAATTGGGAACCAAAACCAAGCGGAACTAGAATTCCTATTTCACGCAGGACAGTAACCGCCTCACAAATCTGCCGCTATTATTGCATACAACCGCTGGCAGCAAGGATTCTTGAATTTTCGTTGTTTGTTGCAACTAACTGCACTTAATGTATTTATATATTATAATATTGAATTTAATCCATTAAGTTGTCTGGTTGATTTCCTTCTTTAACCTTTCATCTTTTGTTCGTTTTAGTTCCAAACTTCTTCATTTTTCCACCAATTTAATCCTACAAAGAAAATACACTATTAAGCACAATCTATAAAATTCATGCTCAAAAATGACAAATATAAATAATAAATATGAGGCAAATAATGATTAAAATATATATTTTTGACCTCACATCACATATTTATGTAGTTGTCTGGTCCTGTAGTGTCTGTGCAAAATGTCTGTCTTTAATATTTACCATGCACTACGTAGAAATGTTTAGTAGACAACAAGTTATCCTTGTAAATTGAGTATAATATGGGTCCTTTTTGGCATTATGTTAGCAGAAATACATATGAATTCTTGTGTATTATACATCATTTCATATTGTTGTCAACGACAGTCTTTGTTGTATTCACTAATCCAATTTGTTACCGTTTACTCATTTGCTTAGTTTTCTGACGAAGCAGGTATATGGGACCGTGAGGATGCTGATATTGTGTTTACGTCTGGGGTAAATATTGATGTTGTAGGCATCAGCATTACAACCCAAGTCAAATTGAATGCTTCTATATTGTGGACCTTTAATAATTTTGTTCACCTCTAAAATAAGAGTATGCTTCCCTGCTTTTAGATGTTGATCTTGAAGAACTAAAGCAATCCGAAAGAAAACACGCTAAGTTTGTGTGCGATATGTGCAAATTTTACCGTGATTGGCGCGTGAAATCAGATAGTGTCTATGGTAATATCTGCGTTCTTATATTGTTTTTGGATGACCGACAATGCTTCTTAAACCACTTTCTTGCATTTATCTTCTGATCATATCTTATCAATTGGCGCTCAGACTCTTCAAAAAAGTATGTTACTATGTGTTTGATGTATAAATTGTTGGTTTTTTTGTCGAATATTCATTTTTTCTTTTTATGAGTGGTGATTTGTTATATATCACATTTTCGTTTCTCCAATCCAAATGATCATGGAGTTCCACTTCACATGCAAATGTGGAAAACAGAGTGGACATCAACACACCTCTAGAGAATGAAGCAGGTATCATCGAATGCGAAAAGGTCCCAGGTTGCCGTGTCAGATGAAGGAACATGGCATGTCCACTGCAGCTTAGGTAATGATTTTGAAAAATTCTTGTTTACACTTCTGTGAATACTTTTCTATTAGGATATTGGGATAGATAACTATGAACAAGCGTCAACTTTTTGTATCTATTCCAATCAAATTTTAAAATTTATCACAAATTTAGTCATTGTAGGGAGTGGATTATACATTGTAAGTCATACTATTATCACTTCGGAGAAATGCTTAAGCATTACATTATTGGCTATGTTTTCAACAGAAACTTTACTAGTAACAGGTAAGTATTTTTGACTTAGAATGGGGTGTTTGATTTTTTTTTCTTTTTTTTTTTCAATACAACTACACCACGGAGTTAGTCGTTGAATGGAAATTTGATGACCTTATTTGACAAGAAGTGAGGTGATTAAGAGTCTATGATTAAGATTGATATTAGACTAATTATTTAGTAACTTCTTAAGCATTCATGTGTTGTACGCGGGATGTTTAAAAAAAATATAAAATGTAGTTCGTTGGATGTTTTATGATCCTTCCTTCTTCAAATTCCTGAAAATCATAGAAAAGGAATTTTTCTAATTCATCCATGATAAACATTTTTTTGAATTTGATTCTTGCACATGCTTGTTTTTATCAACTGTTTTGTGTCAATTTGGTTGCAACATGTGATGCTAAAAGGAACTCAATGTGATCAATTATTTTGGTCATTGTTTGCATAATTTCCGGCATCTCCATAGAGTTTTTGCTTGTCAGCATTGGCTTATCAAAGAAACAACAATGAATTGTTAGTTGGTTTATTATTAATGATGAAAGGATCCTATATGGTTTGAGAAAGAATTAAATTTTTGATGTATCCTTAGATTGTAGCAACGGTTTTAGGCTTTTATTAACTTTGTGCCCTCCCGACCCCTCTCTAAAGGAGTATAACTTGAAGTCTTGACTATTGGGTATAGTACTCATATGTAATTTTTTTCACTGTTCCATGATTTGATTTAATACGTTGTCTTGCTTTCTCTCTCTCACACACGTGTTCTCCAAAGTAATTTTTTTCTCTCACACACACATGTTCTCCATAGTAAGTTTTTAAATGTGGCTATGAATTTTTATTGGTTTAGCGCTTTCTATTTCGCAATGTTTAATGTCTTATTCTCTTTTTGGAATAGGGAAACAACTCTTTGAAAAGTACAAAGCAGCGAAATATTCTGGCAATGGACAATATTTTCAATATTCCTATGTGATTTATGTGTTCATAGTGCAAACTACGAAGTACGAACACTGATAGAAAAGTGATACATTGTGTTAATCATGTAGCATAGGATGGTGCATAGTTAGAAATGAGCCAATGACACATACGCTTGGGTTTGATTTTGCAAGTGTATTAAAGGAAGTAATAGAAAAGTAGTCATTTCATTAATAGGTAAGTGCGATATATGACTGTATGTAGGGTGTAAAATGAATGTAAAAAATCGACTGAACCAATCGAAGAATTATATTGAACCAATTTATTAAACAAATATTACTGATTTATTAAATAAATATTTAATAAAGTCGTGGATTTTTGTTTAAGTGTATTCTGTGCCAAATAATTGGGATGACTTTTTCATTTTGTAAAAGAAAATTGAAATTTTTCGAATCGAACAATCTTACATGTATGCCAATGTATTTATATAAATATAAACAATATGTTAGGTTCTAGATCTCTGGTGACAATTCAGATTAAACACAAATAAATGACATCATAATTCACATTGTTGGGCTTGTGCATAGCACAAGCAATACTCATCTAGCATTTCTATTATATAGAAATGTGAAGCCCTAAATGATCAAGGGTAGTTTTGTCAATTCAATAAAATTCCAAGTTTAGTTTTAAGTGTACATTGTGCATTGAAGTATTGAACATTCCAGAAAAACCAATCAAAAGTTATGTAATTCTCCATGTATCCACCATGAAGTTGTGAAATTCAATTGTCACACGTGTACCAACACATTGGGAGGAGTAGAAGAAATCATTGCAAAGTTAAAACATGAACCCATTCTTTGATTCACTTCAAAAGTCTATAACCATACATTTCTTTAAAAAACAATAATTAATTTCTCATTTGGTTTTGTATATTATAGTTTGTTTAATTTGCATTCACATTTATTTTTGAATGTACTTATCGCTTTTAATGAGATTCTTTTTCATACCGAAAATTCAAATTTGAGGCCTTTTAATCATTTTCTTTCTTAATGTGGTTTGGTCATGAAAATATATTTTTTATTTTATTAAAAAAATATATAGTTGAAGTCGTGTTTGGTCAAATTTTGTATAAAAAATATTGAGAATTTAAATATATATTTTTAAAAGGTATAATACATAAATATGTCATTTAACTTGGTTTCATTTGACATCATGTCTTCTAATTTTGGATGTGCACGGTAGACGTATAAACTTGTGTAGAATTGAACAAGTAGACACATGTGTCCTACTTGACGTCCTACGCAGCGATATAATTCAAGTCCTATGCGACATTCTATGTGGCCTCCTATGTGAATTATGTCTCATAGAACACGTGTGTCTACTTGTTCAACTTTATATAAGTTTAAGTGTTAATTTATGTACGCTCGAAGTTGAATGTCATAGATGTTAAGTGAGGTCAAGTTAAAAAACATATTTATATAGTATGTCTTTTTAAATATGGTCTACATTCCCGATTTTCTAAAAATTACTTGACTAATTTACCTGAGACATACATCGAAATTGCACTAAACGAGTAATATATCAAAATAAATAATGGTATAATGTCATAGATTATATTTCATATAAGAGCTACTACATACTATTACAAAAAATAACAATTTATTTTTAAAAAAAAGTAATTTGAATTTGTGTTGAGTTATTGAGTTTGCAAATAATATTTGATTATTTGAACATGTTATATATATATAATTAAAATGGAGCCATTTTTATAAAAAATAATAATTTAGGATAAAATTTGAAAAAAAAAATATAGTTAAATATTAACAAAGTTTTGAATGTTTTTCAAATTACAAATACAACTTTAAGTTATATTTGTAATTTTTATAATTCGACATTGATTTTAAATAAATAAAGTGAAATAAAAAGATTATCTATTTCTTTGTGTTCATTTATTTTTCATATTTATAAAAAAACAAATAATAAAATATAATATTTATTATCTTATGAAATAAGATATAATTTATTTTTCTTTTTCATGGTTATACTACTTTATTAAATGTGATAAGTGATGAATGTGGTTAAGAAAAAGTAGAACATAAATGAGTAAATAAGATTAATTCACTCAAATTGTTTTGTTGAATTATTATCATTAAATGAGTAAAAAAAATGATTAAATTAACTTTTTAATTCGAAGGTGTATGTTTGACATTGTGTTAAAATAACCATTGGATCATATGATATTGTTGTGTTAATTAGACAATTTGAATAAGTTACATATTATTATTTGATTAAAAGAATATTTTGTTATAAAATGTGATTTTTATTATCATTTTACTATCGTTTTTCTTTTTCAAAAAACTAATTAAATACTTAAAACATATTAGAACTGTTAATATATTTAAGATTGTAAATTGTAATATTGAGCTCGTTGACGGGCCTTTTCATATCTAATTTCTATTATATAGAAGCATGAAGAGTAGGACGACCACAACTTAACCATATAGTACACTTAGTAGCAAAAGTTGGACAAATTTCTATTTTTTAGTTATTTTTAAAATAAAAATGAGGGTATTTTCGTCTTTATATTAGATCTTTTCTTCTACACGCTTCTTGATCATTCTTCTCCTTTCTTCCTCTCTGATTCCTCTTCTTTACTCTCTAACGTTAAGAGACGAAGGCTAAGGTCAAGCAACTTAGGTAACTGAACGAGACCCATACCGTATACGACCTTCAACTGCAACAACTACTTCTGAGGTGAACCCAGTCGCCATTGGAGAAGACAAAACGAATATAATAAGATAGCTCCAAACGCAAATGGAATAGACTCTAATGTGAAGGATAACTCCACAACTTCTTTATGCTGCCATGGTAATCAGGTCTTTCTGTACCATGTTTTCCTCTCTCTTCTTATATTTTGTTTTACTTACAAATTTTCCATACCAATTCCTGTTAGCTAAAAACTTCTTTTATATTTTTGTTTATTACCTTTTCTATTGCACTGTGACTTCTTATCTTATTAGTTGTATTCTTGGAGTTCTATGTTTAGATTTGATATTTAATGTATGTTTTACTTACTGAATTTTTATTTATTGTACATAGTACGTTGAGTTCTCATAGTCAATACCAATCTTTGTATATCCGCACTGACCGCACATCTCCTCCGAGTGTGAGAAGAGTTTTTATTGCTTAACGACTTAATTTTTTTGCTAATATGTATGCAATTAACCTTAATCTACCACTTGTCATTCACTATTTAACTTTTAATTCTTTTCATTTTTGCCTTTAATTTTCTATTTTTATTTCTTTTTCTTTTCTTTTTTGAAATTTTTCTCTTTTAAATTTCTACTTTGCTTTTGATTTCTCGAATTTGTTTTTTGAATTCCACCACCACAAATAATATTGACAACGCTCCATCATTGCCTACCTAGTCACTACTAAATCATGACAAATAGTCAAAATATGAAAATTATAAGTTCTATCAAACCAAAATTTAAATAATCATCTTCATCCTAAATCACCTTCTTTATCTATTAGCATCATCATTTTTTATCTTTTAAGTTTGAGGAAAGAGAAAACTACTTAGTTAAGTTTAAAAAGAAGAAGAAGATAGAATCTAATAATATCGCATTTTAAAATACAAAATTTGAGCAAGAATAGTGATTTTTAATTTTTGGCCTGTTGAAAAAGCTTCTTAGGCTATTAATGGTGATTTGGGGAAAATGGGTCTAATTTATTAATTAAAAAAATCAAATTAAAAATGCCACATGGTAATTTGACACTGGTTTGGGGTTGTAATACTACTCCTTCACGCGCAAAATTTTCGTGAGAACACAATTACAGTAGAAATGGTTTAAAAAGGTGTATTTATCGTGAATATAAATAGTTTATAGGACCCTCACAAATTTCAAGTGTCTACTATAAAAAAGGGTATAAGTTTAATGGGGTAATTATGTATTTCTCTAAAATGAATGATTAAGATCCATCGATAAAATAGGAACTTGTTTGATATGTACTACTTAGTGGATGATATATAAACATCTACATTAATTAATTAGACGTTTTGAAGATGAAAGGTTTGATAGTTATAAGTTTTATTAATCACTAATTAAAAGTAGTTATAAAGATGAAAAGATGCGAGTTATGAAGATAATTTTTAAAAATAAGTTATGGTAGAAAAATAAGAAAAAATGTCCAAAAGAAGGAGAAAAAATGATTAATACAATTTTTGGCTATAGAGAGGTGCCACATCACCTTTTTAATATATATATTGGTTGTAGCCTCAATTAGAGGATACGTAACATACGTTACAATTAAAATTTGAAAAGATATCTTCCTCTTTATTAAACATTAATTAATAATGAATTAGAATCTATTAATTATTTATTGTAGCTTTAGTGAAAATCCATTTACTTGGAAAAGTCACGTTTACAATTAAAATTTGAAAAAAGTATTTTCCTCTTTAACAAACGTTAATTAATAATTGATTAGAATCTATTAAATATTGTAGCCTTAATTAAAATCCATTTACATGGAAAAATAGGGGGGAAAACCCCCCAAAAATCTAAGAAGATAGATAAAAAGATTTCCTGATTATTGAGGCATGCCATATCAGCGGGTTGAAGATCCTTCTTTATATATATATAACTATATAAGAAGAGAGAATAAGCACACTCTTCATTGGCCTATCACAAAAATGGTCCACCTACTTTTTTACACTCCTCTTTCATTATATTTTATTTTTTTTCTTTTTAAATAGTACAAAAAAATAAATTTAAAATATTACAAATTCGATTAAGTCTCGAATAACATATATTATTTGAAAAATTACATTAAGAATACCATAAACCACAATAGTTAACAACTTACAATATTTGAAAAGCATATTAACTCTCAAAATTTCACATGTGTCACATAAATTGAGACAAATGGAGTAACATATATTATTTGAAATTACGTTAAGAATATTATTAATCACAACTTAATTAAAGTATTTAAAAATAGATAACATATATTATTTGAAAATAATGTAAAAATATTATAAATCATAAAATTAACAATTTAACGGATATTGTGCCCGTGCTTGCATTTAGAAGTGAGAATGTTTAGGAGCTTAGGGTTAGTCAGTCAATTGACAGATTTGCCCTTCTTCTTCAACTTCCTATATTTACTACAAAAATAGTACTAAAAATCAATTTAAAATATTAAAAATTTGGTTAATTCTTGAAATTTCACATGTATTGCATAATATAATAGAGTGAGTAACATATATTATTTGAAAATTGTATAAATAGTACTAAAATATAGTTTAAAATAGTACTAAAAATTTGATCAACTCTCGAAATTTCATATGTACTGCGTAATTGAGATTGAGTGAGAAATATATATTATTTGAAAAATAGAATAAATATGTGATATTATTAGAAAGAGCTTTAATAGATATTTTAAAAATTATTTTGTCTTCCGTATATGATTTTCTGCATATATGTGGAGTTTTAAAGTTTTTAACATTTTAATATAGAAATATGATTATTTGAAAATTTTAGTACTTTCTTCATTTAAATTTTTCCTTGTTTTTCTTTTAATTTGTTCTAGATTTAAAATTACATAAAAAGTACTTAAAATCACAATGTAATAATATAAGATATTAAAAAAAACATAATTAAAAATCATAAAAGAAATTTTTTTGACTCTATAATTCCATATTGAAACAAAAGAAGTTTGTTTGAAAATAACATAAAAAGTACCGTAAATTAAAGTAAAATAACAACTAAAAATTTTTAAGAATCATATAAGAAATTTAGTTGAGTTTCGTAAAAGTACCTATGTCACATAAAATGGAACAGAAAGGGTAATATATATTATTTGAAAATGATATAAGAAGTGCTATAAATCACAATAAATTAACAACTTCAAAATATATTTAACAAAATCACATACAAAAAATTATATAACTCTCCAAATTTCATCGGAGTCACATAAATTGAAACAAAGAACTACTCCCAATTTATGT
>NC_064292.1:8555705-8600322 GCF_019186545.1 Solanum stenotomum | reverse complement strand
CAAAAAATTATATAACTCTCCAAATTTCATCGATGTCACATAAATTGAAACAAAGAACTACTCCCAATTTATGTTACTTACTTTCCTTTTTAGTCAGTCCCAAAAGAATGTCACATTTCTATATTAAGTAACAATTTGATTATAAAATATTTATTTTACCCTTAATGAAATAATTTACAGTCATACAAATGTATATCATTCATTTTGGACCACAAGTTTTAAAAGTCTTCATTTCTTTTTTAAACTCCGTGGCGAATCAAACTACCTCACATAAAATGAGACGGAGGAAGTAATATATATTGGGCCCGCGCTGGCGCGGGAACCTAATATCTAATATATATAGGATGATTAATTGTTCAATATAGGTTTTAGTATTTAAATTGTATAAGGTAATTAATTATTCCATCCAAACTAGCATGTATTGTGTTTATTTTACTTCATTTTGTCATGAACTAATAAACGAGTTTGTATTGGAGTACTTTTTTAGGTGGGAGAGAATGTGAAACAAGACTATATTGAAAAAGTTATTTTTCTATTTTATATTTTATGCTGAAGTTTTTTCTACTTCAAATTTTACATATGCACATAAATTTAACTTATCAAACTACAGAAGAAAAACATTCAATTTAAATAACTTGGTAGCATAATATCATTTATGAACCGTACGCTAATTAATTCATGCAAATTTGTTTGATTAATTTGCAAATTGTACATGTTAAAATATCAGTATGGAGTGTGTAATGTCATTTCTTATATTTACTTTCTTCCTTTCTAACGTGGTTTAAGTCGATTTTACATTTTCATGAAATTCTTTAAATAAAATTATAATTGTGTTATTAAATAGATACCATTTCGTGGTACTTCTTTTGATAAAATTGAGTTAATGCGCAAATAATTAATGAGTAAAATCAGTCAACTCATTAAAGTTGACCATCACGATGCAACTCAAATTAGTGCTACGTGATCGCGATAGGGGAACCTCGTGATTGCGATGACCAAAATGGTCTTGCACCAGAACCAAAAACCAGCAAAAAAAACAAGTCAAAAATCTTTCGAAAGGACCCTCGAAATTCGTTCAGAATCCTGTATACACAAATCACATATGCAAATCAAATATATTCAACGTTTCAGACTCAATGAAACCGTCAAAATACGAATTCGAAGTCTCCTTAACCTGACATCTGTGAAAACCCAAGAAACTAACTCATGCATAAAAAGGCTTAAACAAGCTCAGAATCTCCCAACAATCAACTAGGACCTCACTTAGGCCTAAAATCATCCCCCGAACCCAACAGAACCCTTAGAATTCCAATCCGAGCATCCGAACCCCGAATGTTGACCAAAGTCAACCCAATGGATAAATTTTCACGATTTCACAACAATTCCTAAAAAAAACTCGGAATCTAAAACCGACAAATCTCACATTTGAGATTCCAATTTCGAGATTGATGGAATCAATAGAATTTCATTCCGACACTTGAAACTCCAAAAGACTCCAAAAACCATTTTCTTAAAAATATTAGCCTCTCAAACCCAAAACTTACAAAATTCTCAACTTTTAACTCCAAGATCAAAATCAACTTCTCAAACTCAATCATAAAATACTCAAGGTCGATATCGAGAAGAACAAAATGATAAATTCACAAGACTTTCCAAAAATAACCAACCTGCTCATTACAATATCTAAATAAGTTTGTACACCACTATCTAATCTCAAACACGTCAAACAAATATTTCATTGGAGAACGACATCTTCTACCATAAAATGCTCAAGTGGAGCTATCTAGATGCTACAATGATTACTTTTATGTATGCAAACTCTGCCATGATTTTTATGTGTTTATTTAAAATTAAATCAGATGTTTATCTCTTTTTATATTTTAAAAAAAAATTTGAATTCATCATTTAAGAAAATACGATAATAGTTAAACGTGCATAAATAATTAGTTTTTTATGTACATAGTTTTACTCAACATGTTATCGGAACAGAATTTTTTTTTCAAAATCATTGAATTCATTAACTCAAAAACGTCATCATTCATCAATATCAAATGGAGGGAAAATTACAAATTATTAATTTAAAAAAAAAAAAAAATTAAAAGAAGCACAACTAGCGTGCTTGCCGCTAAAATATTTCCCTTTTCTCTCATATAAAACAAATCTCATAGAGTTGAGTGAATCACTTCTCACAATTTGATTTCGGGCTTCTATCAAAATTTTAGTTTGGCGCTTTTGAAAGAGAAATAATGGGTCGTTTCACCAGACAATGCACTACACATCTCGGAAGGTATTGGAGGATGACAAAATGGATCGGTGATCATCCAGCTGTGGGAAAAACCCGCCGGAATATGGGTAGAATTGAGCGGTGGGTTGTGAAGCAGGAGAGGATATTGGTCAGGAATGAAAATCAAATGCATGCTGTTGTTGCTATTGCACAGAAATTCCCAAACTTCTCTGCAATTGTGCAGATTATAGGTCCAAATTGGAGGAGGNCTGTGGGAAAAACCCGCCGGAATATGGGTAGAATTGAGCGGTGGGTTGTGAAGCAGGAGAGGATATTGGTCAGGAATGAAAATCAAATGCATGCTGTTGTTGCTATTGCACAGAAATACCCAAACTTCTCTGCAATTGTGCAGATTATAGGTCCAAGTTGGAGGAGGTATACTATTGAAAAGGTGGCTGATGGAGCGGATCTCACTATTTTGACATAAATTGGAAGGGGCAAAGTTGATCGGGAGTTGATGTTTTTACCACTATTGTATCTGTTTTCGGTACTTATATAGTTACCTGAACTCTTTTGTATCTGTTTTCGGCACTTATATAGTGACTTGAACTCTTTTTGTATCTGTTTTCGGCACTTATATAGTACTTGAAGCCGTTTCCGGTACCAGCTATATTGATTGATGCATTTTGTATTTTGTTTGTTTCCGGCATTTTGGCTAATATGAATACAATGTTTAGTTTTTTTGTATGTTCTACTTGTTACATTATTTTTTTTACTTTTCAAGGTATTGTTCTGAGCTCTTATGTATTGAGTGCACATCTTATGCTAGTAACTGTTTAAAATTATGCAGCAACCATATTAGGACAGATACTCAGTTTTATGCATTTTTTGAATTTGTGAACAAAGGAGATGTGAGTTGTTGAGATGGCTGAATCCTGATGAGCCCTTCAGTTACTAATGGCAGTCCTGTTTAGATAATATTTTAAATCCTTTGGATTAACTGTTTTGGATGGTGTCCCAATGGTTGGAAAAAATGTTTATGCAGCTCCTTAATGCCCACTTGTTCTGCAGCAGGTGAAAGCATTACATAAGTTTGTAGATATTCCACAAGTAAGCTACAAGTTTTATTTTGCTTTATATTAGTTTAAAGTTGCTTTCCTAATCCAATGTCCTAAAAGAGCAAATGTTTTGTTATTTACATTTTGAGACGATTGTTTCTAAACTGATTGCAGGAGTGCACAATTTATCTGAAAAGAGCGAGTTTATGGAAAGAGAATTGAGTTCTCGTTGTTACTCCACAAGTGCTGGAGAAGGATATACATTCTGCACTCTAGTATGGGTACGTTTTTATGTGTTCATAGCTTTTTGTGTTTTCCAGAGATTTGAGGTTTAACCTGCACATGATTTGTGCTTTCATGATAGGAAATAGAACTTAACTTCCGGTGAGTTATTTGAATTTCTGGATGTCGATGCATAAGCTAGAGGAGAGTCACTTATATAACACTTTAGCGTCGACAAGTTGGAAACATGTCTAAAACTATTGAAGAGGTATCAGATGGTTAATATTGAAGATGTTAAGTTGTAGAAAGTTCAATTATGTCTACTTGACGATAACCACTTTGAGTATAACTTGACGCCCAAAACATTGTTATTTGCTTCATGAGCTTTTAACAGTTTAATAACTGCTTGAATTACCTGGATCTGAATTCTGATTATGGATTTTTCTGTTCATTATGGTCATCATCAGTTCTGTCCTGATATTTTTATGTTCCATGATTGTGGCGGCATTGGTTTTCCATCATGGAGGTAAATTCATTCGTTAGGGGCTATCTTATGAGTCAACTTCATTCTGTAGGGGATTCGGGTATCTGTTTCTAGTTAATGGTTATGGTGCTTTTTCCATGGGACTGCATGCTTCTTGGCAAACTTGATTGCTATCCCTTGTTGATTAAAAAATGACCTTATCTTGTGCTGTCTTGGAATATATAGTATTGTATAGTATAGACAAGGGGAAGTTTTCCAGAAGTCAGAGTTTAACACATGATTGCTATGTCTTTGTAAAGAGAGTGATACAGGAGTGAGAATCATCTGGTGGTATCAGGCCCCTCAGGTTGATAAATTTCTCACCTTGTAATGTTCATTGATTGCGTCTTCTTTCTTGATCTTTGATTGTGTAACATTCCCTTAACTCCTAAGCTAATGCATGTTAATGCCATTACGTTCCACATCTTTTACAGGTAGGCACTTGATAACTACCTGGTTATGTGCTATGCTTGAAAAGAATCCACTAAGAGTTGATTTTTATTAGTGTTTATCTAATTTCTTCTTTAAAAACAGGGATATCTTCTTTTCTTGAAGTTTTATTTACTACTTCTGTTGAGGCAAACCAACTTTCTTTTTAGCTACTGCCCATTGCTGCTTATATTATTGCTGATCATTTTATCTTTCTTCACACCTTAGTAGCTGTTCAATATTATCTTAATTTCTTTAGGTGTTAGCTAGATCAATGGTTATCCGAGCTGTGGATTGAATTTGGTTCCAGTAAGTTGATCATGTAATAAGCCATAGAGGTCAAGTAGATGTTCTGAAGTATGGATGATGGGTATATCAATTAAGTGACAGCTCCAGTAATTTGTAGGGTTTCTGCACTGAAGCACATGATAATAGTGAATTGTAGGGTCACTTTTTGAAGCTTATAAAATCCTTTTAATAGCCGACTTTAACATATATCTTTAGCAAGTTTGTTGTGTTTTAGGAATATCCTGTCATTTGTGCTTTGTTTCTGTACATTTGTTTGCCGCTCCTTGTCTTTCTCTTGCCTGGTATTTGAACTACNTATATCAATTAAGTGACAGCTCCAGTAATTTGTAGGGTTTCTGCACTGAAGCACATGATAATAGTGAATTGTAGGGTCACTTTTTGAAGCTTATAAAATCCTTTTAATAGCCAACTTTAACATATATCTTTAGCAAGTTTGTTGTGTTTTAGGAATATCCTGTCATTTGTGCTTTGTTTCTGTACATTTGTTTGCCGCTCCTTGTCTTTCTCTTGCCTGGTATTTGAACTACGTTGTGGTTATGTTTTATTTGAAGGTATGCTCGTCAAGTTGTTGATTTCTTTGAATTCGTAAAGAAGAAGAAAGAAGTTACGCCAGGAGCTGGAGAATAAGGAAAATCAACCACTGGTTATTCTGCCGTAGGAATTGTTGAAATTGCTTCTGCCGCAGGAATTGATGAAATTGCTTCTATCATTAGCTACAAAATGGAGAGATGTGTTGGATCTAAAGAACTTGAAAGTTCATCATTTGAGTGGTGCTATGACTAATGAGTTTTATAGGATAAGTTGGCCTACTAAGAAAGAAAACGTCTCGAGAGTTTTGGTTCGATTGTATGGGGAAGGATTAGATCGTTTCTTCAATAGGGATGAAGAGATTAGAACTTTTGAGTGCTTGTCAAACAAGGGTCAAGGTCCTAAGCTTCTTGGTCAATTTGCTAATGGTAGAATTGAGGAGTTCATTCATGCAAGGGTGTATGTCCAATTTCTGACTAATACTTTACTTTTTGTTCATCAAATTAGCATTATTGTTGTATTGAAGCTTTATTTATTATTATGTGTGGCTTCGTAGGTTTATGTTACTATAAAGTTAATGATTTGATCATTACTGTTTCCAGAAGTGAAATTAGAAACTGAATGAGTAGCATGAAATGAGATTTCTAGGAGTTTGTCTGTATGTTGATCGAATGATCAGAAAATCTACAGTTTCTTTGTTTGCTGGGGAAATAGATAAAAAGAGCAGCATATATAGTGATTATTTGATTATAATGAACTATTCCTTTTAGACCAAATCCCCTGCTTTCCCTTCTAAGCCTAGGTAACACAATGAACAGCATTAAGTTGAAACTACTTAATACTGTTCTTCAGAGCAGGCGTGCAACAGCAACATACCTAGTGGGATTTAGGGAAGGGAGGATGTATGCAGACCTTTATCCTACCTTGTGGAGGTAGATAAGCTGTTTTCGAAAGACTCCTGGCTCAAGTAACTCATAGCAAAGCAAAGTTAAAAATAACATACAGATGCAAAGCAGACATAACAAATCATAACGATTTCATAACATAGCATTCAGAAAAAGAAGCACATTAACAACAATCAAAATAATACGATAACTGAAGTAAAGGTATGTCCAATTTCTGACTAAATTTGTTGACTTCTTTACTTTATCTATTGGATATGTGTGGCTTTTTAGGAGTCAAATTCGAAACTGAATGAGTACCATTTCTGTATGTTGATCAAATGATCAATTTCATTGTTTGTTGCGGAAATAGATAAAGAGATCAGCATACATAGAAGGTCAATGTTAGTGCTTTGAGTATAATGAACTATGCCTTTAAGCCGAAATCCTCTGCAGTCTGGTTTTCCCTTCTAAGCTTAGGTAACACAATGAATTGTTTTAAGTGAAAACTATTACATACAGATTTTGTTTAATGAATGTCTTCTGTTCTTTGGAGTAGACTGCGGATCTTTGAAATAAGATTAAATCCATGTGGATGCACTCCTATTGAATAACCGAGCAGCAGGTGGTGCTCCTTGCCTTCACAATTCAGCAGAATAAAATTGTGTTGTAGAGTTTTTGACCGCGCTAGTATTAAGCAAAATTGGAAGTATTAATAAAGTCAGTCCTTTATGTTTTAAATACCGATTATCTTATCTGGTTTCGCTTACGTACAGAGTTACTAGAATAGGGAAACGCGGCCTTCTCTCCTGGGAACTTGATTGATATAACATTATTATAAAACTAAAGGTATATTGTGATGTTTATTGATTGCTGTTTGACTCTGTTCTGTCTGTCTTATTTGCATTTTCAGACACTGTAGTGTCTACTGAAGATGTTTGTGACTCGGAAATGTCTTCTTTGATAGCTGCAAAGCAAAACTGAGGGAATTTAATAGCCTTGACATGCCTGGTTCAAAGAATGTCCTTTTATGGGACCGTCTCAGGTAATTACCAGCCGGAAGATCTTTTATTGAAATTCTAATACAAAACTATTTTTATGTAAAATTCCAGACGAGAACGTTTTGAAGACAGTAAAAACAGAGAAATCAATAACACGTCTCAGGTAACAAGGAGAATACCAGGCTTAGGGAAGGTGTTGTTGAGCGAGCGTCATTCTTGGCCTAAGTTTGGTGATGCTGACTGAAGGAAAAAGAAATAGAAAAAAGTTTGCATTGAAAAAAAGTAGTAACATGAAATGGATTAAAACTTTGTGTTTCAGGAGGGGAGAGCTTGTAGAAAGAAGATAATGAAGACAACAAAGATTAACTATGAAGATAAGTCAAGAAATCGAAGAAACTCAACAAATTAAGAGAACTATAATGCAAAAAAGATAGACAAGAACATTTGATGATGGTATTTCTATTGAAAAATAATTTGTAAGGTATCAAACGTTAGGCAGAATTTTGCTATAAACCTATTTTTAACAAAAAGATGAATTTCATCATCTAATAAGAGAAACAACTATCTATAAGGTGTATATAAATTCTAGGGGTACCTGGAGAAGGCACTCTTATTCTTAAACATCATATACTTTGTTTTTTTGCTAGAATATAAAATGCGAGATTCAACAAATTGTGTCCCTCCAAGTGGTCAGGCAGTATCTCAAATGAAAAAATGTGTTAAAAGTAATTGGTCTAAAAGGCTTACCTCTATTGGTAACTTTCAAAGGATTTCGTAACTAGAAACATTTTTTTTTATAACAGTGATGTCCAAAATAGCTTTCACGCACTTCGATTAATTTTATAGCATACTTGACACCTATCCCAAGAGCAACAGGGTATCATATAACTATGTCCGTTAAAAATAAATAGTGTAACATAAATATATAGTTAACTGTTATAACATAGTAAATTAATCATGGGGCTAAACCCTATAAATGGGTCAAAGGACTATATATACAATTTGTAATGCTTAACTCAAAATACACTTGATTATCGACTTAAATAGACATTTACAATATCGCTAAGATCTATACGTGTGAGACACGTTAAAATATGGTCACACAATTACTAATGTGAAATATTTTTGTGGTGAATATTTTCGGAATTAAATATTGAAAGATCGCAAAAATAAATGTAAATTTATAAAAGAAATATGCTGAATGTTTCGTGTAACTTTTTCCTCCGTTTAACACATGTATATATAGCAAAAATTAAATAACAAATTACCCAACTATCCTATATACTAGTCTCTGGGCACGTGTGTCCCATGTAATTTTATTTTAGATTGTTAGAACGATTACAATTCTATGAAAACATGCATGTAATGAGAAATAAAATGCAACAATTACAAATAATTAATCATTAAAAGTGCGACAAGAAACATCAAACAAGGGGTACATTTTAATGTTTGAAAGCAATTTCTTATAAAGTAACCAATGGTAAATCTGAATGTTGGTTAGTAGTAGCAAACTTTCACTAAAGTCAAAAATAACTAATTTGAGCCCGATAAAAATATAGAAAATCATAGAAAATTAAACTAAAGAAGTCTAATATAGAAAACACACAAAACAATATACATGAAAAAAATACAATATACATATCCTTCTTAAGACTTTAATAATAACAATGCATATGAAAAAAACGAGAGGATAGAATTACTACATAATTTTCGGAGTTCTTGTCTACACCTTCTCCCATAACCAATTAAAATTCAAGAGTCTTCTCATCTAATCAAACTAAAACATAAATCAAATAGTACAATGATGATATAAACACTCCACTACTTGAACTATAGAAAAAAATGAATAACTTTGGATTAGAGTCTCATGAAACCATAAAGATGAATTTATATAGATAAAAATGGGGGAATATCAAAAGATATCTTAAAGTTTTAAATTAATATTTAGAGGTTATGAATATGAAGTATGAGACTTATATATTTAAGAGTAGCAATTGGATAGTTAATTAAATATTATTTATGATAGTGAATATTTAAAGCAAATAAAAAATAAAGAAGGGTAAAACATCAGTACAAATCATATTTAATTAAATAATATTATAATGTTACATATTAATAGTGAATAAAAAATAATTGCATCACAGACTTCAAATAACTTTTTGATTTTCTCAATGAATTAACATACTAATTACCTCAGTGAATTTGATTTGAAATACATAAAAATAAACGTTTTCACAAGGTTAAATAGTAGAGTAGTACTACATTAAGTTTTTCAAATAATAATTAAGAGAACTGAAAAATGTGAAAAACATTTAGTTTAATATTTATTCAGACACACATTTCATGTGCCAAATAATATAGATACATTTGGTTCAACACCTTCTCACTTTAATATTTAGTATGATATTAATATATATATGATTTATTATTTAATATTTAATTAATTAAATAATTTATAATTTTATGATTTTAGTGTAAGGGAAAAATGGTAATCCAACTTTATACTTCGGAGCTTTCCACTTTTAGTAATATATGATTAAAATAAAATTTATATATATAATGATTAATAGTCACTTTGTTACTGACTAATGAATATGATCACTTTATGATTCTTTAGCTTGCAATTAAGTTAGGAGGTGAAAAGGTTGTAAAAATATTATGATTAATTAATATTTAACTTATGAAAGAACTTATGTAGCACACCTATAAAAAAATACAAGTTTATCATTTCAAATGATACAAATAGAAGAATCTACCTAAAAATGCAACCTAAAATAAGATTATACATAACATGTATTCATAGAAATAAGACTACACTAAAATAAACATAAGTGTATGTCTGTCGTAGTTCTGATGTATCAATTTGAATTTCATACAATTGAGGGGAGGGGGGTACAAGCCTATTTATAGTGATGTAACCCTTTAAACTTCATACATAACTGATTATAGTCTTTTCATTTTTATACACCCCTACGAATTTCCCAATTACGCACCATTCACATTAATTTGTTGCTTCCTAGGCACCTACTCAAATAACCAGGGGTGCTTGTTTAGATGCTTGCAATATGCGCTGGAGATGACTTCATTATAAGTATCTCAAATCCAATGTAATATAGTATAATCACTCTTACAATTTAAAATAGTCATTTTACATCTAACAATAAATTATTATATTTAAAATAAAACTATAATTATAAGTATGCAACACACTAAAAGATCATTCACAATGGATACCTATCATTTTAATCTGTTTTCAAGATTTTTGGAAATTAATTCCTTTCTATATGACGATAACATCACATATTAGAAAGTTAAAAATGATAAAAATCAAGCAAAATAAAGGAAATAAATTAAAGAGATCCTGTCATAGTACTATGCTAAGAACATACCTCAAAAGATTCTTATCTTTATTTTCCATTTTTCACGGTCTTATATGATTTAGCCTCCAACTCAAGTTACAAATATGTTTTTTCATTAAAAAAACATAAAATTTTTATTTTTAAAAACAAACTTAATTAATTAGCACGTCAAAAATTTAACCACATAACCAATTAGAGAAGAGAAAAAATAGAAGTAGAATATATTTTTTTTGTAATAGAGCAGAAATACCAACAACAGTAAAAGGGAACAAAAAGAACATAAAACCCTATCAGTAAAGATTTTGGAATGAAGAGACAAAAACTAACTTTAATTCAATAGAAAGAGTAAAAAATTGTACTGTAATAAAGTAATATTAAGTGCATTAATTGACATTATTTTAAAAAAAATAAAATTGGGACGAACTTTATATTCATGTTAATTTCTATAAAGTCACATAATTAACTACATACTCTTAATTATCATATCCCAGAAGAATACAAAAAGATACTACTTCTGTCTACTATTAATTGTCATACTTTCCATTTTTAAAGTCAAATTATAAAAAACTTTGACTAATATTTTACGATATATTTTTTCATTATATTGAAATGCAAAAAATTGCAATGTATAGTACTTTTCGTATAGTTTTTGAATATCTAAATTTTTTGTTTAAAATATCAAATTAATGTAGTCTAATTTAACTTTGAAAATTAGTCAAATTGACTTTCGAAAACACAACATGACAAATAAAAGTAGACAGAGGGAATAAAAGCTATTTCTCTACCCTTTTGCATTATTACAAGAAATAAAAAATAAAGAATTAGTAGCTATTCAATAAGGTGATGGTTACAATTTCCAACTTATTTGTCTTTCTGTGATTTAATATAATTTGATTAGAAATTTATAATAATTTAATGGTAATATTTTATGAAATGTTTTCTTACGATTTTGTTTAACTTGAATATTGAAGAAATAGTTCATGATTAATCAGTAAAAATGTCCTTCAACTTATAATGGACATTTTGGTAATTCATTTTTTCAACTTAAAAGGCTTCCACTTTCAAAATAATAATATAATATATGCAATCTAAAAAATTAGAAATTAATATAACATAAAAATAAAAATTATGTTTGGAGACTTAAGTAATGAATTATGAAGTATAATATTATATTTTTATTCCAAAGATAATATTTATTATTGAAAATGGTATTCATTAGTAAGTATATTTCGAGATTTTGAAATGTTCAAAACAATTGATAAATAAAAAAATGAGAAAAATAGACTTTTGCAATGTACAAACATGAATATCTGTATGTGTGATTATATATTGTTGTTTTATACCAGGTTTTTGGATAATAGAATGTCAACTTAACTTTGCGATACCAATGTACAAACAATTGGTATTGCAAAGTTAAGTTGACATTTTATTACCCCAAAAACCTTGTATAAAACAACAATATATAATCACACATAGAGATATTCATGAAGAACACTAAAAAAAGAAAGAGAAATGGATCAATCCACGTTTAGAAAGATACAACCAACTTTATGATATTTGCCATTTTAGAGTTGACCTTCACTAAATTAAAATTTTGTATTCATGTTGCCCAGAAGATTAAGTTGATATCTTTCTTCAGCATTGTCTCGTAATTGATTTTGTTGATAAAATATGAGTGTTTGTTGCCCTTTAAAAAAATAAAAAAAATACATGTGATAAGGAAAAAGAATCTTTCAATCTCAAAAATAAGTTGTATGTGGAAGATAAAAGAAATCTCTCAATTCTGAAAAACTTATGGGGGTTATCTCTTAGGAGGAAACAGTTATATGTCAATGTGGTCTGGATTGCCAGAAAAGGAACGGTTCTTTATAAAATAAAAGTAATGACTTTTGGTCTTTTTTGTCTCCTCTTTTTTTTTTTTTGGTAAAAAATAAATTAAAATGAAGAGATTTTATTTAGAGAAGGGCAAAACGGTAATCCAACTTTGAAGTTAAAAGCTTCCCACTTATAATAATAATAATAATATATATATATATATATATATGATTAGTTTTATCATACGTAGGTTGTTTGGCCAAACCATATTAATAATATTATGTTTCAGTATAACTTTATTTGTCATCTAATTTATCACCATCTTGATTACAATTGTAAGCTTCTGCATGACGTCCTAATCACTTTCAAACCCAACAATTTGTTGATATTTTTTTTGTCTTCTATGCTGTGAGCTTTTTAGGGTTTGAATTTCTTAACAATTTTGAAGAAATAATTTCAGGTTGTATTAGTTTTGTCAGAAAATAAAGTTTTCGCCGGAATTATTTTTGACGCAATTTGATTTTTATTTTTTGATGAAATTCTCTTCTACTCTAATGAAAATCTTTAGCAGTGAACTCATTTGATTTTTTGTATAAGTGATGCTTCTCCGTCAAAGATAACAACAATGATGATATTGATGATGGCGGAATGATGCTAAACAAAAAGAATGAAAGATTATATGGGAAAGGGGTGTATCTAGGGATGGTGGCGAAGGAATTTGCCTAATGAGGTTCTAGGTAATCCTGGATTGAGAAGTTCAATTGGGGACTAAAAAGTGGGGAAGATGACCGGCAACGAGTTTTGAATTTTTTTATACGTTCAAATTATGATTTTTCTAATGTTGAGGTGTCCATTTTTGACTGGTATGCAAAAACAAAATTTATGGCTTCATGCACTTCTTAGATGTGCATTACACTTATGCCATGCCATAAAAAAGTATTCAATAGGTACTGCTTTTGAATGACAAAAGTGTTCAATAGGGCTGTGTATTGGTCGGTTTGGTTCGGTATTGAAGTTTATCGGGTTGGCTTATTGGTTATCGGTTTGTAGAGATGCTAAACCGTTATAGAACCATTACGATATTGACTTATCGGTTATTGATTTATCGGTTTTTGATTGTTATCGGTCATTAAGATTTGACCCAAAAATAAAGCATTGAAAATCACTTAGAAACAAGGCGACAAACCAAATAAACCATGCACATGAGTTCACAAGTTACATCTTGCTCAAAAGCAAACACTTTTACATTGTAGAATAACCAAGTGTTTGAGACAACCAAAAATAAAAGTAGGAAATCAAACTCTAAGTCGAGGACTTTATATACAAAATGGTATAAATATAATTATTTAATTTACTCTCGGGTTATCGGTTAATCCGTTAAGAAATAACTTCAAACCGTTAAGAACCGATAACCCGATAACAAAAAAAAAATAACACCGCTAAACCAATAACCCAATACTATAAGCCAATAACTTTTTTGTCGGTTTGGGTTATCGGTTTCGGTTCGGTTTTGAACATCCTTAGTGTTCAATAGGTATAGCCCTAGTTAAAGTGTCTAAGTGAAATATACAAACAACTTTTAAGAGCTGCAGATGACTTTAAGTTTTCTTAAAATCAAAAGAGAGTGTACACCATACACCATCAAATACTAATCGAGCTGCTTTTTTTATAACAATTGATGATAATTTAGATAAAAGCACAAACGCAAAATATGTGAGTTAGCCCATATCACTAGTTGAAACTGTCTCACACAAAAGCCTGGAATAACTAGATTGCTGAGAAGCATGAGTGTATTAGACTATAATTGATGATAAATGCATGAAAGTTCCAAGTCAACTCAATAAGTTGTTAAAAATTGAAGGGATTCACACCATCCACCTCCTAAAAACAAATTAATTAAAAAAAAGGCTAAACACATATGCAGACCCTTAAACTTGTCCCTAAATTTCATTTTGTCACTCCAACTCAACCTTGTTCCATTTTAACCCTTCAACTCCAATTTTTATGTTGTATTTTGGCACTTCTTTCCAAAGAATCAACAAAGTGGGATGTGTGTACTTCACATGCCATTATTGTGTTAAAAAATAATGGATGAACATTGTTTTTTTAAAAAATATTTTTTTAGAGTTTTTGTACATTATTGTGTGAAAAAATAATCGGCAAAAGTGTGTTGTTTTTTTTTTAAAAAACAATTAGTTAATTTAAATAACATCACATATATATATTTTTTCATATCTAGTCTACTTGGACTAACTCAAATATCAGCTTTCTAATTTTTCATTCAACTAAATACGAGTAAAAAAAACTCATGTTCATTGCTAATTAATAACACTACAAAAAATGTTGAAACTCGATTGACTTCGTTGGGTTGTCATTGATTTTTTAAAGAAAGAAAATTGATGCACTTTCGTCAGTTATTTTTCATGCAAAAATATAGGAAAACTCTTAAAAAGAAATTGTTACTTATTTTATAAAAAAAAAAACAATGTAATTCATCAGTTTTAATTTTTTACAATAATTAACGGATGATCGTCGATTTTTAAAATGCAAAATTGCAGTTGAATAACATATATAGAAATAAAGAAATCATAAAATTAGTATTTTGTGTTAAATGGTACATAAAAGCCTGGTTCTAATGATGTTAATAGCAGCAATATTTGTAGCAATACGTGTAGTACTCTAGAGGATGGACAATGCACACACACAAGACAAGATGAGGTGGAAAAGAACACAAATAGCAATGCTCAGCAAAATTGGCAGATAATGGCAAATAATGGCAGTCACACTACTGGTCATGATGTAGATCAATCATCTATTGGGAATACAGAAAAAGGAGAAAGAAATGAATGGGAACAATCATCATTTACAAATGTATCAACTGAGATTGTTTTAATGAAGGAGATAGTTGATGTTGAATATCATATACCACTTCAGATGGTACCTGCAGGCTGCAAGTCCTTTAGATATGTCAATGGATGCAAATGGGAATTGCAAAGAACATCTTGCTTTGACTCCTTATTCAGGGAAAGATTCTCCTATGCAGGTCCTGCATGAAATTGTAGCACATCAGTGTTTACATGAGGATAGAATGAGTAACTCTTTGCAAAGTAGTATAGATGGGGTGGAGGATCAGGAAGAGGTCAATAATGATGTAAATTCCAGAATGGTTGAAGTGGAGGCAGGGTTGTCTCCTCATGTAGTTACAAAAAGTAAAAAAGGCAAAAATAAAGGGGAGAACATCAAAGCAGAAAACATTGGTATGATAACAAGAACCTCACTGAAGAGAGGGGCAAAATCAGGTGTTAAATGAAGTACAAAGGTCTTGTATGGAACATTAGATCTGTGAGAACTCATAAGGCTTTTCACAGAGTTCAAATGTTAAATAGGCATCACAAGTTCTTCATGATTGCACTACTGGAGCCCTTTCAGGCTACAAGGAATATTCAAAACTTCAAAAGGAAGTTGGGGATGAACTATGTCAATTATAATGTAAATGGCAAGATATGGGTATTTATACAAGACCATATTCATGTTGGGGTGATTGTTGATTCTGAACAACAATTAACATTACAGTTAACTTTGGAAGATGATATACAATTAGTTACTACTCTAGTTTATGCAAAATGTTCTGCTCTGGAAAGATTAAGCTTGTGGGATGATCTTTCCTCAATAAGACAGAGTTTGACTCTCCCCTGGCTTGTAGGGGGTGATTTTAATGTTATCATGGGGGATGAAGAGAAAATTGGGGGTCTGCCTGTATATCCTCAAGAGGTTGAGGACTTTGCCTTTTGCATAAATTCTTTTGACTTGTTTGATGTTCATTTTAGTGGAAGTCCTTTCACATGGTGGAATGGGAGGGCTGATGAAGCCTGTATTTTTAAAAGATTAGATAGGGTGGTGATAAATCAGACTCTGGTGGATACCATTGGGAATGCGGAAGTCCAACATTTGGCTAGAACTGGATCGGATCATGCACCTTTATTAGTTACTTGTGGAGGTGATACTCAACATGTCCATAAACCATTTAAGTTTCTGAGATTTTGGACTAGTAGAGAGGACTTTAAAGAAGTTGTTAGGAGCAATTGGGTGGCTGATTCATGTGATGTCTTTACGGATCTGAAAATTAAGCAAAGGAGAACTAGACAGGCTTTGACTATATGGAGTAGGGAAAATTTTGGTGATATTTTCAAACAACTTCATATTAGAGAGGAAATTATAAAAATGAAGGAAAATTTGTTTGAAGAATACCCTACTGCATCCAATAGGGTGGTCCTTCAACGAGCGCAGGCTGAGTATAAGAAATATTTACATTATGAAGAGGAGTTCTGGAAACAAAAAGCTAATATGCTATGGTTTTCAAAAGGAGACAGAAATACCAAGTTCTTTCAGTGCTTGGTAAAAGGTAGAAGGAAGAGGTTAGGGTTGAAGAAGGTGTTACTGGAGGATGGTAGCGGGACTGAGGGGGATAACCAATTAACTGGTGAAGCTATAAAGTTCTACCAAGCTCAATTTACAGCTACTAATAGTGATGAGGATTATTCACTTCTTCAAAATATTCCTAGGCTGGTGTCAGAAGCTGATAATCAATCTTTGAATATTTTACCTACAGAGGATGAGATTAAAGAAGTAGTATTTGCTCTAAATGGGGATAGTACAAGTGGGCCTGACGGTTTTTCTGGGCTGTTCTATCAGACCTGTTGGGATATTGTGGGCCCTAATGTTATCAGAATAGTTCAGGCATTCTTTGAAGGCAAAACTTTACCTAAATCTATTACTCATACTAATTTGATCTGGCTTCCCAAGAAAGACATTATTCAGACTTTCTCAGACTTAAGACCAATTAGTTTGNCAATTGGTATTGCAAAGTTAAGTTGACATTTTATTACCCCAAAAACCTTGTATAAAACAGCAATATATAATCACACATATAGATATTCATGAAGAACACTAAAAAAAGAAAGAGAAATGGATCAATCCACGTTTAGAAAGATACAATCAACTTTATGATATTTGCCATTTTAGAGTTGACCTTCACTAAATTAAAATTTTGTATTCATGTTGCCCAGAAGATTAAGTTGATATCTTTCTTCAGCATTGTCTCGTAATTGATTTTGTTGATAAAATATGAGTGTTTGTTGCCCTTTAAAAAAATAAAAAAAATACATGTGATAAGGAAAAAGAATCTTTCAATCTCAAAAATAAGAAAATACAAGAGTTGAATGTGGAAGATAAAAGAAATCTCTCAATTCTGAAAAACTTATGGGGGTTATCTCTTAGGAGGAAACAGTTATATGTCAATGTGGTCTGGATTGCCAGAAAAGGAACGGTTCTTTATAAAATAAAAGTAATGACTTTTGGTCTTTTTTGTCTCCTCTTTTTTTTTTTTTGGTAAAAAATAAATTAAAATGAAGAGATTTTATTTAGAGAAGGGCAAAACGGTAATCCAACTTTGAAGTTAAAAGCTTCCCACTTATAATAATAATAATAATATATATATATATATATATATGATTAGTTTTATCATACGTAGGTTGTTTGGCCAAACCATATTAATAATATTATGTTTCAGTATAACTTTATTTGTCATCTAATTTATCACCATCTTGATTACAATTGTAAGCTTCTGCATGACGTCCTAATCACTTTCAAACCCAACAATTTGTTGATATTTTTTTTGTCTTCTATGCTGTGAGCTTTTTAGGGTTTGAATTTCTTAACAATTTTGAAGAAATAATTTCAGGTTGTATTAGTTTTGTCAGAAAATAAAGTTTTCGCCGGAATTATTTTTGACGCAATTTGATTTTTATTTTTTGATGAAATTCTCTTCTACTCTAATGAAAATCTTTAGCAGTGAACTCATTTGATTTTTTGTATAAGTGATGCTTCTCCGTCAAAGATAACAACAATGATGATATTGATGATGGCGGAATGATGCTAAACAAAAAGAATGAAAGATTATATGGGAAAGGGGTGTATCGAGGGATGGTGGCGAAGGAATTTGCCTAATGAGGTTCTAGGTAATCCTGGATTGAGAAGTTCAATTGGGGACTAAAAAGTGGGGAAGATGACCGGCAACGAGTTTTGAATTTTTTTATACGTTCAAATTATGATTTTTCTAATGTTGAGGTGTCCATTTTTGACTGGTATGCAAAAACAAAATTTATGGCTTCATGCACTTCTTAGATGTGCATTACACTTATGCCATGCCATAAAAAAGTATTCAATAGGTACTGCTTTTGAATGACAAAAGTGTTCAATAGGGCTGTGTATTGGTCGGTTTGGTTCGGTATTGAAGTTTATCGGGTTGGCTTATTGGTTATCGGTTTGTAGAGATGCTAAACCGTTATAGAACCATTAAGATATTGACTTATCGGTTATTGATTTATCGGTTTTTGATTGTTATCGGTCATTAAGATTTGACCCAAAAATAAAGCATTGAAAATCACTTAGAAACAAGGCGACAAACCAAATAAACCATGCACATGAGTTCACAAGTTACATCTTGCTCAAAAGCAAACACTTTTACATTGTAGAATAACCAAGTGTTTGAGACAACCAAAAATAAAAGTAGGAAATCAAACTCTAAGTCGAGGACTTTATATACAAAATGGTATAAATATAATTATTTAATTTACTCTCGGGTTATCGGTTAATCCGTTAAGAAATAACTTCAAACCGTTAAGAACCGATAACTCGATAACAAAAAAAAAATAACACCGCTAAACCAATAACCCAATACTATAAGCCAATAACTTTTTTGTCGGTTTGGGTTATCGGTTTCGGTTCGGTTTTGAACATCCTTAGTGTTCAATAGGTATAGCCCTAGTTAAAGTGTCTAAGTGAAATATACAAACAACTTTTAAGAGCTGCAGATGACTTTAAGTTTTCTTAAAATCAAAAGAGAGTGTACACCATACACCATCAAATACTAATAGAGCTGTTTTTTTTAATAACAATTGATGATAATTTAGATAAAAGCACAAACGCAAAATATGTGAGTTAGCCCATATCACTAGTTGAAACTGTCTCACACAAAAGCCTGGAATAACTAGATTGCTGAGAAGCATGAGTGTATTAGACTATAATTGATGATAAATGCATGAAAGTTCCAAGTCAACTCAATAAGTTGTTAAAAATTGAAGGGATTCACACCATCCACCTCCTAAAAACAAATTAATTAAAAAAAAGGCTAAACACATATGCAGACCCTTAAACTTGTCCCTAAATTTCATTTTGTCACTCCAACTCAACCTTGTTCCATTTTAACCCTTCAACTCCAATTTTTATGTTGCATTTTGGCACTTCTTTCCAAAGAATCAACAAAGTGGGATGTGTGTACTTCACATGCCATTATTGTGTTAAAAATTAATGGATGAACATCGTTTTTAAAAAAAATATTTTTTTAGAGTTTTTGTACATTATTGTGTGAAAAAATAATCGGCGAAAGTGTGTTGGTTTTTTTTTTAAAACAATTAGTTAATTTAAATAACATCACATATATTTTTTTTTCATATCTAGTCTACTTGGACTAACTCAAATATCAGCTTTCTAATTTTTCATTCAACTAAATACGAGTAAAAAAAACTCATGTTCATTGCTAATTAATAACACTACAAAAAATGTTGAAACTCGATTGACTTCGTTGGGTTGTCATTGATTTTTTAAAGAAAGAAAATTGATGCACTTTCGTCAGTTATTTTTCATGCAAAAATATAGGAAAACTCTTAAAAAGAAATTGTTACTTTTTTTATAAAAAAAAAACAATGATAATCCATCAGTTTTAATTTTTTACAATAATTAGCGGATGATTGTCGATTTTTAAAATGCAAAATTGCAGTTGAATAACATATATAGAANGGAGTCACTTTTGGACTCAAGTCTTTAAGTTTGGCTCTCTTTATAATAAATGGGCTCGACCCAATCTTTTGATTTAAAAAAAAAAATTATTATTTTTTAAAAAAATTCTTTTTTCTTGTCTTTCACTCTCTTAGAGAATGATGCACACTCTCTGCCACATCATTTAGAAGTGCCAAAATGGAACATAAAAATTGGAGTTGAAGGGTTAAAATGGAACAAGGTTGAGTTGAAATGTCAAAATGAAATTTAGGGACAAGTTTAAAGGTCTGCATATGTGTTTGACCTAAAAAAAAGGTTAAATTTAACAAAATGTTTTCATATTGTTACAATGTATAAAGTAAAAATAATTTGATACAAGCAATACAAATAATTCAATCTCTCATGGATTCTTTCAAGTAATGCATAGGAAATGTTGGAGAAAATGGAGATGACGCAAAAACAAAAAAGTGCAGGAAGAATACTTAAATTTGGAAAAAAAGAAGAGAGATAACTCTTAACATTGTCATGTACCAATGTTGTAAACAATACAACAACAACAAATCCAGTATAATCCACAAGTATGATCTTGGGAGACTGGAGAGTAATGTGTACGTAAACTTTACCCCTACCTTGTGGAGGTAAAGACCCCGTCGATCAAGGAAACAATTGAAAACAATTATAGAAAAAAGAAATTATAAAAGTTCATGACAAAATTAGGAAAAACATTATATAGCATTCTGAAAGAAAGGAACAATAACAACAAAGTTGCAAAAAATATGTTTAGAATATCCAATAGTTCACAAGAAACCATAACTTGTACACTTCTGCTTCCACACTACATGTTTGGACTAACTTGGCATGTAATATTTACATGCTCTTACTACCCAGAAAATTCACATGAAGAACGGTTTTATGCAAGCAATCACTCGATATCTTACTCTTGAAGTTTATAAAGCTTTCTTCCACTCGAGCAACATCCGAATCATCTAGCTCCTTCATCTCCTTCAGGGAATGAAACTCAGCTTCCAGTTCATCAAGAGCACTAGACTTCTGAAAGCACATCCTCGCCAAAGTCAGTTTTTGCTCCTGGATTTTTGTCTTTGCATCCTTCACTCTTGCCTCCAGCTTGCTGATTTGGATTTCAATTTTATCACTGCAGTCTTTGAGGTCAGTATAGAGTTCCTGATTTTTTATGAGCTCGTCGATGAGGAGCGATTTCTTGGCAGCCTTCTTATAATACTCCACTTTGTCCTTCTTAGCTCTACGAAATGTCTAGGAGAAGTGCGGAAGGTTCTCTTTGTGTTTTTCCAAGGAAAGTGCTCTCTCAGCTGATAAATCCAGTGCTGCAACATATACTAATAGTGTTGCACTTAATGTTGAACAATTTTTTTGGTAGAAGCATGTATTGAGAAGACATATTTAGTAATCTCGTAATATCACCTTTCGCTGTGGCAAGCATCTTCGCCAATGGTGTAGACTTCTACGTGGCAGATATCTTGTCATCTATGGGAGAAGATTGATCAGTTGAAAAATCAAGAGATTGAGCTCATTTAATTTTTCCCCTAACTCGAGCAAAGAAGTCTTCAAGATTTTCACATTTCATAGGGCAGTCAGGTGTTTCAATAACATCAGATGTCTTGCTTCTGGTATTAGCTAATGATGGGGAAACTGTGCCTTCCACACCATCCTGAAAGAAAAATTAAAGCTCTTAAAGTGATGGGGTGATCAAACATAATGATACGAGTAATAAGGGAGAACATACTTTGTCAAAAGTGGAGATTGTTGTATCATCAGAAGCAACCTGTTTGTCTGCTTTAGTCCTGTCTTCATTAGCACGAGTAGAACTTGTAGGAGATGATGATGTGGAAGGAATGGTAGAAGTTGTACCTTTTGGCAGCATTTTCCTTGAGTAAGTCTTCCCATTCTGAAAAAGTCAAGCAATGGTGAAGTGAAGGAATCAGTCTAATTGATCCTGTTATAATCTCACAGGCTTGTTTGGGGGATGGGAATTTTTAACATGCATAATGCTCTCATACATATTTTTTCACCTACCTCTTGCGAGTTCATTTGTTGTATGGGCTTATCTTGCTATGCCTAAGATTGCGACAAAATACTTTCCCCTGAAAGCAATTAAGGCTTGAATAAGGAGGCAATACAAGACATTGAAATCAGAAACAAAAACCAGATCGAAAGGACAAGTATCAGAGAGAACATTGAATGCCATCACAAAATCCAATGCAAGGGAATATGAGAGAATCAGAGAGAACATGAAAAGCTGTCACAAAATCCAATGCAATGGTATATGCAAAAGTCACCAATGAGCCAAACTCATTTTGACAGATCTTTCTAGGGATATACCAGCAAAATAGAAATCTTATAATTTGTTCCATCAAGAAGGATATCATACATTCATATCCCCTATTCATATTTTGGCCAAATGTTCTAGCAGATAGTAAACACCTCAGGGAAAAACATGCAGATTTGAACACATAATTTGACTTCTTTAAACTATTAAAATCACTATATTCTAGGTGAAAGCAAGGAAACATATGCTGAAAGCATTTTAACCAAGACTGAATTCAATAATCTACTCACTAATTTCAATACCTCATAATTTGTTCTCACATTATGCAATCTACTATATTGAATGTATTGAAATCAGAGAAGGGAAGAGGAAGAAGCTTCTAGTATTTCATACATGATGAAGTGAATTACAATGAATGGTATAAAGCATACATATATACAGGTTGTTGACATTACTAACAAACTAATCTGTAACTAACTCTGTAACTATCTATCTGTAACTAATTTGTAACTAACTGATCATTAATGAATTAACTATAATTAATTAACTACTTAACTAGTCACCAACTTTAATACTCCCCCTCAAGCTGGATATATTGAAGAGATTCAAGATACCAAGCTTGGACAATAAAAAATCATGTTGTGACCTCCCCAAGGCCTTAGTCAATATATCAGCCTGTTGATCTTTAGTGTTGATGTAACAAGTCTTGATCAATCCTTGTTGAATTCTTTCCCGGATAAAGTGGCAATCAATTTCAATGTGTTTCGTTCTTTCATGGAAAACTGGATTGGTTGCTATTTGTATTGCAGCCTTGCTGTCACAGTAAAGAGTAACAGGATTATCTATAAGGAACCCCAATTCCTTGAACAAATTGTGTACCCAAACTACCTCAGTTGTAAGTGTAGCAAGGCTTCTATATTCTGCCTCTGCAGAGCTTCGAGAAACTGTATGTTGCTTCTTAGATTTCCAGGAAATGAGTGAGTTGCCATACTTCAATATGTTGCCAGTGATAGATCTTCTTGTATTTGGGCATGATGCCCAATCTGCATCACAAAAACCAACTAACTGTGACTGCTTCTTAGAACTCATGAGCAGTCCCAAACCAGGTGCTGCTTTAATGTATCTAACCACCCTCATAGCTGCATTCCAATGAGACACTTTTGGCTTCTGTATAAACTGACTTAAACATTGCACTGAGAATGCTATGTCTGGTCTAGTGTTAGTCAGATACAATAACTTTCCAATCATCCTTTGATACCTTCCTATATCAGCAAACAACTTATCATTATCATCTTGAGTGAAGTCAGCATTTGTAAGCTTAACATTACACTCTAATGGAGTGGTTGAAGCTCTTGCTCCTGTTAAACCAACATCAGAAATCAATTCTAATGCATATTTTCTCTGGTTCATGACAATACCCTGGGCTGATCTGCAAAATTCAATGCCCAAAAAATACTTCAATTCACCTAAATCCTTAATCTTGAAATGGTAGTGCAACACCCTTTTAGTTTCCTGTATCAAACTATAGTCATTTCATGTGATTAACAAATCATCCACATATACAAGCACAATCACCAATGCTGAACCTTTCCCTTTTGTAAACAAAGAATGATCTAGTTGACTTTGTATGTATCCTGCGTTAGTCAATGCATCAGTAAGTTTTGCATTCCACTGTCTGGAAGCTTGTTTGAGACCATATAATGACTT
This sequence comes from Solanum stenotomum, assembly GCF_019186545.1. NCBI lineage: Eukaryota > Viridiplantae > Streptophyta > Magnoliopsida > Solanales > Solanaceae > Solanum > Solanum stenotomum. Next base: position 8,576,125 of record NC_064292.1, on the reverse strand, counting down.
GATGAGTCTGCAGACTTATTTCTCGCCCTTACTAAAAAAACCTTTAGGAAATTCCATGTATACTTCTTCTATCAAATCTCCCTGTAAAAATGCATTGAACACATCCATCTGGTATATCACCCAATTTTCAGCAGCTGCAATAGCAATAATAGTCCTCATAGTTACCATCTTCACCACTGGTGAAAATGTCTTTTGATAATCAATCCCTTTAGTTTGACTATAACCTTTGGCTACAAGTCTAGCCTTGAACCTATCAACTTCTTCATTTGCCTTGTACTTAATTTTAAATACCTATTTACATCCTATAGCACGCTTTCCTGCTGGCAGCTTCACAACATTCCATGTACCATTATACTGCAATGCAGTGATCTCTTGTTTCATGGCCTCCACCCACCTAGGATCTTTAACAGCTTCCTCATAGGTTCTTGGTTCTATTTCAGCAGACATTTCACTTAAGAAAGCTTGATAAGAAGGAGACAAATTACTGTATGTCATGTAATTAGCTAATGAATGAGGGTGTGCAACATAATCAGTTGCATTAGTAACATAATCTCTCATCCAAGCAGGTGGATGAGAACTTCTGCTAGAAGTCCTATATGGTACAACAGGTGGAACACCTGAAACTATAGCCTGATCCATCAAGGGAACATGTTCTTCCACTGCTTCTATTGCTGTATCATGATCAGGTTGTTGATGACCATCATCAGGAACAACAGGATTAAGATCATGTACCTCAATAACTTCAGGTAACAACTCATCATCAGTAAACACTTGTCTGACAAAAGGTGGCATGTGCTTGTTCTGTAACTTACTAAAAGGAAACACATGCTCTTTGAAGACCACATCTCTACTTACTATAAACTTCTTGAGACTCAAGTTGTATAACAAGTACCTCTTCTGAGTAGATGCATAGCCCATCATGACACAAGCATCAGCCCTAGGAGAAAACTTATCCTCCTTAACAAGTGTAGTGGCATATCCTAGGCAACCCATTGTCCTTAAATGATCAAGGTTAGGCATGGTATTGTGAAAGACCTAATAAGGTGACTGTCCCTGCAAAACCTCAGTAGGCATCCTATTGATCAAATACACAGCTGTTATAACACACTCTCCCCAAAACCTAATAGGGATAGACCCTTGAAACCTTAATGCTCTGGCCACTTCAAGTATGTGTCTATGCTTCCTTTCCACTACTCCATTTTGTTGTGGAGTGTGTGGACAACTGCTTTCATGGATAATCCCCAAAGAAGATAGAAGGACACTGCATTCTTTACTGAAGAATTCAATTCTATTGTCGGATCTTAACCTACTTACTTGCCTTTTAAACTGATTACTGACCAATGCTAGAAAAGATTTCAACACCACAAAAACATCACTTTTCAATTTCAGTAGAAGTAACCAGGTCATCCTGGATTTATCATCTACAATAGTCAGAAAATATCGAAAACCATTATGTGTAGCAAATCTATAAGGTCCCCATACATCAAGATGAATTAGATCAAACACATTGCTAGTTTGAGATATACTGATTGGAAATAGAAGCCTAGTTTGCTTTGCTAGTGGACATACATGAAAATTATTACATTTCCTAACATCAGATTCCTTTTCTACTAAAGATAACTGTTTGAGGACTTTAACAGAGGGATGACCCAGCCTGTTGTGCCAAACCATGCCATTTATACCTCCAGTCTTTGTCATCATTACTTTGTCACCAACTTTATCTGGTCCATCATGGGAGAAATGATTTGAAAAGTAGTATAAACCATCAACTTCCTTACCAATCCCCTTCACCTCTCCATTGGAGAGGTCTTGAAAAACACAAAACTCAGGAAAGAAGCATACAGAACATTTTAACTGCCTAGTTAACTGAGATACTGATAGCAAGTCATGTTTAAAATCAGGCACTACCAATACATTTTCTAACGCTCCACAACTGCCTGAATGAGTAACTGAGGTAGTCTGACCATTTGGTAAGTATACTCTCCTACCAAGAATTTTATCAGATGCATTAGCATGATCCAAATTACCTAGATTGGATGTCATATGACATGTTGCCCCTGAATCAACTATCCATTTGTTTCCTCTTTTATATGTATCATTATTGGCACTCATGACAGCTACATAGTCTCCTATTCTATTAGACGTTGAACATGGGACTATGTCATCAAAATTACCTGCCATGTTTGCCATATCTACAGCTCCAGCATCCTCTTTCTCATTCAACAACTTCATGATTTTTTGATATTGGCTGGGAGTGTAGTCAGGCCTAGCAGCAAGAGCCTGCAAATTAGTGTGAATGGAATGGAAATCATAGGCACTTTGTTCATGTTTTGATCCTGTGTTTACTGCTCCAAAACATCACTTCTGGACTCATCATCACCCTTTTCAACCTGCACATTGTAGCAATACCTTTTCCTCTTGATGAATTCATTCCTCTAGATTGATTGTAGTTGGGTTCTGCACCTTGTCCACCCTTTTTGAACTTCCAATCCCTAGGATAACCAACTAGTTTGAAATAGTTTTACTTAGTATGACCATATATCTTACAATGATCACAGAATAGGTTCCAATTCACTTTCTTTTTTGTATTGTAATTTCCTCTCCCAGTATTCACTGATGAATCATTTTTATCTCCTTCAAAACGATTGTTTCTAGAATAATTCCCTTTACCTGCATATAGAGTTGTAGCTTCAATCATATCTCCACCAGTACGCATGCTCGAAGTGACTCTCTAAGACTCATCTGCCATTATCATGGCATATGCCTTACTAACACTTGGAAAAGGGATCATCATTAAGATCTGACTACGTGCATGTCCATAAGTCTCATTCAAACCCATTAAAAAAGCAAACAATCGCAAATACTGCATATGATCCACATAACTTTTGGATTTCTCACAGACGCAGGAAGGTGGGGGTACAATTGCATCAAATTCATCCCACATTAATCGTAGTTTGGTAAAATAGGCTGAGATAGTTGAATCACCTTGATGAATTGTACAAATTTCTCTGTGGAGTTGATAGATTCTCGATCCATCAATTTTATCAAATTTCTCCTTCAGATCTGCCCACACCATTGCAGCATTTGACGCATAGACGATCCCACTCAAGAGCTCCTTTGAAACTGTGTTCATTATCCATGCAAGCACAAAGGCATTGCACTTCTCCCATTGCTCTGCAAGCTCTAGATTATAATCACATCTTTTACAAGTTCCAAGGACAAATCCCAGTTTACTCTTTGCCCTAAGGTTAATCGCCATAGATCTACTCCATAGTGAGTAATTCTCTGCTCCAGTGAGTTGAACTGTGGTCAGAATATTGCCAGGAGTATCTGACGGATGAAGATAGAGAGGATGATTCCTCTTCGACTCAATCACTTCAAGTGTTACAGGTACATCAATTCCAGCTGCCGATTCTTCAGTCGTAACAATCATTGTTGCGTCTACAGAAGAAACTCCACAATCGAATCATAAACTCGAATCAAACAATTATTGATTTACTGTGGCTCTGATACCATATTGAAATTAGAGAAAGGAAGAGGAAGAAGCTTCTAGTATTTCATACATGATGAAGTGAATTACAATGAATGGTATAAAACATACATATATACAGGTTGTTGACATTACTAACAAACTAATCTGTAACTAACTCTGTAACTAATTTATAACTAACTGATCATTAATGAATTAACTATAATTAATTAACTACTTAACTAGTCACCAACTTTAATATTATGCTTTCAAACAAGTTCCCTTGTTATTGGCTGTTGCTCTAAACCATTTGTATAATCCTGAATCTTAGTAGCAGATAAATGAATTTAGCCCTGTTACCTCATTTCTTTAAGAATCTCCATCCATTTAGTATTTGTTAAAAAGGCTACTCCACTGTCCAAAATGCATCTTGAAATGTGTACGTTCAAGGTTGGAACATCATTTTCGGAAGACAAGTCAATGACTCAGAAGTACAAAAAGTGGTGATTTCTTTAGCACACTTGAGCAGTTTAGTGGGCTAGAAATAGGGGAAGATGTTTTTGGTGGTTAGGCAACACCAAAGGATTATTCGTTAATACAACTTACCAAATGATTATTCTACCTAATCAACGGATAACTAATTATCCATTGAAACAAATCTAGAAAACTAAAATACCACACAAAATAGCTTGTTTTTGTGTGGCTATTAGCCAAAGAAGCATTCCTTAAAACACAACATGATGAGAAGAGGGCACCTATTGTATTAAAGGTGATTTTTATGTGGAGAAAATTTAGAGACAGTTAACCATTTTTCCCTTCACTGGAAGATAACAACACAACTATGGAGAATTATCTTAAATCTCAAAGGCATATCCTAGACTATGCCTGGTAAGGTACAAACTCTCTAGTTAGTCGGGAGGAAACATGCTTGCATGCTGAGGACAAGAGTAGATGGAGAATTTGTCCCTGCCTTGATATTTTAGGACAGTCTGGAATGAAAGGAATTTCAGATGCTATAAGAATGTTGAGAATGGAGCGTAAAGGATCAAACTGAACTTCATCTTGCTATAGTGTTTTTGCTGTAATCAGATCAACTCAAATGACATTGTTTCTATTATTGGTGATTTGAATTCAACATAGACATAGGATAGTAGAACTTGAGAGTACTTTTAAAAATATGGTTTCAGTACAACCCATTTATGGTTTTGTTGATTTGGTATACAGTTACCAGTTTCAAAAAAAAAAAAGTTCCATATGAGTCTAAAACCTATTTTCAACTAATAGCTATCAGATATATGAATCTTTTTCTTCCTTTTTGTCCTATCTTTAGCTAAGTTTGTATTGATACCAGGCAATTGGAAGTCTTTTGAGGTCACTTCCTTCCTTGTGATTTTGGTCTACCCCATCCCCTTTTAACACCTTCACTCACCATAGTTTCACTCCTACCGACCGATCCAATATCATTGTTATTAAAAAACTAAAATGGGTTGAATATTAATGAAGAAAATTCATTATCTCCAAACCACCATTATTTACTCAAATAAAACCTTTAGATATAAATAAGGAACCCAAAAAGAGGAAGGAAATCCTAAAAAGGAAGGGAATCATGTACAAGATACATTAGATGTTTTAAACATGGTTTTTTTCCTTACCTTATTTTGAGATGGAAAAAACCATGATTAAAACATCTAATGTATTTTGTACATGATCCCCTTCCTTTTTAGGATTTCCTTCTTTTTTTGGGTTCCTCATTTATATCTGAAGGTTTATTTGAGTAAATATAAGGTTAATGGTGGTTTGCAGGTAATGAATTTTCTTCATTAATATTCAACCCCTTTTAGTTTTTTAATAACAATGATATTGGATCGGTCGGTAGGAGTGAAAATATGGTGAGTGAAGGTGTTAAAAGGGGATGGGGTAGACCAAAATCACAAGGAAGGAAGTGGCCTCAAAAGACTTCCAAATAGATAGGACAAAAAGGAAGAAAAAGACTCATACAACTGAAAGCTATTAGTTGAAAATAGATTGAACTTTTTTTTGAAACTGGTAACTGTATACCAAATGAACAAAACCGTACATGGGTTGTACTNNTTGGATCGGTCGGTAGGAGTGAAAATATGGTGAGTGAAGGTGTTAAAAGGGGATGGGGTAGACCAAAATCACAAGGAAGGAAGTGGCCTCAAAAGACTTCCAAATAGATAGGACAAAAAGGAAGAAAAAGATTCATACAACTGAAATCTATTAGTTGAAAATAGATTGAACGTTTTTTTGAAACTGGTAACTGTATACCAAATGAACAAAATCGTACATGGGTTGTACTGAAACCATATTTTTAAAAGTACTCTCAAGTTCTACTGTCCTATGTCTATGTTGAATTCAAAACACCAATAATAAAAACAATGTCATTTGAGTTGATTTGCTGTATTTGATCTTTTGCGCTCCATTCTCAACATTCTCAAAGCATCTGGAATTCCTTTCCTTCCAGTCTGTCCCATATTATGAAGGCAGTGACAAATTCTCCATCTACTCTTGTGAACACACATTCAAATGTGCAATATGAACATTTTATCTACTGTTCAGGTACTCGATTAGAACAAATAATAGTTTCAGTGTCTAAACAAAATTTATTAACAAGCAAGGAGTTGTTGATGAACAACAACAAACAACTTAGTGTAATCCCATTGATAGGGTATGAGGAGGGCTATGTTTGAGAAGGTAGAGGTTGTTTCTGATAGTTCGTTGGTAGAACGAAAAGTGAAAGAAAAAGGCAGTAGCAACAAGCAGAAACAACAAGAAGATAATAATATACCGAGGCTAACAAAACAACCGGTAGTGATAGAAGTCTTTAATTATAGGAAAACATTAAGAATGATATTAATACTCTGAGAAAGGGTACGTACACCTACTAACTTTCTACCTTAATTCTCGACCTACATGCCATCTTATCAAGGGTTAAGTCCTCGGTGAGCTGAAGACGAGATTTAATCTTCCTTTTACCGGGCTTTTTAATTTATCACATGTCAAAATTGCTTCAGAAGAATGTACTCTATTTAAAAATTAATCAAATCAGATGACGATATAGTTATTATAAACATATATAAGTATACTACAAATCATTTAAAGAATCCTACTTAGGTTAGAAAAAAACATATATTTTAGAAACCTCTTTACAGTAATTTGTCTTAATGTAAAAAGACCTTCCTTAATTAATTCGGATAATTTTTTCCTTGCACTAGCCAAATACAAAAACAACAACATAACTAGACCCTCGGCTCAAAAGAAATGTTCATTAATCAAACACTTCTATAAAACTTATGTACAATAACTGTGCATAAACATCCTCTTCGGGCTATGAGAAGTATTTTTTTTCCCATGCCAGTGGTTCATCAAAATTAGTGCTATTTTGAGAAATACATGATCCATCAACCTGTGCAACCATAAACTATCAGTAGAAGTACACTTCTAGTTTCACTTTACATGTTTGGACTAACTTGGCTATACTAAGGTATGCCATTCAAAAGATAGAAAGTTAGTGCATAGAAAAAAATATTTATATACTCTTACTAGTCAACAAATTTACATGAAGAGGTTTATGCAAGCGATCACTCAATGAAGGAGGCAATACAAGATATCAAAATCAGAAACAGAAACCAAACTTAGAAAATGACAAGAATGAGAGAACATAGAAAGCTATCACTAAATCTAACCAATATGCAAAAAATCACCCACAAGTCAAACCCATTTGACGGTTCTATACACTAGCAGAATCGAACTCTTATAAATTGTTCCGTCAAGAAGGATATCATACCTTCATATTCTGGCCAAATTTCCTTTCATACCATTGGATTTGAGAGCAACAATTTCTTGCCCATCTGATGCACAGAGAGGCATGAGATGCAGTGAGATCTTCTTGAGGACATGTGATTGCTCCATGGACACAGTTGAGGCAATAGAAGCCCTAGAAATGCCATCAAGGTCTCAAGATAAGGAGTTACAAACTAAGGTCGTTGGGCTTCAATGGGAAATCAAGAAGATGCTTATCATGGAAGAAAAGCCCAAGATTGAGTCCAAAAATTGTGGAGAAGAATGGAGTAGGTGCTACACATATTTTATGATTCGAGTCCAAGCCCAAATGGAAGAAGATTGGGCCACACAAAGCCCAACAAAGGAGCCCAAAAAGTTGAATCGTTAAAGTCAAAATTTCCTAGTTTAAAAACCTTTATTTTAAAGTTTTCCTAGTTTAAAGTTTCCTAGTTTAAAAGTTTCATAGTTTAAAAGTTTTCCTAGTTTAAAGTTTCCATAAAAGTAGGATTTAAATCTCATTTTATTTAGAATAGGTTTTTCCTATATATAGGGGTTTGATTTTATTATTTTTACAGACAACATTATTATTAATTGAGAGTTTCTCTTCTTTACACCTTGTGTGTGGCTACCTGGAATTTATCTTACAACCTTCTAAGAACGATTCTTAAGAGGTGACATTAATTCTTTAACTTGATATATTTGGTTCTTATTCGTAAATTAAAGAAGGTAATTAGTCTTACACTAATTATTGTCTCTAGTTACTTTGTAATAGGGGATCTAGATCACTTTTGATCTAAGTTCTTGAATTGACTCTATTAGTATCATAATTAGTTTTAATCTGCAAATTTTGAATACTAAGATCAATTAGGGTTCTTAGTATTTTATTTTGAAATTGAGATTTTATTCTTGAGTTTCGCATATCTTTCAATTTCTGTCTATAATGTTTATAATTTCGGTTCTGCATTATTTTTTTGTTTATTCTGGTAACCCAATTCTTATCAAGTGGTATCAGAGAGGTTCTATCAAGGTTCCGTTCTTGATAATCTTGGGAGTTTAAAAAAAATTATTTTCTAGTTGCTTAAAAGTTCAGCGAATAAAAATATAATTCTAGTTGCTTAAAAGTTAAGCAAAAATAATATTACAAAAAAAATGAAAATTACAAAAAAAGGAAGAAAATACAATCACTTATTTCAATAAACTCCATATATATTTTGATTCTTGATTTTTTTCTTCAAAAAGGAAAATCAAGAAGAGGGAAAATTTGAATTTCTTTTTTTTTCCTTTTGTTTCACAAAGTGGTATTTTTCTTGTCTCATCAATCCCAATTTATCTGGGAGTTGATAATTTTTTTTCTTTCTACATCTTACTTTTAAAAGGATTGTTACTAGTTGGGTTTATATATAAATTCTAAAGGAACCATCCAAATGTTGTAATTTGAGTGGAAAAAGGCAAGAGAAGGTGAGATCAATAGAGAGAAAAGAAAAGCCAAATTGAGAGAATTTTTTTTCTTTTAATTTATATTTTTGTTTGAGATGTCTCTAACAGGAAATGATGATGAAACTGGGACTCAAAACGACAAATTAATGAAGGTGCTCAAAATGATTACTGCCCGACTTGATGCGTTAGAGATTGCATGAAATCCATATAATCCAATGAACATGACCGATGTGAGGAGAATCCATCAAAACCCGATCCCTCAAGTTAGGAGACGAGATTTCTGAGCTCCTTAAGTCCAACAAACTGAGGATCAATTTGGTGAATTTGAAGATGAATTTGAAGAAGCTTACCAATAAAGAAACGAAAGGAGGGCGCCACGAGTTAGGGCTGAGGATGACAATCTTAGTAGTATGAAGATGAAGATTCCTACTTTCAATGGGACAAGATATCAAGACTTGTACCTTGATTGGGAGAGGAAAGTAGAGGCCATCTTTAATTGTCATAACTACTCTGAAGGTAAGAAGGTTAAACTTGTTGTGGTTGAATTTTCTGATTATGTTGCTAGTTGGTGGAAGAAATTTTGCAGAGACAAAATAGACAATGGAGAACTACCCGTTTCTACATGGGACGAGATGAAGAGGGTTACTAGAAAACGTTTTGTCCCATCACACTTCAAAAGAGATCTGCAAAAACGCCTTCAAACTCTAAAGCAAGGTTCTATGTTTGTGGATGATTATTTCAAGGCTATGGATATGGCTATGATCCAAGATAATTGTAATGAGGAGGAGGAGGCCACTATGGAAAGATTTCTTAATGGTTTAAATGGAGAAATAGTTGATGTAGTATAATTGCAACAATTTGTGAATTTAGATGAATTGGTTGAGATGGTTGTATAAGTAGAAAAACAAAATAAAAGTAAGCAACAAGCTAGTTCATGGAAGAATCGATCTACTATAACTACAAGGAAGCCATGGCCAACACATGAGGATAAATCTATGCCTAAATCACAAGATGATAGGGGGAAAGGTAAATGGGAGGCCAAAGATGGAGGTAATACTTTTAACACAAAAACTTCTACTCCTTCTACCCCTTCTAATGCTATACAATGTCACAAGTGTCAAGGGAGTGGACATAAGGCGTTTGAATGTCCAAATAGAAGAATTGTCTTAATTAAGGATAATGGGGAATATGAGAGCAAAAAAGGTGAGGGGAAAAAGAAGAAGAGGGTGTTACGGGTGAGGACGAGAGAGATGTGGCTCCTCATAGTGACGGACAATTTTTGGGATAGTTAGCGTCTTATGAATATTAATATGAGAGAGCTTGATGAGGCACAAAGAGAGAATATTTTTCATACACGATGTGGGATAAAGAGTAGAATTTGCTCTATGATCATTGATAATGGTAGTTGTGCTAATGTGGTGAGTAGATATGCGGTGGAGAAATTGGGTATTCCATGCATGAAACGTAAGGCCAATTGCAAGTTTCAATGGTTGAATGAATGTGAGGAGCTTAAGGTGAGTAAACAATGCATGGTATCCTTTTCTATTGGAGAGTATTCTGATGAAGTTCTTTGTGATGTTGTGCCAATGCAACTTTGTCATATTTTGTTGGGCCGACCCTTGCAATATGATAGATATGCTTCCCATGATGGGAGGGGGAATAAGTACTCTCTTGAACATAAGGACAAAAACTATATTCTTGCACCATTAACTCCTTCTGAAGGGTATGAAGACCAATGACTAAAAGAAACAATGGATAAACATGGAGAAGGATAAAAAAAAAAATCAAAAAATTGAGAGAGGGGAAAAAATTCAGGTGAGGCGTGATAAGAGGGAGAGCAACAATGAGGAAAAACAAACAGTGGGAATGAGTGATAGAAAAGAGAGAATTTGTGAGATGAAAGAGGCTAAGGGTGAAAAAATTGTGAGCTTGCAAAATCCAAAGCGTGTTTACTTGCAAAAATAGATGCGCTGCCCATTATTCTTCTCACTTATAGGGAAGTTATGATTAACACTAACAATTCAACTGTTTTGTTGCCTAGTGTTGTATCAACTCTTTTGCAAGATTTTGATGATGTATTTCCTCTAGATATCCCTAAGGGATTACCACCTTTGAGAGGAATAGAACATCAAATTGACTTTGTTCCTGGATCTAAACTTTTGAATAGGCCCGCTTATAGAAGCTATCTAGAAGAAACAAGAGAACTACAAAGGCAAGTAAAGGAATTGCTTGAAAAGGGGTTTGTGAGAGAAAGCATGAGTCCATGTTTTGTGCATGCGCTCTTGGTACCAAAAAAAGATGGAACTTGGAGGATGTGTGTGGATTGTCGTGCCATCAACAAAATAACGGTAAAGTATCGACATCTTATCCCCCGCCTAGATGATATGCTTGACCAATTGTATGGCTTTAAAATATTTTCAAAAGTTGACTTAAAAGGTGGATACCACAAAATTTGAATGAATCCCGGAGATGAGAGGAAAACAACTCTCAAAACTAAGTATGGATTGTATGAGTGGTTGGTCATGCCGTTTGGCTTAACTAATGCATCTTGTAATTTCATGAGGCTAATTAACCATATCTTTAAAGATTTTCATGGAAAGTTTGTGATGGTATATTTTAATGATATTCTGATCTTTTCTACATCTCTTGAAGAACATATGGAACACGTGTGGTTAGTTTTTGATGTGCTTAGGGAGCAACAATTGTATTCTAATCTAGCCAAGTGCACATTTTGTGTTGATAAAGTAGTCTTTCTTGGTTTTGTTGTTAGCTCGAATGGTGTTGAATTTGGTGAAGATAAAATTAAAGCAATAAAAAAATGGCATATTCCTAAGAGTGTAACTGAAGTGAGGAGTTTTCATGGACTTCCTAGTTTTTATAGGAGATTTGTAAAGGATTATTAGTACAATTGTTGCACCATTAACGGAAGTCATTAAAAAGGATGAGGTATTTAATTAGGGAAAAGAACAAGAGAATGCATTTAATGTGTTGAAAGATAAGTTGTGTTCTGCTCCTTTGTTACAATTGCCTAAATCTTTTGAAGTTGAATGTGATGCTAGTGGAAAGGGCATAGGGGTTGTTCTAATGCAAGATTCTAAGCCTATTGCATATTTTAGTGAGAAATTGAGTGGAGCTACATTGAATTATTCTACTTATGATCGTGAATTGTATGCCTTGGTAAGGGCTTTGGCTACTTGGCAATATTACTTATGGCAGCGTGAGTTTATGATAAAGACTGACCATGAATCATTGAGGTACTTGAAAAGCCAAGCTAATTAAGGTAAATGACATCCCAAGTGGATGGAGTTCATTGAGACATTTCCTTATGTGATTTCATACAAGCAAGGTAAGGAGAACGTTGTGGCTAATGCATTGTCCCGAAGATACGTGCTTGTTTCTATTCTTACTTCTAAGCTGATGGGATTTGATCACATTAAAACTCTGTATGCTAAGGATTCTTTGGGGTTGCTTATGATGCATGTTTGAAGGGACCTTTGAGAAATTCACTTTACGTGATGGGTTCCTTTTCAAGGAAAATAAGTTATGTGTGCCTATATGTTCATTGTGTGATGTTTTTGTAAGAGAGGCACATTGTGGGGGACTTACGGGTCACTTTGGAGTGCCAAAAACCTTAGATATACTTGCTGAAAATTTCTTTTGGACATGCATGCGCAAGGATGTAGAAAAATTTTGTGCACAATGTTTAGAGTGTAGACATGCTAAATCTAGGGTTTTACCATATGGGTTGTATACTCCATTGCCTGTTCCAATTTCTCCTTGGATAGATATCTCTATGGATTTTGTCTTAGGTTTACCAAAAACGAAAAATGGCAAGGATAGCGTCTTTGTTGTGGTGGATAGATTCTCCAAGATGGCTCGTTTCATTCCATGTTTGAAAACTAATGATGCTTATCATGTGGCTGATTTGTTTATTAAGGAGGTGGTGAAATTACATGGCATACCTAGAACTATTGTTAGTGATAGGAATGTTAAGTTTTTAAGTCACTTTTGGCATGTTCTTTGTGGAAGGTTAGGGACCAAATTGTTATTTTCTACTTCTTGTCACCCCCAAACCGATGGACAAACTGAGGCAGTGAATAGAACTTTAGGGAACATGTTGAGGGTTGTTTTAAAAGGTAAATTAACTTCTTGGGAGGATCACTTGCCTTTGGTGGAATTTACTTATAATAGAGCTATTCATTCTTCGACTGGGTCTTCTCCTTTTGAAGTTGTTTATGGTATTAACCCCCATACTCCCCTTGATTTAGTACCACTGCCTGCTAATGATATTGCTAGTCTTGATGGAAAGAATAAAGCTGAGATGATGAGGAAGATACATGAACAAACTAAACTGGCCATTGAAAGACGGAATAAACAAGGTTCCTTGAGAAGAAACAAAGGGCGAAAGCAAAGTCATTTTTGAGCATGGGGACTTAGTTTGGATTCACATGCATAAAGAACAGTTTCCCACCAAAAGGAAGTCTAAATTACATCCTAGAGGCGATAGACCCTTCAAAGTTCTCGAGCGCATTGGAGACGATGCTTACAAATTGGATTTGCCTGGTGAGTATCAAGTTAGTGCTACTTTCAATGTTGCTCACTTGTCCTTGTTTGATGTAGGGTCTAATTGGAGGACAAATTCTTTTCAAGAAGTGGGGAATGATAGCTCCATGGGCACGACTGAGGCTATAGAAGCCCTAGGAAGACGATCAAGGTCTCAAGATAAGGAGTTACAAGCTAAGGTCGTTGGGCTTCAATGGGAAATCAACAAGATGCTTATCATGGAAAAAAATCCCAAGAACGAGTCCAAGAATTGTGGAGAAGAATGGAGTAGGTGCTACACATATTTTATGGCTCAAGTCCAAGCCCAAATGGATGAAGATTGGGCCAAACAAAGCCTAACAAAGGAGCCAAAAAACTGAATGGTTAAAGTCAAAGTTTAGTCAAAGTTTCCTAGTTTAAAAACCTTTATTTTAAAGTTTCCTAGTTTAAAGTTTTCCTAGTTTTAAAGTTACCTAGTTTAAAAGTTTCCTAGTTTAAAGTTCCCATAAAAGTAGGATTTAAATCCCATCCTATTTGGGATAGGTTTTCCCTATGTATAGGGGTTTGATTTTATTATTTTGACTGACAACATTATTATTGATTGAGAGTTTCTCTTCTTTACACCGTTCTGTGTGGCTACATGGAATTTATCTTACAACCTTATAAGGATATTTCTTAAGAGGTGAAACTAATTCTTTAACTTGATATCTTTGGTTCTTATTCGTAAATTAAAGAAGGTATTTAGTCTGATACTAATTATTGTCTCTAGTTTCTTTGTAATAGGGGTCTAGATCACTTTTGATCTAAGTTCTTGAATTGACTCTATTAGTATCATAATTAGTCTTAATCCACTAATTTTGAATACTAAGATCAATTAGGGTTCTTGGTACTTTATTTTGAAATTGGGGATTTTATTCTTGAACTTTGCATATCTTTCAATTTGTCTTTAATCTTTCTAATTTCGCTTCTGCATTATTTTCTTGTTTATTCTGGTAACCCAATTCTTATCAACACAGTTAGCAGTCTTGTCCCGAGTGTTGATATAAGTGAACCACCAGGAACCAATGAACTTAGTAGAGCTAGGATTAGTATCAAATGGAACAAATGTAAACTTCCATTAGAATTGGCAAAACCTTGTATCAATTTCTTCAGTGTAATCTACAGACTGGAAAACTTTTCTTCTAATTGGAAGTTAATAGGCTAATTGATGGAAGGGTACAACCAGAGTCATACCAAACTGTCGAGCAAACGGATTTGGAGAATTATGGTCTACCCCATATTTGCACTTTGAAGATTCATCCAAAAGGATACTGTAAGGGAGGTCTCGAGCAATGAGATAACTGGCCCAAATGTCTTGTAGCTCTGGATTATTAAGTTTTCAGAAGTTAGGGTCAAGTGACTTCTTAACCCACACAGGTCCAAACTTTTTTGAAGAAAATAGGGTGAATTGGCTGGCAGTTCTAAATGTGCATTTATGAAAGAAGAGAAAGTATTCCTTAAACAATTTAGGTCTCAACACGCCTTCTCGCAGGTTGGAATTTTGGAAAGTAAAACTGTAGCCAGAACTGCAAGATCCAGAATGGACCTCTTTTATAAAGAAACCTGCCCATAATGATTTCAGTGCACCCATGATATGAATTAGACAAGAGAAAGGGTGCCAAAGCAAGCTTTCTACCTGCAGCAAGAGCAAATGCCAGTTTTTTGCATTAGTTGATCATGTTTAAAGAAGAGTCACAAAACCGATGGTCGCTGAGCCAAGTAAACAAAAAAGATATATGTTCTTTCTCTGTCACATCCTTTTCTACCTCTACACATTGAGAAATTTATGGTCGATCTAACCATACCAAGCATGGCACTGACTTCCTTCCCATATGGCCTAAGTCCTGTCATGGTAACAATATCTAGTACTATTTGCCCCATCATACCAAATCTAAAGTGGAATGAGTATGTGGAGATTGACCAATAGAACAAGACAACATACAGAAGATTTTCGTGCATGAGTACATAATTTGTTGGCAACTGAATGTAATCATACATATCAGCTGACTTCCAAACTTCCCCTTTGGGCTTCTCAACTCTATCTACCCTATCAATCCACTTTTTTGTTACAGAAGACCTTGAATACCGATCCTTGCCTCCAAACCAATCAGGTCGCACAGAGTGTGGAAGTAGTTTCTCTTCTTCTGCTAAGGGGTAATGAGGAGAGAGATCCGGAGGATATGTAGTCTTAAAACATGGACCTAGTATAGTGATCCAGGAATAGGAACAAATGTTTTGTCAACAATCATCTCTTTGTTTACCTTTTACATTTTCTTGGTGACATTTTTCTTTGACTGGAAAACTTCAATACCTAAGCTTCCAACTTTATCTTTTGCCATTTCTAGTTTTCTTCCACTAGAGAAAGTTAAGAAGAAAAAGATTGTAAGCACCTCACAGAAAAAACTACAGACATGAATGCATAATTTGACTTCTTTCAACTATTAGAATTATTAACTTCTAGGTGAAGACAACGAAATATGAGAAACATATTAAAGAAGTTCACATTCATTGTCTGTTGCTTTAAACCATTTGTATAATTATGAAACTTCGTAGCAGATAAATGAATTCAGCCTTGTTAACTCATTTCTTTAGGAATCTTCATCCATTTACTTTTTGTTAATTGGTTATTACACTGTCCCAAATGTATTAATGGAACAAATGAAGTCTTGTATTGATTATCCACTAACATTAACAACAACATACCCAGTGTAATCCCATGTTATATTCTAGTGTTTTGATGATCCTCACAAATGTAGGGACCTGGTCGTTGACAGAGTACTTCCGTCTAGTTTCAAAGTGGTGCAAAGATTTAAAGTTAGCTTTACAACAGTCTTGTCAGGTTGGTGGTGAGATGTGCAGCGTACTTCACCAATAGGAAGGGCGGACGAAGTTTTTTTATTTAAGTGGTAAAAACACTTGTTGGTAACATATATATATATATATATATATATACACACATACACACACAACAATAAATAAACAACATCATTCATTCAAGAAGAGAGAAAGCTAGCAAGTCTTTTTCAAGAACACAAGCATCAAAGAACACAGCAAGGGACCTGGTCCCAAAAAGTCTGCGAACGAGAAAAGGAGGAAAAGACAGCTGTGAAAAGGCTGTCAACTCTGATGTGGTTGGTGCACAACCTTTAATGACAGCAGGCTTTCGGCCAATGGCCTTGTCTCAAGGGTTTGTGTCCACTTTGATAATAGTCTCTTCTTAAAAACACAAACCCATGTTTTGGCAAATAAAGTTGTGAATTTTCAAAAAATTCACAAGCTAAAATAAAAAGGCCATCTTCAAGAAGTATTATCCTCAAGAGCAACATGGACTTGATAGAGCTGCAAGTTGTCTAGTTGTCTTAGGATTATATCTTTAGTGCTACATTGTAAATATATTCCTAATCTATAAAGGAATTAGATCGTTGTTTAGTTCTTCTAAGATTCTAAGTCAGTTAAGGTCAACTGATTTAGTGGGCAGCATTGTTGCTACTTAGTCAAATTCTAAGTCATCTAGTGGTAGGTGGTTTAGTGGGCAACGTAATTGTTGCTTAGTCAAAATTCTATGTCATCTTGGTGGGATGGTATAGTGGGCAACACAGTTGTTGCTTAGTCAAATTCTAAGTTATTTAGAGGTGGGTAGCTTAGTGGGCAACAATGTTATTGCTTATTTGCTTTCTTTGTAGTAGATGTGCTACATTGGGGGGGAAGGGATTTAGAGGTAAATTCTAGGTTGCAAGCCTTGTAATCTGAATAATTGCTCCATTGGAGTTAAATGGAGGTTGGGTTGAAAAGCATGTGAGGACCGGTTGTGGTTTTCACCGCCCTTGAGCTATAGGGTTTCCACGTAAAATCATAGTACAGATTTTACTTTCTGCATTTATTTTAGTTGTTGTTCTTGTTGAGTCAAGGGACCTGGTCCATTGACGATTAATGGATGCACATATCCTAATAATTGGTATCAGAGCAGGTGCTCTCTAGACGGTTAACACTAAGAGGGATTCCGGTAGAAGAATGGTTGCTCCACTAAGCTGCAAGAAGGTCAGTCTCCAACGAAGTCACATCTGTTTGTTGGTCAGTACAATGGTGGTGGAAAAAGTGCATGTTTGACTTGATAATGGCTGAAGATTGTGAGCTGTGGGATGTCATTTGTGAGGGTCCCTATGTGCCAGCTATACAATTAAAATATGGGGATGCCACAAGGGTCGTTCTCAAAACCCGACGGCAATACAATGACTTCGACAAAAGGGAAGTTGAGAAAAATCACAAGGCTAGGAAGCTCTTAATGTGTGGAATCGGAGCAAATGTATATGATCTGATTTCTGCGTGCCAATCAGCCAAATAAATTAGGGATCTACTGAAAACTACCTATGAGAGCACTGAGGAAATAAGGAAATCTAAACTAGATTTCTTTACTGCTCAGTTCGATAGTTTCACCATGAAAGAAGGTGAACATATTCATGAANGTTGTTGCTTAGTCAAATTCTAAGTTATTTAGAGGTGGGTAGCTTAGTGGGCAACAATGTTATTGCTTATTTGCTTTCTTTGTAGTAGATGTGCTACATTGAGGGGGAAGGGATTTAGAGGTAAATTCTAGGTTGCAAGCCTTGTAATCTGAATAATTGCTCCATTTGAGTTAAATGGAGGTTGGGTTGAAAAACATGTGAGGACCGGTTGTGGTTTTCACCGCCCTTGAGCTATAGGGTTTCCACGTAAAATCATAGTACAGATTTTACTTTCTGCATTTATTTTAGTTGTTGTTCTTGTTGAGTCAAGGGACCTAGTCCATTGACGATTAGTGGATGCACATATCCCAATAATTGGTATCAAAGCAGGTGCTCTCTAGACGGTTAACACTAAGAGAGATTCCGGTAGAAGAATGGCTGCTCCACTAAGCTGCAAGAAGGTCAGTCTCCAACGAAGTCACATCTGTTTGATGGTCAGTACAATGGTGGTGGAAAAAGTGCATGTTTGACTTGATAATGGCTGAAGATTGTGAGCTGTGGGATGTCATTTGTGAGGGTCCCTATGTGCCAGCTATAGAAGTAAAATATGGGGATGCCACAAGGGTCGTTCTCAAAACCCGACGGCAATACAATGACTTCGACAAAAGGGAAGTTGAGAAAAATCACAAGGCTAGGAAGCTCTTAATGTGTGGAATCGGAGCAAATGTATATAATCTGATTTCTGCGTGCCAATCAGCCAAAGAAATTAGGGATCTGCTGAAAACTACCTATGAGGGCACTGAGGAAATAAGGAAATCTAAACTAGATTTCTTTACTGCTCAGTTCGATGGTTTCACCATGAAAGAAGGTGAACATATTCATGAAATACGCACAAGACTTTCCAACATTATAAGTGAGCTCATGCTCTTGGAAGAACCAGTCCCCGTGTTTAGACAAGTCTCCAAGATTCTGTAAATTTTTCCCAGATCTTGGACAAATGGTTTTGCGACTAGCAATCAGACAAGTGAACCTGAAGAAATGACTTTGCGTGCTCTGTTTGAGCATCTTCAAGCTCATGAGATGCATAGAAAATATGATGACATGAGGTCAGAACTAACTGGTGAAGCTAACCACAATGAAGTAGAAGATAAAGAAGGGGACCAGGTCCATCCCAATATAAGCAGGAGATAAGTCTTGTTCCAGGCAATGAAAGGGAGATGACTGCATGGGAAGATTCCTCGAGTGATTCAAATGGCTTTGAGTACTCTAATGAGGCATTTATGGAAAAATTTGACGATGAAGAAGAGGTAACCCTTTCTGATCTTACAAAAAACATCCATGTTTACTCTGTTGAGAAGTTGAGAAGTCTAACCGGTGTTTTGATTGATTCATTGAGTTAACAACTGAAAAGGATATTATGAACAATAGCCTATATATCCTTCGTGAAGAAAAGGTAGCCTTGGTTGACCAAATGTCTATTGTGGAAGAACAATTGATAGTTCTAGAAGCTGAAAATCTGGAACTAGGGGAAAAATTAAAGATGTTGAGTGAGAAATGTGGCAGAGAAAAGGGAGAGGCCAGCAACTTGTAAATTGATCTAGAAACCAGTTTGAATACTGCTGAAACAAAACTTGCTATGGCCTTGGAGAGAAATCATAAGTTAGATAGGGACCTAGTCCGTGTAAAAAAGGAACTAGAAAAATCCCTCAAATGGACCAATTCCTCTAAGATCCTTAAAAATCTAATTGGTCAAGGCAACAATAGTAGAAGAGGGCCAGACAATGAGAAGATAGATTTCCCACACAATGCTCACCACAAATCTATTTCTGATACTGACAATTTTCTGTGTGTGCATTGTGGTCGAGATGGATATCTTAAGAGAGATTGTCCTATTTTGAAAAACTATGAAGGTAGTTCGTCAAACTATTCCAAACAGAGGAATAGACTAAAGAAGGGACCTGGTCTAGCTCATGGTCCTAAGTTGAAGGAAGCCAGTCAGCCTCACTAGACAAAAGCTTTTCTTATCACTCTGTTATCTGCTTACTGGGAACTTTGTCTCAAATGGGTTCCCTAGGCTAACAAGTGATTTGATATACAAGTGAGAGGAGGGAGCATTAGTCAGTGTTGGTTTATGAATAGTGGATGCTCAAAACACCTGACTAAGAAAACTGCAAAACTTCCTCTCTCTCAAGGCACTTCAAGGTGGAGGTGTCTCATTTGGCGATGGCAAGAAAGGGTATATTTGTGGTGTAGGCATGTTTTAAAGTCTGTGGAACACACTATTAAGGATACGTACTATCTCAATGGTTGAAGTACAATCTTTCAAGTGTTTCACAAATTTGTGATGAATAAAATGAAGTGAAGTTCTTATCAGAAAGAACGTGTGGTCACAAACTTGCTCTCTCGGGCGATAATCTTGATAGAAAAGAGATGCAAGAACTTGTATATTGCTCGTAGTGATAGTCTCACTTGACTTAGTGCTCAAGGTGAGAATGTTGAGGTATGACACAAGAAGCTTGCTCATGTGAGTGCTTCTCTATTGCACAAACTTCTGTCAAGGGACCTGGTCCGCAGTCTGCACGAAATGAAATTTACAGATTACAAAGGTTATGACGCTGGTGTAAAGAGAAGCAGATCAGATCATCCTTTAGGTAGAATAAGCAAACTTTTAATCTTCCAAAGAACCT
>NC_064292.1:8549450-8551528 GCF_019186545.1 Solanum stenotomum | reverse complement strand
CCGTACTAGCCACGTGAATGGAGAGAAGGATCAAAAGTAGCTCCGGTCCCTACATGGTGACATAATGTAGGCAAAATATGCGTTAGTACTTGGAATGCACTAAGTATGCAGGGTGCAACACAACAATAGACAAGGACACAATCGAAATACAAGAAATAGTTTCATAGGCATTGTGAATAACAATATGAGGATGCATGATCAAAGTGAAGTCAAAACATGTTTAAGTAAATCTATACTAATAGTAGATATCATATGTGTATGCATGATCCAACCAATCTATAACCCCAACTTAGGATGGGGGATGCCGTTCACACCTGGACTCCCTGGTGGCAAGGTATAAACCCCTCACATGGTTGATGTTGGTCACACCCCAAGCATCCTAGGTGGTGAGATATAAACCTCTCACATGGTCGATGTTGGTCACACCCCAAGTATCGTAGGTGGTGAGATATAAACCTCTCACATGGTTGATGTTGGTCACACCCCAAGCATCCTAGGTGGTGAGATATAAACCTTTCACATGGTTGTCCGGTTCTTTTCCCCCGGACCGGGCATGGTCATGCAACACTTTATATAGGAAATTCCCATTAGGCTCTAATGCAATCTCACGTATGGAATGAACATATACACAAGCTTAGTTTGTCATCAACACATCTCTAGATTGCCATACATCTAATAACTCAAGGTTTAAAGCATCGATTCATCAATTTTCCATAGTTGGACATTTTGTCAAACATCTTGAAGGCATGTAATGGAATCAAAGAGCATGGTAAATAGGGTAGTAATTATGCAGCCAAACCAGTGAATAACCTACAACAACACCCTTTTAACACCCACAATACCACGTGAAAATCTCCACATCCATTCCAAATTTGGATTCAAGTTCTAGAGTCACAACATGATCAAAACAATCACTTTTCATGTTTAAAATTCAATGTGCAGGAAATTATTACAAAGAACAAGACTAATTTATGAATCTTAACTTAAACCATGAATTAGTGAGTAGAATAGAGTCTAGGCACTATGGGTGGAAGGACCCATTAGTTCAACACCACATACCTTGAGTTCTTATGAAGGTCTTGACAGTGTCTTCAATGGAAGCTTGGAACTTGGAGCAAGAGTCTCTTCAATCTTGAGGAAGGTTTTGGATTAGGGTTCTTGAGAGAATCTTGAGAGAAAATGTGTTTAAGTATGGGAGAGGTGTTTTGGGAAATGTTTTAGAGATGGGAATTGAAATAATGGTATATAGGAAATAACATATGCCCTTTGGACAAAAATGGTCCAACACTTAAAAAAAAAATGAGGCGGGTGAACAGTAAAAACGCTCACTGGAAATTGCATTTCCTGTCGGACAGATTTTACGAAAATGGGCATAACTTCTTCGTCTGAACTCCGAATGAGGTGAAACGAAGTGCGTTAGGTAGCTAACTCAAAGGGCTTTCCATGGATAAGTTATGGGCCACCCAATTATTTGTGTGCTAGGAGATATGACCCTCCAAAGTAGACCCTTGAAAAAGTCTTCACTTGAAAATTTCCGATTTTGATACGGTTGCTCTAAAATTTGGGTTAGACTCATTTCCCACTCAATTTGACCCCCTAAACAAGAATATGAAGTCGGATTTTTGAAAAATGAAACGGATTTTTTTTTATATAGCTAAACAAGTTTCCGGTAACTTCCGAAGCACATTTTTAAGAACTTTTTGGGTCATTTCAGAGACGTGGCATATGTGACATAATCCTAGAATCATTCTAAACCTTGTACTCTGATACCAAGTTTGTCATGACCCAGGGTTACCCCCTAGATGTAACACGGCGTATAGAATCCCGAAGGACTCGACACAAGCCTCTTAGTCCTCATAACATAACTAAATAGAACAATGAGAGAAAAGACATTTCAAGTCTCAAATTTTTTCATAAAGTAAAGCGGAAGTCTAGACACCTTGTGTCATTATAATCATCGATTATAATATTGAATGAAATAGGGCCTAGCCCACACAACATATCCACAAGGGAAAGTACATGAAAGAAACTAAAACATAAGAATTTCATCCTCGAACTATGAGAAATCACCAAGCTCG
>NC_064292.1:8549148-8549350 GCF_019186545.1 Solanum stenotomum | reverse complement strand
AGAAGTGATGTTGGAATTGATAGGTTAAAATGCTTTGTTATGGAACTTGACTATTTTGGTTCTAACGCTTCATGTGACATGTTTAAGAACACATGATTAAAGGGCATTTCGGTACTTTCAACGTATTTTTAGTTTAAGACCACAAGGTCTTTTTGGAGTATAGGGAATTAGGGTTTTTTGAAATGGATGGTTGTGATATAAT
>NC_064292.1:8523840-8549048 GCF_019186545.1 Solanum stenotomum | reverse complement strand
CGACTCGTACAGCTAAGCGTGCTTGGCACGAGCTCGAGGACAATCCTCCAGGACGTGACCAAGGTTTTTGTCCCCTCAATTGCGATTTCGTTCAAAAAATGATGCGGATTCGTACACTAACCAGTTGGCAATCTTATCTGCTAAGGTATTTTGGACTTTTGTATTATTCCTACATCGTTTATCCCCTCAAATTCGACCCAGAAGCTGCCCTATAAATACCCTTCTTTTGCTCACTATTTAGGGGAGGGATTTCGGAGACCAAAGAGTATCCTGAAATTTTGGGAATTCTTGGTTCTGTAGTTTAAAATTTTAAAACATTTTTTTTTTCTTTTTTTTGCGAATGTTCGAGTTGAAGAGGTGGAATCGCATCCGTTAAACTCGTTGTCCGGTTCGTTGCCCGGAAAGAGGTAAATTCTCTCATTAACTTTGTTTCCCGTTAATTTTTAGTTTTGTTCGGTTTATGTATTCTTAGTCCTGTATGTGTTTTAGCTGTGTTTTAATCTCTTTATGTTAGCATTTTGTTGATGGGTATTAGCTAGTAATACCCCTTTCATTATTTTTGAGTTCTTTGTTTTCATAATTAGTTTCTATTATATATATGTGTAACTCTGCCTAAGCTGTGATTTCTTTATATATCTTGCTTCACCAGCCATTAGAATTTGTATATTGCGGAAAAATTAAACAATATTATTGATGTTAGAGTTTTAGCTGGACTGGTATTAGCTTTATTCATGTCCGACTTTTCCTATAATTTCGGTGTCATGTTGGCAAATTCCTAATTCTTTGAGCAATCAGTTTAGTCTAAACATGAATGTAAAGTAGCTTTTTATTTGCTCAAAGCTTATAGCTATGCATAAATCTACTTCAAGCCTTTTCTTGGTGTGATCAGAAGTAGTTAAATGTTATTTGTTAGCATATGGGTTAGAAATCCCCCGTTTATTTGTTACCATACTCGGCTGCCCATTGTCGTTAGTTGCTTCACTGTTCTACCCAGTAGCAATGTCATTAGTCTCTGTTTTCTTCATGATTTGTAGTATTTTTTTTGTTGTAATAGCTTTCCCCCACTTGCTACCGAGAGTTAGATATAATTTCCTAGGACATTCATTTATGCTTAAGACTTTTCTTGGGATCATTGTTCTACCAAAAGTTGTTGCCTGTCTGTTTTAAATCAATCTCCTAATTCCCTTCATAATTTTTCAGAAATCCTTTCATTTTAGCTTCTGTTCAAAGTAAATCACTGTTGCTAATATTTTATATTGTAGAGTTGAGTTGTGATTCATAGAAAACTAGCCATGTGATTAATTGATTGGTTACTTGCTTGATCATTGTGAAAATAAGAAGTGTATCCTGTTAGGGAGTAATTTGGTTGGAGATTATCTAATTCCTACATGTTATCTTTATTGATGAGGTTGAATATGTAGTTAAGGTTTGTTGTTCTCTTATGCTGTATTAAATCACTTGCTAATTTTTTTTTTTTCTTCATCTTCTTTTCATGAACTCTCCGAATGAGTCCAATGGACTCCCCATCTCTTGCATACTCTTATATTCGAGTCGACCTCACCCAAGTCGTTAAAAGAAGGCTAGTACTGTTTGGTTAAAGTCCAAACCAAAATCAGCAACTTAGTAGCGAAGTAATGACAGTCCCAAAGGGCTGAAATTTGAGTATTTTGGATTTAAAAGCTTGGTAAAATGACCAGCAGCAACAGCAGCCTCTAAAAGGCAGAAAAACGAGGGGTAAAATTGGGTCGAAATCCCGACAAACCAGCAGCAGTAGCAGCAGTCCCAAAGGGACTAAAACTGGAATTTTTTGGACTTTAAAAGGTCCAATCTGGGCAGCAGCAAATGGACCTAAAGTTGTCCAAATCCTATTTGCACTTTTGTTTTCCTTATATCGTGATTTTATGATACTTGCTCTTAATTTCTAACATTTATTTTATCAATTTAGATGAATCCTTGGGGTGATATGTTTATTTAAGTTTTCAAATTTCGAAACTCATTTCAAGTTAGCTAATTTAAGCTTTATAGAATGACTTGAGAACCTCTTATGTTCTTTCATAGTTATTGAAAAGCTTTGAATCCATGTTTACGAGTTTGAACTAACATATTTAGTTCAAATTTTTAAATAGGATAAAGTTGTCAAGTTCTAAAAATAAATTAGTTGTCTTTTAGTTTAACTTAGGACTTTGCATGAATGACTTAAGGATTTTCTATATCCTTTTGTAGTTGTCAAACAAGGTCATTTAATCCATGTTTAGGAGTTTGAATTAATCGTTGGTTCAAAACATGACTATGGGTAAAAGTTTCAAGTTAGGTTTATTCTTGAGATCTTTACAAGTATCAAAAGATTTTTATCTAAATTTCAAACATGAACTTTTGTAAGTAACATTTTTATATATATGAAATTAGCCAAACTTTTCAATCCGTCGGTCAACCGCGTGTTAGCGGATTCTCTAAGATGCCTAAACCCTTCCTTAGAGAATTATTTGAATCCTTACCCGACTCTGGTTTATTTAAAAAAAAAAAATTTGTTTTCTTTCAAAAATTTACCTTTTAAATGGTTTTCTTAATTTCACCCTAAAAATTAAGTGGCGACTTCCAAATTATAATTTTTTCCAAAACATAACCAAAATTGCCAAAGTTGCGAAGATGGTTTCGAAACCTTAGTTTTCGAAATTCGGTCGTAACATTTCTTATATTTATACTTTGTCATGCATGGCCTAGTATATAGAGGAGGATGAGTAGTGTTACTAGCAATATTTCTGCTGCAGATTCAATAGCATCGATTATAAACCTAGAAAGAGTAGAGCATCATCTACTCATACTGTCACATTGGAAAGGACTTTCACTTTCTAAATAGAAAGGATCTTAAGGAAGAGGCTAGTTCCATCTTTCATGAGACTAGAAGCTGGTACTCAATACTTGTATTATATTCCTCCTTATTTCTTTTTTCTGCTTTCTAAAAATATCATAAGAGCAGAAAGTTCATGTAGGTCGGAACCTAGCATTGATAAATATTGTTATTCGACTTGAATGATCGAATTTTTCATTAAGCATTTTGTATCCAGGCACGAAATTCATTTGTCAACTGATCTGAGTTTGAATTGGAGAACAAACTATCTAAGTAAGAGGTAGCTCCATGAAGGTAATTTCTTTGACCTAGGATGATAGTTGTTATGATGATGAACGGATCTATCAGAAATAAAAAAAATTAGGTCACAAAGATAAAATAAAATTAGCGTATATTTTATATACTTCTCAAATTGCACTAGTAAGTAGCAAGACTATATTGAGTATGTTGTTATTGTTGTATTACACATTGACTTGTTATCTTAATTTTAGGTTGATAAAATATGTTAATCTTAGTAGTTTACAATAAATTAGGTGATATGGCCATTTTTCAGTAGGTACTTTTGTGTTAACGTATCTAGTGTGTTTTTCCACACGTAGAGTGTATACAATCCTTACTCTAACTAATTCGTATTTTTAAGTTGACATTCACTTCTTCTTGAAACATTTTTTCGTCGATTGTTTTAAAATGAAGTAACTATTTAGTAAATGATAATTTTTTATTTTTCTTATAACTTATGGACCTATAGACCACGGTCTAAATTTCCCTTCTATAAAATTGAAAATAGTTGAAAAAATGTTAAGAGTATGATCTAAAATTATGAAAAGCAGGCCTCTTGAAATATGGTTTTACTCTGAAATAGCATTATACAGTTGATTCAACCTTTCTGCCTCAATACAATGTTATTTCACAGCTCATTATGAACTCCATCTATATGATGTACCTGTGCTGCTTCAAGAGTTTGAAGCATATAAGTCTATTTCTGCAACTGTTTCTGGTCCATCAACTGCTGGTTTGATTACAGTAGTGAAGAGTATATTATAGAAAATAGTGAAGAGTAAGAGACCAAACGCTAAGGAAGTCAAAAAGGATCCTTCAGGATCGCGAGTGTCTTCTGTCACTTGGCTGCTAGCACGGGTCACGTCAGTAGCTGCAAGTGTTTCAAGAAAATATCGAGTCAGGAATATTGGCAATGCAAATTAACTTATCAACGTAAATCCCATTTGTGTGATTGTGTCGATAAGGTACAGATGAAAACAGGTAGAATGAACCTCATATCTTGTGGAATGAAGACTACTTTTTACTTTCAATATCTATATTTCTTCTTTCACATTATATGAGAAACTGAGGCTATTCATGTGTTAACCTTTTATTGAGGGTTTCGATTTCAGTGATTCCATTTGAAGCAGAATTAGAGTTCATTGTGCATTAGCATTTAGGAGATGTATCGTCCTACATAGAAGACGTAGAGTCCCAAAGTGCTATAACACGCATTATTCAGTTGAAGAATTAACAAGCATTTTAGGGAGGAGAAACAGGATCCCTCTCATGTACCTATCTCTCACCTTCATGGTACTCCTATACCCCTGTGACACCGCTATAACCACAACTTATCGAGCTGATAATTTCAATCCTTAAGAAAACCATGGACTTCCACAAGACTGGAGAGCCACCAAGAGTCAAGACTGATAAAAAAACCACTAACAGACCGGTGATGTTGTGTTGCTAGCATTTTGATGAAAAGTAGAGATCACAAACAGAAAATTTTTGAGACTCCATTCATACTCTTGTTTCCAACTTTGAAGAACGAAAAGAGACCACTTTGATCTTGAATCTTTAATCAATCGTTGACAAATGTGAACTATGGAGAAAAACATCCCCAATGCCAGAATCAGATAGGTAGAGATTAAAAGAGTTAAAGGTGTTCCTGGAAGATCTTTTGAACTGGAAGAAGAAGAGGCGACAAATCTTGTATTGCAAATTGAAAGTAGATGGCATTTAGAAGACAATCAAAAGAATAACAAACGAGAACGAAGAAAGGTAAGTACAAAATATCAACATAAGCAGGCAGTTGGAATGGGGTGAGATCAAATCAAAATACAGGAAAGGTAAGGCATTTGCTCAACTAAAATAACCATTAATTGAAACATGCTTCTTTTCGATATAGACTATATGTGTCTATTTGTTGTTTCTTGGTATGATCCGCGAGAAATATGAACAATGGAAGTACACCATCCAAGAAACAAGTTGTATATATTCTTTTCACCATGATCCTAAGAGAACTTTATGACCTCATTACCAGCTCAATTAAACTAAGCAACAGTTCCCAAGATTGTCCAACGAAATAAGGTTAATAGTTTCAATGTCTCACTTCAACTATTGATTAAATAAAGAAAGTTTCCCCTAGTCTCAACTATGAAATAGAGTCAATCCAAGCACTTAACAGCAACAAAAATGAGTTTGAATAGAACTTTTGTTTGAGTTGATTTTGAACAAGCCAACTCAAATCATTCAAAACTTTCCTACTTCTCCCTTTAAACTTTTCTTTGCAAATTATTGCAAGTAACAAGACATACGGATTTCAATAATTAGCGCTCTTAACACCGTTATACCGTCCTCTTTTGGCCAATGCCACACGACTTCAGCAAAAAGCCGCACACAATTAAGAATATCTCTATTCTCTACACCTCATATACAACAGCAGCAGAGACAGCATAGTAGATACAAGTTCAGCAAAATCTAATAACTTTGGCTCAAATTCTGTAATTGTGTTTTAAAAAATTATTAATTTAATATGTAGCAATAACCAATCCAAAACCCATAATGTAAAAAAAAAATTATGATCCAGAACCCATAATTTAAAAATTGCACAATACATAAACGTGTCCTCTTTAACTTGGACTCATCTGACATCTATGCGCTCCAACTTTGGATATGCACAGGTAGACATTTGAACTTGTATAAAGTTTAATAAGTAGACACATGTATCCTACTTGATGTCCTATATGGCAATTTGTATCCTACAGAGCATCCTTCATGGCGTCCTATGTGTATTATGTCAACTAACATGCGTGTCTAACCAAAGTTAAAAGGCATAGATAACAACTGATACCAACTTAAAAGTACATATTTATATATTATGCATTTAAAAATCCTATTTCGCCTCTGCTTATAGCTTTTTTTTTTATCAATCTCTGACATGAAAAGGGAAGCTTAGTAGCTCAATCAGTTGAGTACTGAAATTTAACCTTGTTGGTAACCATTCGATTCCCCACCTTCTACTCCCTTCCCTCATATAAAAAAATAAAAAATAAAAAACACCCATTTATTTCACCAGAAAACACACATTCATACCCATACACGTAGGACTACAAAACAATTTTTATAGAGATAAGAAAAGTGGATTACCCCTAATCTTTGGAGGGTCAATTTGTTTCTGAGAAAGGGTTTGAAGCTGTTCATCAAGTTTTCTCAAAGCTTCACGGGCTTTATCTGGGTCAATTTCAAATTCAGAATCTTTTTCCACAGCTTCAGCCAAACAAATTTTTCTTCTTCTTCTATTCTTCTTGAATAAATTCCATCTTTTTGAAACAGAGGTAGTTGGATGGGTGAGGAAGAAGAAGATAGAGGGATTATTCCAAGGGTTTGTGTAAAGAGAGAGACAATGGTGAAATTGCAGCATTTGATACTCACTATCACAGGGGCAATAGGTGAAGTGTAGTTATGGATAAAGTATAAATTTGTTTGGTTTATCATCTCTCACCAATTTCTTTGTGATTTTTGGCTATCACAAGTTCACAACACACCATCTCCTCATTTCTGATCCTGCATAAATTGATATTTAAATTCAAAAATTTTATATAAAGATAAATAAGTAGATATATATATATACATTTTTTGTGGCATAATATAAATTAATTGTCATGTAAGATAATGAATGTATCTTACGTGAATTGTTATGAAGAATGTATGTGTCTACTTATTCGATTTTATATGATTTTAAAAGTCTACTCGTACATATCCAAAAGTAGAGGACATAACTATCAAGCTGAGACCAAATTAAAGGCACATTTAATTTAGGAAAAAATATGTCATGTTTTAAATGGTCATTCAACTCATAAAAAAAACACTTTACGGGGTCGTTTGGTAGAGTGTATAAGAATAATGCAAAATATAGTGTATTAGTAATGCTTGTATTAGTTATGCTTGCATTACCAACAAGGGTTGTAGTGGAGTGATAGGTACTCCTCCATCCTTAACCAAGAGGTCTCGGGTTCGAGTCTCATTGGGTACGGAGTCGCCTTTGTTATGGAGGGCTTTACCCCCAATGTGGGACTTTCCGGCGCAAATCTGAATTTAGTCGGGCTCCAATGTGGGTACCGGATACGGATGAAAAACAAAAAAAAAATTAAAAAATTATGCTTGCATTAGTTATGATGAGATTTTTTTTATGCAATATTTGGTTTGATGTACTAAAAATATTATGCATTACATAATTTTTTTAGAAAAAAAATTTGTTTACAAAAGTACCCTCCACAAATATAGTGGAAAAGATGTAAAAAAAAAATTGAGGGTAAATGTGTCTTTAATAATGTTAATGCATGCATTAGAACCCATTGCATTACTAATGCATAGAAATAGATGGAATTAGCAATATATTCTTCAATACACAATAGAGTGTATTACTAATATAAGCATTAGTTATGCATATGTTAGAATAGTGTACCAAACAAGGTACTACTAATACATCAAGCTAATTATTTTATAGTTTTTATAATTTGAAGAGGTATTTTTACAGTTTTAATTATTTTATCTCGAGATAAGTTATTTCAGGTTTATTATTCCACCTAGAGGCAAGGATAATTTGTCCCAATACTAATTATTAATCATGTGATAAATTTTCTAAACTTTAATTGATTAAGAAATACGAAAAATTTATCTCATAGATTATACTCTATTTCATATTTTTTGGTCTCTGTCAACTTAATATATTCTTTTAAAAAAACCTTAATTAGAGGTGTATTTTACTAAATTCACCTTGTTAATGATGCTTTAAAATTTTACATTTGATTACTACTAAAATAGATAAATAAAATAAAATATTTATTTTTGGTAAACAGAACTAGTAAAATAAAATGAATGAAATACAAAAGTAATAATCGCTGAATTATTTAGTGCATTCGATATAATATTAGTCTTAGATGTGTTCGAAATGACTAATGGGCTGACGATGATTTATGTAGTTGTTTCAAATTTGTTTGAGATTGATGCATAATTGTTATTGTAATTACATTTAATTTAGGGGAAAATAAGCAAAATATCCCACAAAAGTAATAATTACAAAAATATACCCCTTTACGTTCATACTCTACTAAATAATTACACTATATACCTCATTTACTAATTTCGATTAACTGATACTAAATCAATATCATATATGTTGTATTGATATCATTAAGACTGATAATTTCGTTGAATTGATACTAAATCAGTATATACATACTGTATTGATATCATTAAGGTTTGTTGTTAAGAAATTACTCATTAGTCAATGATACTATAAGAGTGTGTGTGTATATATACACACACACTCTTATAGTATCATTGACTAATGAGTAATTTCTGAACAAGTTATTGCCTAGATACAAATTTATTGCCTAGATACAAATGTTGCAACCCAATGGGGATGCAATGATAAGTCTTATAAAAAAACAAAGGAAGTACAAGAAAGGCTTAATCAAACGAAAAAATATTTCAAGAAAAAATTATGTACCTAAAAAACGGTATTATAAAAAGAAAAATAATTTCAAAAGAACAGCAGATAAATGTAAATGTTATAACTGTGGCGAAGAAGGACACAAAAGTTACGAATGTAACAAAAAAAGAGTAAAAATATCAAAAATTGATAGACTAGAAATTGATTCAGATTTGAAATCTGTAACATCAATAAAAAGTGATGAATTCTATGAAGAATTATATGTAGAATATTCAACCAGCTCAGAAGAATCTGACTAAATGAATCAAGAAATACAAAAGGAAACTGACAATTTAGTACAAATTCTTGAAACTAAAGAAGATCAAAGGGGATATGCCCTAAAAGCAACATTCGATGGAGAATTATTAAAGAAAATCCAAGGATTACAACTTAATCTCAAAACTGAAGATAATATATTCAACAGAATGCAAATAATGTTTGGAAGAAACAAAATTTCCTATCATGAATATCAAGAGGTAGAAAAGGTAATAGAAATTNAGCTGCATAGTGTATGTGTTTTGCATGTGATTGAGGCGCATATATACCTCATTTGATAACAAATATCATATGAAAAAAACTGAATTTAGATATGGATTTTAATTTATTGATAATCCATTGCTAAATTGTTTGTAGTTAAAATACTCATATAGTATCATTGACTAATGAGTAATTTCTGAACAAGAAACCTTAATGATACCACAACAATATACATATATACTCTTATAGATCTAATAAGTAATTTCTGAACAAGAAACCTTAATGATACAAATACAGTATATATATATATATATATATATATATATATTGATTTAGTATCAGTTAAGTGAAATTATCAACCTTAATGATACCAATACAATATATATGATACCAATTTAGTAACTTAAGTGAAAATTATCACCCTTAATGAATGGGGGTATGGACTGTAATTATTTATGAGAGAATAGGTATTTCAGAAATTACTTTGGATTTGGGTATGAACTTGTAATTAGTTTAGATTTTATGGCCCATTTATGTAGTTTTCCCTTTAATTTAATACACATGTTTTTTTTTTATTATGTGTGGTTAATTGCGTTTTAAATACATATACTTGCATAGAATAAAAGTATTTTCGAAGTAAATAAAATAATAGAATTAAGGTTATTTTGATACGCTACGTGATTTGTCTCTGAAAAATCAATCTCCAGGAAAGTTATTCCATATTGAAATTTGTATAAATATTAGTGTTCCACCCAAATGCACATGCAAGTATATATGATCGAGAAGTCATCAAATGATAAGAGGCAACAACCCAATCCTACTTTTGAGTGTTTATGTGTTGTTGTATAATTTGAAGCTTTATAATGTAACGATCCTTTCCGATCGTTAAGAGTAGACTAAGGGTGAAAGATTTTGGTCAGAAATTTTTTGAATAGTAATTTGAAAATCGTAGGTTAGGTTAGTTTTAGACAAAATCTGAGTAAGGTAAGGTCTAGGGTGATCTGAAAAGGAATTGGGCATAATGTCATAATGCCTAAGTTTGGATCATGTTTTCTAGCAGCTAAGACATTAAGAAATTCATAGGGTCTTTCAGAATCGACTTCGGGTGAATAGAACTCCCGGTATCAAACTTAACATGAGGGGTTAGTATAGAACGTCAAGGTTAGAGGGCTCTAGGGAGGATTTTCGAGTTTTTACCTTTAATTCCCGTTATAACAGGTGGGCCGCTATGGCGATGTTACTATATCGGGTTAGTCGAATTTTTGTGCAGAAAAACTTCAAAATTGATCTTATTCGGCTATCTTGTTTTGAAAAACTATAGAAGCGATCAAGGACATTTTTCATTATTCTCTTCGATAAAGGTTAGTTAGTTACTCTCCTAACTTGTAAATTGATTCTTAAGCCCTAAAATCTATGGAGGTCAACTTTAGGGGAGAGTTTCGACTTGGAATTGTGGTGGGAAGGCCCCGTTTTGATATAATGATCATGAATTTGGCTCAGGGTTAGGATTTGAGCATAATCCAGAACCTGGATTTTATTAGACCATTAGTCACTGTATTGTTGTGTTTATTATTATTTTAGCTCAAGTATAAGCCAATGCATTGAAAGTGGGAAAACTCGAGTTCTTTAGAGTTTCCACGGCTTGATTCGAGGTAGGTGATGGTTGTGTGTTTCTAATGTATGGAATGTTTGCATGTTAACTGCCTTATAGTATTAGTTGTGCAATTCATACAAGAAACCCATAAGGTGTGAATATGAAATGACATTTTGTTACTAACTCTCATGCAACGAACCTGTTTAATTTACTTATGGCTTCAAGTATGGTTGTTAATTATGATTGTAATTGTGTATTTTTTTGTGATTGATGGTTGACTTGAGTACCACATGGGTAACACTAACAATGGTTAGATCGTGTATCACAATGGTACACTAACAATGGTTGGCTCGAGTACAATGCTGGTACATTAATAGTGGTTGACTTAGATACCACGCCAGTACATTAACAATTTGGGTGTGGCTTCCATGAGAGAACCGATATATATAATTGTGATCATGTGGGACATATTTCATATGTTGGTTAAGTCAAGATTGATGATTGAAGTCTATATCTGTGGTGTGTTGGATTGTATTACTGTATTTTAGTTGCATTTTGCCTGAATTGAGGTGCACAATGTCCAAGAAGGGACCAGGGTCAAAACAAAGGTTAACATGGAGAAGGGGAAGATGAATTTGGTAATACAACAAAAAAGTTTGCTTAGGCTCAAAATTTTAGATCGAGGAATACACTTTTTTTGGTTGATCATTTTTATGCTAAGTGAGTTAATTTTTTTTTAAAAAAACCCTATGATCCTTTCCTAACCAGCAGTTCAATTATCTTAGTAAGACTAACATGTCAAGTTCTAAATTGACACACACCATAAGAATGATTTCGACTATCTCACTCACACATGACATAGAGTTTCACTATCAATCACTAACTTATCAGGTTCATGCTTTAGCTTAAGTCACACTTATCATATCATTGTACATCATGTCATGTAAATATCCAACATAGTTACACTATCAAAATGACAAACACAACATATCAAACTTGGAAGGGTCCTATTTTTTCATTTCAACTAAAAAAAAACATGCCATGAATTCTAATAAGCGTTCCTAGTCTTCTTTCACATTCACAAAACATCCTAAACATGATGGTTCAACAAAAAATTAAACTTAAAAATGACATTAAACAACTCAATCGACCACTCCAGACCTGCTTTGTTTATGATCTTCCAAAACTCTATCGAATTTTCATTAGTTCCTATCGCTCTACCCCGCTCATCTTACGCATGGCACCCTTAATTAACCTCTTCAATCTTGATACACCTATAGTATCCAAAATCTCGCCGTCTCTTCAAGTTCTCCAAAGCACCTAACACGATGTCCCCATCTCTTTCTTTTTAAAGAGTCTATGAAAGTATATTTGTTATCTCCATCTAATGTGTGCCGCTTCCACTAACACTTACCATCCTTATCTTTGACGTGCTTTACTTGATCCAAGTCTTGAACTTTCCTCTCTCTTACCTTGCCGAACCAGTACAATTTCTTATCTCTACCTTTGTCTCCTAAACTCAACATACAAGCGTTCAAAAACTACTAAATATACAACGAGCAACTCTATCCCCTAGCTCGACTTACAAGGATTGTCTTATTTTGTATAAAAATAAAAATATCTTATAAAAAAATAATAATCTAGGAAACCAATTTTGTAGTAACTACCCTAAAAGTATTGTCATACAATCCAAATTTTAATCCACCCACTCCCACCCCCACCCCCACCCCGGCGAGTAACGTTACGACAGGATAAAAGTGCTTTGTATTTCTTCTTCTACTATACCCCGCTCTACAAACAACAAGAAACCAAAGAAAACCGCCCAAACACAGGAAGAGAAAAACACACAGAGAGAGGGATGAAGAAACCAGGCGGAGCAGAGAAGAAGAAGGTAAGGAGATCACAAAGTCTGCAATCCAACACTGATACTCCTAGGGTAATTTATTCTAATTTAATGGAAATTACTCCATAAATATACACAAATCTTAACTTATTTTCCTATTATTTTATTTTAAAACTTTTTTTCTGCCTAATTTGGCTTTTTGTGAAATGGGTTTTGTTTAATTGTAGTTTCTCTTGCTTTTCCCCCAAATAATTTATGTTTGGCGATCTTGATTTAGGGGGTAATTTGAATTGTATATATGGGACCCAAAAGGGTCAAGGGTTCAACATCCTGTCCAAGTAATGGGTTTATGAAAAAGGGTTTTTTTTTATTGGAGTTTTTCTTGCATTTCATACAAAATGATCTTGATTGATGAGTTAATTTCTTGAATTTCCCTTTAAATTTGTGGAAATGTTCTGTTGTTAAGGAAGTAATATGAATTTTATATCGTGGGAGGTTGAGGTATTAGGTTCGAGATCTTGTCAAAATAAGGAGCTAAGGGGTTTGTGTGAAATTTTATGTGTTGGTCCCTCTTTCCAAGAATGTATTAGAGGGCGTTGATGGTGTAAGTTTTGGAAATCTATATGAAGGAGAAAAAATAGACAAAATTGTGTAGTGATTTTGATTGTTATGGTTAAGTCACGGTGACAGACATTTTTGAACCTAAAATGCTGGCGTTCCCCCTACTAGTGTGTTATGGGTGGTTCCATTTCTGTTAGTTGGAGGTATGAATGTTGCAAATATATTTCTAAGGATTGAAAAGGACCCTTTGGTTTTGTTGGTTTATTTTAACATTAATGGATTGTGGATAATATTGTGACCTTTTGTGGAGATGAGAGGATTTTGAAAGATATTTGCTAAACTTGCATTGGAGTAACTATTGAATGATAATTGACACGTCTTGAATTGTTTTTCCAATAGTGTAGACAAAATTTTCTTTAGATCTGTGTAGTTAATGGGTAATTCATTCTGCTATATACAGTAGATACTACTATGCTCCTTTAGGGAAGTTATAGGAATATGCAAATGTGTTTGCTAAATAGCTTGAGAATAACTACTCCCTCCGTCCCTTTTTAGTTGTCCACTTTAGAAATGGCACACAGATTAAGGCAACAATGATTAGCACAGTGAAGTTACAATTTTACCCTTATGACAACTTTTCACTTCAAAATTACAACCACTTGTTTGAATTCAAGTGAAATAAATTGGAGGGAAACAACATACACTTTTACAATTTTCAAGAAGTGTAAATAAGGGTATAATAGGAAAAAATTTGTTGTCCTTTCTTGATTTGTCAAAATGGACAACTAAATAGGGACAACTAAAAAAGGAAATATGGACAAGTAAATAGGGACGGAGGGAGTATTGAATAAGACCAACAGGTGTTGGATTTTTTCTGATATAGAGGGTATCAATAAAGTAGGGTTTCTTTGTAGGATAAAGAATGACTTTAATCTCACCTTTCTAAATATATTGAATTTTACTAAATCCTTGAAATGAAGTAACTAAAGCCAGCACTATAGGCTACTTTTCTTTTCATTTTTTTTGGGGGGAGGGGGTGGGGGTGGGGGAGGATCACAATAAAAGGATTTTAACCAAAGAAATTATATGGCTCTGCATTTTAGAGCATCTCTGAATCTGACTCTATTTTGCTCTCATAATTGTTTTGTTTGCCTGACAAAATTTCATAGAGTTTGCTCTTTGTGGTTATTAATTTATTCTTGCATCAAAAGGGATCAGTTTGTACTCGAGAATGTGATGATGCTGAATTAAGATACGTTCCTCTTTGTACTAGGACATCACAGATTCCTTGAACTGTTGTTAGGGAAGTTCGGCACATATGTTTCAAGGGGAACTGCTGTGTTAGGGAAGTTCGGCACATATGTTTCTAGGGGAGTGTTGTGTGTATGTTTCTGGACCTTCTAAAATGTGTTCAAAATATAGGCTTTCCATCACTGATAGTCCTTTATTTCCTGTCTCTTCCATACTTTCTCATCTGCTCATTTAAGAGGGAAATGACTTCCTGTTTTTTTTGGTTGTTATGATCATCTTGCTAACTACACAGACACTATTAGTACAGACTATAGAGATAACTCAACCATATTGGCACCACCCTTGAAAAAAAGGATAAAAAATAGAAGTTCTTGTTATTGAATAGATTGAGATGTGGCCAGCCTCTTCCTTCCTCCTCCTGCCACTCTTTCTGCCCTTTTTATTTTGTGATGTTCATATCCATGCTGTTCACTTTGAGTTTCAGAAGCAAGCTGCGCCAAAGGATGTCTTCCAGGTATTTGCTGAGAAAGCTAGAGACCATAAGGACTTGGTGTCTCGTTGGGCTGTCCTACAGGAAACACGGGTGGAGTATTTCAGGGGAAAAGATTTTGTTAGTTTTGTGAGAAATCATTTAGAACTGAAAGACATACTCGAGTCAGATAGAAGTTTGGAAGCTGAAGATATTGCCAACATTCTGCTTAAGAAGAACCTTTTGGTCCGATGTGATCGCGTGGTAAAAACTGTCCGGCCTGGCAAGAAGAAATTATCTACCTTTCCAGCACATTTAGAGATATACCATGTGAGTTTCTTTCTGGATTCACTCTATTACTAGTGATTTTGAGAAGTTTCTGGCGTCCTCTCAACCTTGTTTCTAGTCACTTATAAATATCTGTATTTTTTGTCACATCATAGATTAATAATGCCCTTGAAATTTGTGTATTATCTCAATCGAATACTATGATCATAATATTGCGATTCCTTGTCCCAAAAGAAAGAAAGAAGAAAGATCAGATATTTACCTTACCATTCTCCACTTGAATTCTAGGTTTGTCTGAAGTGGGATTTGAATCCATGACGTGCATCGAAGCCACATATCATGCACCGTACTCTTAAGTCCTTTGTCATTCACATCCCCTACCTCTAGACATGTACCAAAATACTAAAGTTAAATAATGTATCATAAACCCTGTAGTTACTACTTTTAGGGCTTTTGTAAGAATAAATATTGATCTTTCTGAAAATTTAGTTTATAAATCATGCTAATCATCTCCCACTGATTAACGGAGGCTTTCCTTATAGACAAATTGAATCATCACAACCAAAAGGAACCAAAGACATCTTATTCTCTATCCTTTAATCTGTAATTTTCCCCTCTGATACTAAATCTTTTCCTTTTATAAATCAGAAATAAGAGTAATCACTTCAATAGAAATATGCTATTGTGCTGACGGTCACCATCATTTGCTGATGACTTGTAGGGTTGTGTTAGTTTTCCTCTTTCTGCAAGTGCTTATTGCCAATTTCCTATTTCTATTGCCCTAAGTAGAAAACAAAGTCTACACTCTATCAAAAGCTAGACATCTGATTTATGGTGTATTTGGTGCATTCTCTTTGGGAAGCTTATCCTTATCCTCTTTAAACGTTCTAGACTCGATAAACTTAGCCTTTTATATGTACCTTTAGAGTAATGCATTTTACATGGTTCTCTTGCAGTTTTTGAGGTTATGTTTTTTCACCTATGTATGCAGGATCAAGTATTTTCTGAAAATGATGCCTTCTTCGCATGGACATTTGTCAAAAGAAGGCCCCTATGGCAAACACTTCTTTCATTTTGCTGGCCAGTTTTGACACTAGCGATCTGCTTGTTTCCTGTGTATCCTCATCAGGTCAAACTGCTTATCCTCTACTCATGTGCTGGTCTCCTCCTCCTTATACTTTGCGTACTTTTGTGTAAGTTTCTGGTGCTTTACAGTTTTATTCACAAATCTCTTGTTATTTCTTCATTTTCTTTTGATGTTAAGAGGAGTATGATGACGTGCTGTTTTCTCATAAAGTATTAACAAGTAGCTAGCTGTTCTTATATATCATACCAAAACCAAGTACTTTATTGGAATGACTAAAACAACAATTTCAGGATGTTGACTTGAGTGAACATATAGTATAGGGGTGCACGATAGAATTTTATTTTGGCTGCTTGATCTGTTGATATTGCTGTTGTCAAGTTGTTTCTTTGACCAGCCTTTTGAAAATTGTGGTACATATTTGTGGTCTGAAGTGATTCAGTTCACAGTTTTTTAATTACTAGTGCATAATGAGTAGATTAAAGTGAAAAAAGTACCTAGTTGCTTGTTTCTTTTTTTTTTTGTTCTTATCCTAGCAACAATATGTGTATTTATATTAAATACATCCAGCTCACTCTCAAAATGCATTGAATTGGTCTAAGTAGCAAAAATATAGGATACTGGCGTCATGTCAGACCATCATGGAAACACCAGAATTGGAGATAGTGACACAGTATTTAATCTAAGATATGTAATTTATAACAACCTTAATTAATGGACAGAACATTGCAAGTAGTATTAATATCAATCAACTATGACTCGTCCCTGAATATATGGGTCCTTCCCACATATTTAGGCTCATTGCATTATGATGCAAACAATGTTATTTAAGGCTCATTTTATTATAATGCAAACAATGTTATTAAAGGCTCATTTGAGGTGCTTTTAAGCCCTGAAGCTCAGTTAAAGCCATGTTCTGCGCGTAAAGCCCTAACAGACGTTGGACTTGGCTCTTTTCTTTGAATACTCTGAATGCAAAATAACTTGGTTGTGTATAAACATACAAGCCTCAAACTAAATAAAAGGAGCAAGTATCAGTAACTCGTAAAGAAGAAAATGCCAAAAAGCACATTACATACAATCATTCTGTAATTCATAATCCTTGATTAAAACATCTAAAATAGCAACAAATTCCCACCACCACCACCACCCCAAACATATAGCAAAGTGTATACCAAAAAAAATAATGATATACAATTAAAAAGAAAAACATAATAGCAGTAAAGGATAAATACAAAACAACAACATACCCAGTGTAGTCCTGTAGTGCCACAGCTGGGGGAAGGATAAATACAAATCAGCAAAGCAGAGTGAAAGTGTAGGGTATTACACTAAGTAAGAGAAACAAAAGGCAATACAATTGTAACTGTCTTCTTTTTGTTCTTCAAACTCAATCTTCTCTCCTCCATTGTTGAGTTCTAAAGGCTGTAGATTGGGGAGTTTTTCACAATGTGTTAGGCCGAACAGTTGTTGTTTCTGAGTTCTTGTTGGTTATTATTCACTGTATAGGTGCATAAACCAATCCTGCATTATAATCTCTGCAAAACTCGACCATAAACCAAATGACCCCTAAGTTCACTCGAGCCAACATCCCGAAACGATAAAGTATTTGGTTTTTGTTTGATATCAAGTCATGCTCATCTAGCCTTGTCTAGTGTATCTTCAGAATACTATTTGTATTGATTGCAGTTGTCGAGAATGAACATATATATATTTTTGCTTATGAAAAGAATATGTTGATGCTTGCAGTGAGAGGCTTGGTCTTTGGTGCTCTTTGGATTCTTCTTGGAAAACGTTTCTGGTTATTCCCCAACATTCTTGCTGAGGAGGCAACACTCAAAGAATTGTTCCAGTTTTGGCCCCAGAAAGATGAGGGCGAGCGACCAAAGTGGACTGCGAGGCTCTTCTATGCAATTGCAGGTGTGGTGCTTATTTCACTCCTAAGGCATCATGCTCCTGATGAGGCTGCAAGAGCCAGGTTCGCTGTTTTGCACTTATACTCTAATGCCTTTATGAAATTCGGATTTAGTGGGAGAAAACGTGATCCAGTTATATAAAGTTGAAATTCTGTTTCTTCTTTGTCAACTTTGATCTGAAGTTTTAATATAAAATACTATATAGTACCATATATTAAACATTTACTGCCATAAGAAATCGAACCTAGTTTCATACATTTGCCAAGAAAAATGGAGTAAATCCTTAATAACACCTTCCCTTCCCTTCCAAAAGTTGTGTAGCTAGATTGGTTTTGTATTGGAATTCCACAGGTCATGTTGTGTGTTTAAGCCTCCATAGCCTCATTTTTCAGTTTTTTTTTATAAAAAAGATAAACCTAACCTTCCCCTTCCAAACAAAAAATGAAGGGAAGATTGAAAACACATTTATTTTAACTAATCTAACTGAATTTTTTGAATTGAACTACGAAACAGGATTGGGTCAGATTTTATCATGATCTTAAATTTCAGTGAGTACGAAAGTAAATGAAGAACAAATAAAAGATGAAAAGTTCAACTTATGTTACTTGATGTATTCGTAAGTCGTAACACTGATATCTGCTGGCTATATCAGCTGAATATTTTGGCACTTAGTTTTTGTAATTTTGAGATTGATCTGGGGTTAGCCTGTCAGTTTCTGATGAAATTTGTTGTTTATTGTGCCATACACCCATTTATGTCATCAAGTCTCTGTTGCTTTGTTGTCTGAGGATATGAGAACGTTTTGCACAATGATGTCTGAAACTGAATTCCTTTTTGCAGGTATCAGAAGCGGGTTTCTAACATTATAGACGATGTGCTCGAGTGGTCTCCAAGTCTAGCTTTGTCAGGCATGATAGAAAAGCAACCTGTGGTGAACATCACCGAGCCTAATGACAATGTAACTGATAACAAGAGTAGCGATGAAAAGCTATTTTCCTCAGGTGATTTAGATGATGAAACCATACCCAATGAAGAAGTTGATGAAGTTACTGAAAATACAGAAGATAGTGATCATCCCCAAAACATATAATTTATAAATGTTAGAACATGTTGTACCCAAAGAAAAAAATTGTTAGAACGTGTGTTTTCAAGGTAGCAGCGGATTCCAATTTTTCAATTTTCACTTATGCTTAGTGCGTTCGAGTATAGAAGTTTGTAGTGAAGTCATTGTGAGGAACTTTATTGGTGTAAAATTTGACATTTTGAATATGATACAGTGCTTCATTTTGGATGCATGGGAATTGGGAGCTGCAAGCTCCAAAATAAGGGTTCAGACTTCAGAGAAGTTGATTAAACCTTGTTTTGTAGTCTCTTGTTGAACCCTTCGTTGGTTTGAATAGTAAAAAGACGTGATTTATGCAGGGGTAGTTTGTTTGCACCTCACCTCGACTAATTCCACAAGAAACTTATTATCTCTCAGGGTGTGTTTGTGATGCACAATGGTAGTCAATTAAGCATCAAATACGAAGAACAATTCTTGGAGCTTTGAACTCGAAGAACTGAGATACTAATTCAGAGCTTGCAGTTGAGATATTAGAAAGAGAATTTTAGAAGAAAGAGAAATGTATTATCATTCAATGCCTTAAACTCCAATCCTTTACATTGTATATATGGATATATTCCACAACTAAAACTGGCTGTTATAATAGAATAACAGAATTGTAACTAACTAATGAATCCCTCCACTAACTGACTTGTAATATCTGTAGACTTGCATCAATACCCCCTACAAAAGTACAGACTTGTCCTTAAGGCTGAAAGGAAGGAAATCTATGTTGAATGTCACACAAGTACTCCCA
Organism: Solanum stenotomum; assembly: GCF_019186545.1. Classification (NCBI taxonomy): domain Eukaryota; kingdom Viridiplantae; phylum Streptophyta; class Magnoliopsida; order Solanales; family Solanaceae; genus Solanum; species Solanum stenotomum. The sequence continues at coordinate 8,529,103 of NC_064292.1, read as the reverse complement.
AGTAGCTTGAGAAGAATCAATAGCCGTCCACTTCACAAGCACTTGAACCACAACCTTGTTGCCTCTTTTCACAAGCCTCATGTCTAACACACCTTCAGGCATAGGGCAATATGGACTGGACAAGTGAAACACAGGTGGATGATTGATGACATATGAGACCTCATGACACTTCTTCAACTGAGAGACGTGAAATGTATGATGAATTAGGACATCAGTTGGCAAAAGTAATTTATAGGCAGCCACTCCAACTTTAGCAGCAATAGGATAGGGACCAAATTACTTAGCAACCAACTTGTTAAAGGGTCTAACAACAACTGAAACTTGCCTATAAGGTTGCAGCTTAAGGTAAACCCAATCTCCTACTTCGAAACATTTGTCAGACCTATGTCAATCAGCCAAGTCTTTCATTCTTTGTTGGGCTCTTTGAATATGAAACTTCAAAAGATGAATGCTTGCTTCTCTAGCAGCCAATGATCTCTCTACCATGTCAGATGAAGACTCACCTACTAAGTAAGGAAGGTGAATGGGGGGTTTCTGACCATATAAAACTTCATAAGGAGTGCATTTGATAGCAGTGTGATAAGTAGTATTATACCACCACTCAGCAAACGGTAAATAACTTGACCATTCCTTAGGGCTATCAGAACAAAAACATCGCAGATAAGTTTCCAATGTCCTATTCAAAACCTCCATTTGTCCATCTGTTTGAGGATGATAAGCAGTACTCCACTGTAACTGAACCCCTTGTATTGTAAACAATTCTTGCCAGAATTTACTAAGGAACACAGGATCTCTATCACTTGTCAATGTAGCTGGCATGCCATGAAGTTTAAAAACATTGTCCAAGAAGCACTATGCTACGGATTGAGCAGTATAATGATGTTGTAGGCTCATGAAATTGCCATATTTGGTCAACCTATCAACCACCACCAAGATAACACTCTTGTCATTAGACTTAGGTAAGCCCTCAATGAAGTCTAAACACGCATCGGTCCATACTCCATCTGGAATAGGCAAAAGCTGTAGTAAACCTGGATAGGCAAAAAATAATACTTGTGCCTCTGACAGACATCACATTTGTTGATGAAGTCCCTCACATCCTGACTTAGAGACTTCTAATAAAATAGAGATTGTATCCTCTTAATGGTAGCATCCATGCCAGAATGTCCACTTTGTGTAGTAGAATGCCACACTGAAATAATTTTCTTTCTCAAGTGGGAATTGGCTCCAACTACCAATCTACCCTTCCACCTAAGTTGAGCATTACACCAAGTAAAGGACTTGAAAGGCTGAACCTGTAATTTAGTAATCAAAGTCTGCAAAGATGCATCAGTTAACCAAGTTCCCTTGATCTGCTCATATAGAGAATCATTAGGTGTCAATAAGGAGATAGCTAATAACTCAGCACCAGGCTTCCTAGATAAGGCATCAACAACTTTGTTGTCTATACCCTTCTTATATTCAATTGAAAAGTCGAAAGCCATTAGTTTGGAAATACCAGCCACCTGAAAGTCAGTGTGGAGGTTTTGTTCCAGCAAATGCTTCAAAGCTTTTTTATCAGTCTAGACAATGAAGGGCCTTCCTATCAAATAGTGGGACCATTTAGTGACAACAAATATAAGAGCCATTAGTTCCCTATCATAGACAGACATGGCTTGGTGTCTAGGAGCTAGTGATCTACTAATATAGGCTATAGGGTGGCCTTGCTGCATTAGCACAACACCAATTCCCTTCCCACTTGCATCAGTTTCCACCACAAAAGGTTTAGATTAATCAGGCATAGCTAATACTGGGGCATAAATCAAGGCTTGCTTCAGTTCCTCAAATGCTGTTGTAGCATGCTCAGTCCAAGTATATCAATCCTTCTTGAGTAACTCATGTAATGACTTACAAATGGATCCAAATCCTTGTATAAACCTTCTGTAATATCCAGCAAGTCCCAAGAACCCCTCAACTGCTTGATATTGCCAGGAATAGGCCATTGTGCTACTGCTACAATCTTCTTGGAGTTTGTAGACTCCCCCTCACCGTTAATGAAGTGGCCTAGATATTCCACTTTAGGCACTCCAAAGGCACATTTAGACATATTTGCATATAGTTGGAATCGTTGCATTAGTTCAAAGACTGCCCTCACATGTTCAATATGATCGACCATACTTTTACTGTAAATAAGTATGTCATCAAAAAAAACTAAAACAGTTTTTCTCAGTAGTGGCTTAAAAACTAAATTCATTAGACTTTGGAAGGATGATGGAGCATTAGTTAAGCCAAAAGGCATTACCAAAAATTCATAGTGTCCTTCATGAGCCTTAAAGGCAGTTTTCTAAATGTCATTTTCATACATTCTCAGTTGGTGATATCCAGCTCTTAGGTCAATCTTTGAAAATACCATGGAACCTCCTAACTCGTCCAAGAGGTTCTCTATAATGGGTATGGGAAACTTGTCTTTAATGGTCAAGTTATTCAATTCCCTGTAATCTACACAAAGCCTCCAACTACCATCTTTTTCGCCAACCAACACAACTGGCGAAGCATAAGGACTAGTACTATGTTGTATGACCCCCTGATCTATCATTTCCTGTACAAGTTTCTCTATAATATCCTTTTTGACCCCTGGGTACCTGTAAGGTCTTTTGTTAACTGGTTTAGCCGACTCAACCAGTGGTATGTGATGATCGAAAGACCCTCTATGAGGTGGTAGTGTAGTAGGAATCTCAAATATGTTGGCATATTGGTCAATTAACAAGGATAATGCTGGATGAACTACGTTACCTTGGTCAACATGAATGTTGTAGCACTGCAACCTATCATTTGAACCAAATAATAATGACATCATGAAGAATTGAGTCTCATCAAGCTCAACCTTATTTATTGATTTGGTCCTTGCTGACTTCAGCTGACTACTAGCTTCTCTCAAGACATGTTTTTTACCTTGATACCTAAATTCAATGGTTCTATTCTGAAAATCAAACAAGATTCTACCCAAAGTATTCAACCATTGTACCCCTAGGACAATGTCTACATTACCCAATGGTAGCAACAAGAAATCAGAGGTAAATGTAGTACCCTGCAAAAGCCAAGTTAGATTTCTGCACACTGAACTTGTTCCTGCCATAAGCAACACTAATTGATTGGGCCATAATAGTGATGGACTGACATCCTGCAAGGGTTTCTTTTCATGATAGCCAGTCACTCTAATAGTTTGATAACCAATTACTCATGTGAAAGCTTGTAAGGATATGGTCATGAATTCATCAACTTCCTCATTGTCTTTCTGTATTTGGTCCTGCACTACCTCTTCTTGAACCAACTCCTCATCTTCTCTTTCCAGTAGAAAAATTTGTTTATTGGACCTAGACCAACCACATATTTATCATCACAGAAAAAACAAAGGCCTTTAGCCCTTTTCTCATCCATCTCAGCAGCAGTCAACCTCATTCCCAACCCATTACCAGTGAATCTGTTAAGTTTAACAACATGTGAATCAACTGGTTTCCTATATGTGGAATTTGGTGTAAATGGTTTTTGAGAGAAATTAGTTGGTTTAACATGAGTAGGAGTAGGTAGAATTGGTCCCTGTACTGGTCTGACCATAGGTTTCAAACCTCATGTATTCGCTTGTGCATCAAAAACATCCTCTTGTAACCTAGCAAGTTTATAGGCCTGTAGTAGTGTTCTTGGTGACTGCATCCTGATAGATTTGTTTAGTTTTGGCTTTAGCCCACCCAAAAAACAGCTGATAGTATTCTCATTTGACAGATTCACTCATGTTAATAATCTATCAAACTCAGCTTGGTATTCCTTCACACTGCCTGTTTGAGTCAGATTCTTCAAAGCCTCCATAGAATTCTCAAACTCTTCCCCAAATCTTTCATTCAAAGCCAAGACATACTTTGTCCATGAAGAATCAACTACACAACTTCTAGACCTCATATACGACCTATGCCAAGCAATTGCCTCCCCTTCTAGGTGAATTGAAGTTATCCGTACCCTCTGGTCGAATGCAACCTCATCCATAACAAAGAATTGGTCCACCTTATACAATCACATTCTTAAATCTTGACTAGAAAATCTAGGAAATTTTAATCTAGAAAATCGAGTGAAGAGATTACCAGAATTGCTGTGATTTTTCTTGTGTTTGATTTCATATTGTGATTCAACTGAACAGGCTCTATCCGTTGAAGATTCTGCTCTTCCCAGTTCCTTTTCTTTGCCCTTAATTCCTAATCGGCCAATGGTTTCCTTGATTTCATACAATTCCTTTTCTGTTTGTGAATTCTTATTGTTCATGCTAGTCATCCCCTCCATCAGTTTCGTCAACTGATCTTGGATCTGGGCTAATCGACCATCCATCTCTTCCACTGATTTATCTTGATTCTTACTTCTGGTCACCGTTATGCCAAAGATCGTTAGTTCTGATACCAATTGATGCACAATGGCAGTCAATTAAGCATCAACTACGAAGAACAATTCTAGGAGCTTTGAACTCGAAGAACTGAGATACTAATTCAGAGCTTGCATCTGAGATATTAGAAAGAGAATTTTAGAAGAAAGATAAATGTATTATCATTTAATGCCTTAAACTCCAATCCTTTACATTGTATATATGGATATATTCCACAACTAAAATTCAACTGCTACACTGGTTGTTATAACAGAATAACAAAATTGTAACTAACTAATGAATCCCTCCACTAACTGACTTGTAATATCTGTAGACTTGCATCAGTTTGGTATGAAGGAAAACATTTTTCGGAAAAATGTTTTTCTGTTTTCCAAATCAACTCATTTTCCTCAAATTTAAGGAAAATGACTTCCCTTCAAAACTTAAGGAAAATATTTTCCAAAACTCTCTTTCAACTTCAAATTACAATTATTTTTTTGTTGAAAAAATCAATTTATTTTGTCTCTACCCTCAAACCAGCCCCCAACCACCTCCCAAAAGAAATTAATAATTTTAAAGCTTGTTTTTAAAATCAATTTTTTTACCCCACCCTCACCCCTACCCCCACCCCCTACCAAAAAAATATTAAAAATTATTTTTAAAAGATATTTCTAATTTCGATTTTTTAATTTTTTACCCCCCACCCACTACCCTCCTCCCATCAGTTTTTTTTATTGTTTTTAAGTTTCTTTCGAAAAAATATTTTCAACTTCAATTTTTTTATTTTTTCATCCTGATCCTCGATCACCCACCCCTCTCCCCTTGACCCCCCCACCCACCTCCTACCCATTCCCCCTATTAGCCCCCCACCCCCCAAAA
>NC_064292.1:8425901-8523394 GCF_019186545.1 Solanum stenotomum | reverse complement strand
CCCTCACCCCCAAAAAAAATTAAGTTTGTTTTTAAAAATATTTTCAATTTCAAAAATTATTTTCTACTCTAGTAAAAATAAAAGATATTTCTCAAAAATATTTTTCATTCATAAATCAAACATTAAAAATCTTTTCCTGAAAATATTTTCTACTCACCAACCAAACATGAGAAAATAAGTCAAAAATCAACTTATTTTCTAGGAAAACATTTTCCTTCATACCAAACACACCCTCAACATCAACAGATACAATGTAACTCTATCTACCATGGCTAGAAGGGACCTTATGGTGTTTAACCACTTCATTGACTACTAGGCCATACCCTTGTGTGGATACTTAGAAGCATTTTTTAAAAGTTCGATTAAACACTGTTGTTGCTGCTTAGAAGTGCTTTTTGAATTTATTGATTAAACAAAAATTGTTTATCACCAAAGGGTCGTAACTCTTGTGAAAAGCATCTATGACATGGTTCATTGCTTTAACGGAAAAAAAACTGGATTCATAATTCCAACTTCTACTCCTCCAATATTGTACTGTATTATTGAAGTTTCTGTTTGTGTCATCTAATCTTCCGCAAGTTGAGTTCATTTCACATCCTAAAATAAAGGAGCCAAGTTAGGGTTTTTACCGCTATTTTACTTTGCACGTTCTGGATAGATGTGCATTTTCATAGAGTGAGAGGCAAAAAAGATCAACGAGAGACTAGATCGTTTGATAGTACTAGTAATATTAGTTAGTTAATATATAAAAAGAACGATAAATATATTGTACGTGTAGTTGTGTATTCCTCATTATAAAGTTTTGACATTAAAATCAATATACTCAAATTATTATTTTGGTCAAAATCCAGTGAAGTCTCTATAAACATATGTTAGCGTTTGATTGTGACACGTTTCACAATCTAAATGATGATGCATTCTTCATAAAAAGTCCCATTTCCAAAATGATTTGGGAGCACAAGTTTTTCTTCTTGCACATTTTTTTCACTTCTTTCAAGTTTCTAAACATATCTTGTTGTACGTTGTTTTCGCCTCTTTCAAATCTCAAATCATTTCTTCTAAGCACATTCTATTCATCTCTCTCAAATCTCATGATCCTTTTTTTTTTGTTTTTAGTGATCTTTACCATATTGATGATGAAATTATGAATGACAATATTGATCTATGGACTATTGGAAATGCTTATCAACAAGCTTGGTCGAGACATTTTGGGCATTACAACAACAACGTTGATGCTGCTGATGAGTCGAAAGAAGAAGACGAAGTCGAAGCTTCTTCTAGCGAAGTGTCACACCCTGAGCCTACACCCTGGACGTGGCTGGCGGAAGACTCTAAGCATTAAGAAAGGAATTCAAATGCTAAACAACAGTTGCTAAACAACTTAACTGTCTCAAACTGAACTCATAATGTTTTGAAAATAAACATTTAACTTAGCCAAAATAGCAACTAAAATCTGAACATAAGTCAATAACAAATGATGACAAATGAACTAACATCTAACTGACTATCTATGAGACCTCTAAAACAACTGAGATGGATGTCGGGACAGGCCCACGACATCCTAATGAACTATCTAATACTGAAAGTAAACAAAAGGGATCCTTCGAAATGCAAAAAGACTCACCAACAGACTCTGAACTGCTCACTGGATCAACGATGCGCTGAATACCAATCCTAGTTACCTGCGTCTGCATCATAATACGATGCAGGCCAACTGGCATCGGTACATTGAATGTACGAGTATGCGAGTTGGAATGTTAAACACCATAGGCTTGAAAAGAATCTGAAAGGAACTGAAGAACTTAACTGGCTCAACTCAACTCAACATAACTGAACTCATTTCAATATAAAGCAGTTTAAAACAAGTGCAATATAAAGAAAAATTGTTTAAAACATAATGTCAACTCTATGTGTATGCAAAGATACAAATAACTCTGAGATGTATGTAAAAATACAAATAAACTGATGTATATAAAAATACAAAGTACTACTGTGGGAGTTTCTCTAACCAACAACCATCACATAAGAGCTATTGTGATGATACAGCGATCTCCCTTACGCTGCCAGGGCATCCTACACCCTGCCAAGGGTATAGGATCTAAACTACTAAATGGATCCACTAGTTTTTCTGGAAAGGATTCATCTAAAAAGTATGTCCCTTTTCTACCCATGATGGCTACATGGTTTATGGAGACGTGAGTTATCTGAACTCAAGCTCGTCCCCATATCGGTGCTCAATACTACTCTCAAATAATGATACTAGCTCTTTATGTTTAAAACATACTTCTTTCTGTGATTTGAGATTAGTGCTCAAAAACTTAGTTCAAAGGCTATCTTGGAAATCAAAGTTCCCCCTCTTGCTTCATTTAGAAAGCGATTACTCTTTTCTGAAAATTAGCCCAAAGGCTCTTTGGAAATCTCAGTTTCTTATTTAAATGTGAAAACATTTTAAATCTCTTTGTGAATACTTAGTCCCCATATACTTTTTGAAGAAAAGAACTTCAACTTTACTTTTTACTGAACTCAAAACTTAAGTCTTAAAACAAAGTTAAAACGTTTGCAAAAGACTTTTGGAAAACTTTATGAACTTCTCTTAACTTGACTCTTGACTTCTCTTGACTTTGATCTTAACTACTCTTGACTTGACTCCTAACTGGTCCTTGAATTGAATTATGGATTCAAGGATTGTGATTTGTGATTAGAAAGATCTCATGATGTTTAGGAATGATTTTAGATAGCTAAACATGAGAAAAGACCGAAAACCAATAATTGAGGGTTGGTCCGCAACGCGGAGAAGCTTTTAAAATTTAGTTTCGAAAATGACTTTTGAGGCAAAAGACTCTGTGACGGCTCCACGACGAGAAACGGAAATTCCTGATTCTGGGAACCAGTTCCGCGACGCGCCACCACTGCTAGATTCTGTTCGACGAAATTTCTTCTTCGTTTTTCATCTCTAAACTCCATGAGTTCTTTTCCCAAACACTTAGAATCGATTAAATGTTCAAAGTACATCAGATTCTACTCAAATCGAACCTAAAATCACGGGTTCGGATCAAACATCTCTCCAACGAATTCAACGAAACAAGAATTTAATGGAACTTCAACAAACCCATCAAGAACTCAATTTCTAAGCTTTCAATAACTTAAATTCGCTGAAATAAATCATGATTGGCGCATGGGCGAATTAACCCAATGCTATGTCATCTCACATACCTTGTAGGGATCACCCTCGACGAAATCCAAAAGCTAAACTTTGACGATCTTGACGAATCTTGAACGTTCTTCTCCTTTCTCCTCTTTTCTCCTCTTCTTTTCCCTTCTCTCAAAACCCTAACTTTTTTTTCCAAAAGCGTAAACTGACTAAGTTCAGTTTAGACCCCTAAGTAATTACCAAAAACGAATTAAAATAAAAGGGTAAGAAAAAGACCAAACTATCCTTCAAAAATCCGGATTTGGACTTCCCTTAATCCAACAGACCAACTTCCAAAGAGCCTAACTTACTCATACGAACTCGGAATCGCGCAAACTCGGCAGCGTTGGAAAGATCATTCCAAGAGATTTCCAACCATATCTGGAAGTACACCTAAATCATCCTGAGCTAGGAGTTATGGCCATTTGAAGTTGACCAAAAACTCACTTTTCCTAAACTTAACAAATTCCAGATTTTCAATTCTTTCCAAAAATGACTATTTCCAATTCTTAGCTTCTTCCTAGCTATTTGAAATTGCAAGATGTTACACGAAGAAGATCATACATCGAAGTCGACGTCAACATCAACATCGACATATGCGGATCACAGGAAATCCAAACACCGCAAAGGTCATTTATGAGATATTAGATGAGAATAGTCACTATTTCTTTTATGAAATATTAGATGACAATAGTCACTATTTCTTTTATGAAATATTAGATGACAATAGTCACTATTTGCTTAACAAGCTTCACATTCTACTAGATGAGAAATACTGGTGATAATACAAAGGAAGCTTCGCATTCTACTAGATGACCAATACTAGTAATAATATAAAGGAAGTTTCGCATTCTACTAGATGAGCAATACTAGTAATAATATGAAGGTTAGAATATCTGATGGCTTCAAATTTTTAAAATGTGTATACATGATATGATATATAAAAGATCCAAAGGAAGTATTTGTAGATTTGTAAAAGTGATAGAACATTTTGAGACTTTTCTTAATGTATATAGATAGGATTAATTTCATGTAGTAATAGAATGTAGACCTTTTTTTAATAGATAGATATTATTAGTTTCATGTAATTATTGGAGTGTCTGCTTTAGAGGATAGTTCCAAATATGTACACAGTTTATATTATAAATAGTAAAAAATATTTGTTTGAATTTCAAAATTCGAAAAGAAGAGTATGTTATTATTCTTGTGTACAAGGGAAACTGTTTTACGTGTGATAAAGATTGTTGCTGCTAGTTGAATGAAAATAAATACACAACGAACATTGCCCTAAATTTGTAGATCTTGAAAGGTCCTTCTAGGCTTATATGCATTTGGTTAATAACAAAAACACTTGCTACTAGTATTATCTTTGTCCCATATTAAATGGGAATCTTATTAAAAATATTATTATATTAAATGGGAATCTTATTAGAAATATTATTATTTGATCACTTACTAAATTATGATAGAATTAATTACTTTCTCCGTCCAATAATAATTGTCCACTTTACTTAAAATAGTTGTCCAACAATACTAGTCCAATTTAAAAAATCAAGAGACAATTTATTTTTTGTGTCTATTTTACCCTTGCTATGAAATACTACTATTTTATCATCTAACACATTTCTCAAAACATTAAATTTAATAAAGTCAAAAGATAATATAGTAATATTACCCCTATCATGGGCGGACCCACCCTATATCAAGGGGTGTCATCCGACACTGCTTTGTATATATATAAAAATCTGGAAAAAAATAATTAAAAAAAAATGACACCTTGTACTGCCTTAGCTTGTTAGTTTTGGTGCGCGGCTGGAACGCTATTATTCCCTGAACATTTTTTATTAATACAATGTTGTTATATCAATTATTCATTTATTATTAAATATCGATACCACTCACAAAAAATTTTGCGTACACCACTGACCCCTATTATTTATGAGAAACTTACATAAATATAGTATATTAAAAAAAAATATTACCATTTTGTGTCTTAAGGAGTGTATCAAGTCAATAGTGGACAACTATTGTTGAAAGAGGGAGTAATTTTTTTTTATTTTATCCCTACAATTAATATGGCTTTGGAAGTTTAAACAGATTTTGAAAATCCAAATTTTATTTTTAAGAGGCTAATTAATATGAACAAAAGGCAAAATAGTAAAGTTGATCAATCTATTAATGATTTCTTAACAACCGTGTAAAATAAAACTTAAAAGCCAATTTTATTTTAGAAGCCCTTTTCAGTTTGACCAAGTCATTTACTGTCCTCGAAAATATCATTTCAAAACAAATTACTCCCTCGGTTTCTTTTTATATGTTATCCTTATTATAAATAGTTGGTACATACTCTCTTAGTTCTTTTTTGTATGTCATCCTTACTATAAGTAGTTGATCCATAATACTTGTCATTTCATAAAATCAATGCATAAGTTACAATATTCTTCCTTTTATACCCTTGATAGTTAATTAATCTTGAAAATAGATAGTGTTTGATCAACCTAGAAAAACTAATAAGTAAATAATGTTCACTGTAATTAGTTCACACATTGATTAATTACTGTTACCATTGCATTACTCTATAAAATCTAATTTGAAAAAGAAATTTCAACAAACAAATTAAAAATAAAAGATGATTTATTTATCATTTATTGAAAAGTTAAAAAAACATTAAATAAGAATAGAATTGTAAACCAACTTAATTTCTTAATGCAAGTGAAATCTAAAAAAGGCGATATAAAAAGAAACAAAGGGAGTAACACTCCCTCCGTCAAACAACAGTTGTCCACAATATTATCGATTCCAAAAAATGTGTCTGAAAACACGTAAATGCTTTAATTGTAAAATCAATTTCAAATACCAATGTTATTCATCATTTGATATTCAGCTTGTGTTTGGTATGAAAAAAAAATCGAAAAATATTTTCTAAAAAAATAAATAAATTCGTTATTTTTTTTTAGGTCAGTACAAAAAAGGGACGTAGTAGGGTGTGGGATGATGAGGATGATAGTTATGGGAGTGGTAAAGAAGAGGTGTGTTGGAAGGTTAGAGGGTTAAAGGATACAATCAACGTGGAATACTATTTATGAAATTTCTTTTCTCTACTTCGACTAACAAGGTAATTTTTCAAAATTTATGACCAACTGAACATGAAAAAAATTATAGAATATTGCTAAACACACCCTTGATCACTTGATGGATACTTTCAATCAACTAACAAACAGGCTCTTAAATTTTGTACCTTTTTTTTGGCTTAAAAAGATTTTCTTTAATATACAGTTAATAAGGTAGCTAGTAATACAACAGATATTTAATAAAAAGCAGTAGAAAGAGTAAAACTAACCCGCACCGGGTGTTACCCTCACCGGGTGTATACACCCAGTGCAGGTATGTTTTTTCCCAGTAGAACACAGGGGAGGAGCCCGTACCCGCATAATTTTAAAAAAAACTAAGGCTTTAACCCACATTGCCCCGCCCCATTGCCATCCCTACTTGACGGGTTAAGATGGGTTGAACAAATAAATGAATTAATGCCCAAACCTTGTCCAAAGTTCATTTGGATCAAGATGGACTTGATCAAAACAAGATAAATAATAGGTTGTAGCCCAACTTGACCCTAATGATGCAAACCAAGTTGCATTAAGACCTTTCACAAGGAGCCAAGCTCGAGACCTACAAGCTCTTCAACGATTATTCATAAAGAGGGACGCGCTTGAGCACACCTTAATATCACATCGGGGGCTCAATGTTATGGTCATTGGGTTAGAAGACGAAAGGAGGACAAAGAAGCGGGATGTGCTCAAAGCTGTATTCTTAGTTCTGTACAATACCATTGACCTTCACTGTTATCATATGGACTAACTGAACCTATTTGCACACTTTAACCTCAAATATGTCATTTCATCCTACTGTATCTTTGATAACATATCAAATCACATCAAAACAAACCAAACTCAGAAATTAATGCAACCATTAGGAAAGGAAATAAGACAAGTATGCAAAACTAATAACCTCTTTACATGGTCTCCTAAACTAAAACTACGGTAACCGGACAACCATAAACTTACTGAACAACTTCTAATCCTAGTTCTAAGTTCATCCATCTCTGTACAAAAGGGAAGATGCAAGTCTCCAAGCAAATGCTGAAACACTGCTATGCTCGTCGCCTCTATTGCTCCCTTTAACACTAAAGTAAAAAGCCAAGAATGAATTGCCGCCCAGCTTTAAAAGCCAAGAAATGAAACAATACCTGTAAACTCTCGTGTACATACTCGAGCCTCGTTGCAGTGCAAGAGCTAGTTTAGACATGAACGTATCTCCAATTACTTGCCAGAAAAACCTCCTTCCCTGCTTTCAGCAGACTGGTACTCATCTTTCGATTCTTGAAAGCTACTTTGATTGCCACAACTGCTACCATTTGAGTAAGACTGCTGAAGCTCGGCCAACCTTCCATTTTCATGTCTCTTTTGAATATCAGCAGCATTGAACTGCAAAGGTTCAGAACCCGATGAACTCACAGAACCAGTACCCTTAGAAGCATCTGTCTTTTTGGCAAAACGTCCTCCCGAGGCCCTTACCCTCCTCAGTGCATGCTGATGTCGAGACTCGTGAAGATATGGCTGTAACACAAGGAAAGGAGGGTGTGTCAAAAACTTTGAAAATACAGTAGATCATCAAACTTCAGAAATGCCTACTAATGGCATCACATTATATACGACATGAGGGACCTACTAAAATAACAAATATCAAGCCTGAATGTTGTGCCTCCATTCCTCCCAGTCTTCTGACTTCCTGATAGTTATAGCAAGGGATACAAGTAAAAGTATTTGTGCGAAACTGATGGCACAAGACTTCCCTGCAATGAACTAAAACTCATGCAAGAGCTGGAATAAGAAAGTGGAGGGGAACGACAGCCAATAGTGAGCAAAAGTATTGCATATCAGATTTTATAGTATTATTTTAAAAAAACAGTGCAATAAGGTGTAGTGGGTTGGATTAAGGGGCACTAACTGCTATACACTATTTATTTTGCTTGAAGTAGAGAAAATCATCAGTTCTTACACCCCCCTCTGCTAAAATATAAAATTCTTCATAATGCAGAGTTCCCTTACATGCCCACTGCCCAACCAGTCAGATAATATGGAAATCCATTCAGGCATAAGTTAAATCTGCCTCAGCACCAATTGGAATAGGTACAAGCACTTGGCCAAAGTTCCATATATCTCCAGAAGACTGATTCATGTAGTAAGTTCTCGTAAAAAGGTGGCAAACGAATTACGGACAATGAGGAGAAGAAGATTGAAAGAGTGACCCCATGAGAGGGCACAAACTAACCTTTCTACCCTTTATCTGCTTCTTTTCAAGTTCTGCTTTAGCACGTGACTGTCTTCGCTGCAGGATCCTTCGATACTGCTTAGCATTTACATAAACTGGCTCTTGAGCCATTTCTTGTGGCAAGGGCATCCTTGCATAGTGCATATCAAGTACATGAGGAGGAACCTGAATAGTACAACAGCTGGTAAGGACTTCTAAAGAAAATCTCACCATAGATTAGAGCTAAGACTAAATAATCTGGCTAATGAGCATGTTGAGTTTCCCCACCAACCAGATAATACCTTAGCACAACTGACATCATGATATCTTTCCATATCATGTTTCAGTTGTTTTTATATGTTCTATTTTGTTCTTTTAATAAACATGGAGCAGAAGGACTATTGGAGAATTCATTTTGCGAGCCTCAATATGTTGAGCAATGTAAAAACAGGTCATAATGCACAATAGAGCTTTTTTGTACAGAATGCTTAATATGGACCAATTGTTTCACAAGGGATTCTCAATTGTAACATGTCATAGGAGTAGAGTCATTCATGAAGCAAAGATCAAGCTAGAGGCATCTAGTTCCAATGAGATTCAGGTTTCTATACTGAAAACGAGAGGGGGCCATTTATAACAATGATTTTCATATGAAATTTCACGCCTATTAATTAGGATGAACTGTGGTCCTGTAAAGAAGTGCTATATAGATTATAGTTGACCAAGTTGTTGACTTAAATATGGTATCAAAACCTTCCCACCCAAAAACCAAGAGATCCTAACTCCCTTTTTACTCTCTTCTTTTTTAGATTCCCCTTCTGCCCAATAGCACAAGCTCCCTTTATTAAACCATTTCCGGCAGCTAATGCCACTAGAAATTCTTAGATTTCTTATATTATGATATTGAACTTGGTTAAATCTATCTCAATTGCTCTGGTTGGAACTTTAATTGAAGCCACTCAAATGACAGTGTCCGCAATATCCAATAATTGTGCTGGAATTGTGCATCCGTAGCACCATTAAGGTGATATACAACTTTGGACCAAAAAACTTCCAGAATAAATAGGTCATCCCAGTCTTCCTGAACAATAATGGTGAAAGTAATATACTTCAAAATATATTACAAGCTCCTGGAAGCAAGTGGTGTCGAGAAGGTGAGTGTTTCTAAAGCATCACTTAAGTGGCAAGAAGCTAGTAGAGGCTCAAGAGAGGACCAAGACAAATCTGATTTCACACTTTTCAAGCACTGATGTGTTTTGGTCCAGAAAGATATTATACTAAAGTCCCACACATTAGCAGCAAGATCAACATTATTGAACGAAGCATGAGGTAACCTCTCTCTTTTAAGAGCTTAGATAAAATATTATTGTTAGAATAGAAATAAGTATTTCCTACTTAGAATAGAAATAAGAATAGGAATAGGAATAGGAATAAGAATAGGAATCCTAGTTGGAAAAGGATTCCAATGTAGTGTCTATAAATAGGGTCTCAATGTAACTATTTAGATACACAATTCAATAATATTTTTCGTATATATTTTCTCACATGGTATCAGAGCATTGGTGAGAACAAACAAGTCACCGTATGTCTGTCAATTACCGGTGACTGTTGGGTCTGATTTTGTTATTCTTTTTTCTTTCTGTGGGTGTTGTGCGAAAACCAACACCACCACGAGGCTCGGAAAGCCCCCGCGACCAAACCCCAGCCAAAACCACCGGAAAACACCACCCCACGCGCTCTCACGCGCCGATCGGAGGTGGTACTTTCCGGCGAGATTTGTCTCACGCGCCGGCGCGTGAGGGCTTTTCTGTGCATATTTTTTGAACTTTTTTTTGACAGTTGGGGTCGTCCAGCCATTCCGACCAGGCCCATACTATTTTTGACCAGATCCGATCGCCGGAATTAGGGTTCCGGCTATTTCCAGGCAGTTTCCGGCGACTTTTCTTCAAGATTTGAATTTTCCAAGACAAATTTAGCATAATGTCTTTTGGGTGTGATGTTTTTGGTTCAAAAAATATGGGGATTGGAAGTTCTAGCCCTATAATCACTTCAGAACTTTTATTGGGAAGTTCAAACTATTTATCTTGGGCTTCCTCGGTTGAGTTGTGGTGCAAGGGTCAAGGTGTCCAAGATCACTTAACGAACAAGACTTATGTGGTAGATGTAAAGGCAAAGATTAGTGAGGAAGATGCAAAAGCCAAAGCACAATGGGAGAAAGTAGATGCTCAATTATGTAGTCTCCTATGGCGTTCTATTGATTCCAAGTTGATGCCCTTGTTTCGCCCATTCCAGACGTGTTATACAGTTTGGGAAAAGGCTCGTGCTTTATACACTAATGACATATCTTGATTCTATGATGTGATATCTCGATTGAGCAACTTAAATAAACAAGAATCCGATATGTCTACTTACTTGGGACAGGTACAGGCAGTCATGGAGGAATTTGACACGTTGATGTCAGTTATTACGAATGTTGAAAAATAACAAGCACACAGACAAACATTGTTTCTAGTTCTTACTCTTGCTAGACTTCCTCCTGATCATGATTTTGTACGTGATCGGATTTTAGCTAGCCCTACAGTTCCTACAATCAATGAATTATTCTCTCGTCTCCTTCATCTTGCGGCACCTCCCGGTCACAAAGTAATTTCATCACCCACTGTTGACTCCTCTATTCTCGCATCTCAAACCTTTGAAAAGCGTACATATCAGTCTATGGAGAATCGGCGAGGGGGACGGCGTTTTGGGAAACCTCGATCCAAATGTAGTCATTGTCATAAGCCTGAACACACTCGTGCTATGTTTTCTCATAGTACTGAGGGTCGTTCAGAGTCTATTTTTCCATTAGTTCATTTTGATATTTGGGGTCCTAGTAGAGTCAGTTCCACCTTAGGATTTCGTTATTTTGTTAGTTTCATTGATGATTATTCAAAATGTACTTGGGTTTTCTTAATGAAAGATCGTTCTGAGTTATTTTCTATTTTCAAAAGTTTCTTTGCTGAAATACAAAATCAGTTTGGTGTTTCTATTTGTACTTTTCATAGTGATAATGCCTTAGAATACTTATCCTCCCAATTTCAGGAGTTTATGACTCACCAAGGCATTATGCACCAGACTACTTGCCCATACACCCCTCAACAAAACGGTGTAGCTGAAAGAAAAAAATCGGCATCTTATTAAGACCGCTTGTACTCTTCTCCTTGAATCCAATGTTCCGTTGCGTTTTTGGGGAGATGCAGTTCTTACGTCTTGTTATTTGATAAATAGAATGCCCTCTTCTTCTATTCAGAATCAGGTTCCACATTCCATACTGTTTCCTCAGTCACATCTCTATCCTATCCCTCCTCGTGTCTTTGGGAGCACATGCTTTGTTCATAACTTAGCCCCAGGAAAAGAAAAATTAGCTCCTCGTGCCCTCAAATGTCTTTCTTGGTTACTCTCGAGTCCAAAAAGGGTATCGTTGTTATTCACATAATCTTCATCGATACCTTATGTCCGCTGATGTTACATTTTTTTGAGTCTCAGCCTTACTATACATCTTCTGATCATCCTGATGTATCTATGGTCTTTACCCATACCTCAGATTTTACCTGTGCCAACCTTTGAGGAATCTACGGTTACTTCTACATCTCCAGTTGTAGTGCCACCACTACTAACTTATCATCGCCGTCCACGTCCAACCCTAGTCCTAGATGATTCATGTCATGCGCCGGACCTTGCTCCTACTGCGGACTTGCCTCCTCCTAGCCAACCGCTTGCACTTCAAAAAGGTATACGATCCACTCGAAATACTAGCCCACATTATACCTTCTTAGGTTATCATCGTCTATCATCACCCCATTATGCATTTGTGTCGTCTTTGTCCTCTATTTTCATTCCTAAGACTACAGGTGAAGCACTTTCTCATTCTGGATGGAGGCATGCTATGGTTGATGAGATGTCTGCTTTACATAAGAGTGGTACTTGGGAGCTGGTCTCCTTTCCTGCAGGTAAATCTATTGTTAGTTGTCGTTGGGTTTATGCAGTCAAAATTGGTCCAGACGGTCAGGTTACTTAAGGCTCGCCTTGTTGCCAAAGGGTATACTCAGATATTTGGGCTAGATTATAGTGACACTTTCGCTCCTGTGGCTAACATAGCATTTGTTCGTCTTTTTCTATCTATGGCTGTCGTTCGTCATTGGCCTCTTCATCAGTTGGACATTAAGAATGCTTTTCTGCATGGTGATCTTGAGGAAGAAGTCCATATGGAGCAATCACCTGGTTTTGTTGCTCAGGGGAGTCTAGTAGCCTTGTATGTCGATTGCGTAAGTCACTCTATGGTCTGAAACAATCTCCTCGAGCTTGGTTTGGGAAGTTCAGCACAGTAATTCAGGAGTTTGGCATGACTCGTAGTGGAGCTGATCACTCTGTGTTTTATCAGCATTCTGCACCAAGTCGATGTATCTATTTGGTTGTTTACGTTGATGATATTGTTATCACCGGTAATGATCAAGATGGTATCACCGATTTGAAGCAACATCTCTTTAAGCACTTCCAAACTAAAGACCTTGGCAGATTGAAGTATTTTCTAGGTATTGAGGTTGCTCAGTCTAGATCCGGGTATTGTTATTTCTCAACGCAAGTATGCCTTAGACATTCTTGAGGAGATAGGAATGATGGGATGTAGACCTATTGACACTCCTATGTATCCGAATGTTAAACTCCTTCCAGGACAGGGGGAGCCACTTAGTAATCCTGAAAGGTATAGACGGCTTGTTGGAAAGTTGAATTATCTCACAGTGACTAGACCTGACATCTCTTTTCCTGTGAGTGTTGCAGTTTATGACTTCCCCTTGTGATAGTCATTGGGAAGCAGTTGTTCGTATTCTACGATATATAAAGTCAGCTCCCGATAAAGGACTACTCTTTGAGGATCAAGTCCATGAGCATATCATTGGATATACAGACGCTGATTGGGCAGGATCACCCTCTGACATCCGGATATTGTGTTTTAGTAGGAGGTAATTTGGTGTCGTGGAAAAGTAAGAAACAGAATGTGGTTGCTTGATCTAGTGCAGAATCAGAATATCGAGCAATGGCGACAACAACTTATGAGCTAGTTTGGATCAAACAGTTGCTGGGAGAACTAAAATTTGGCAAAATTGATCAGATGGAACTTGTGTGTGATAATCAAGCGGCTCTTCATATCGCATCAAATCCAGTGTTTTATGAAAGGACTAAGCACATTGAGATTGGCTGTCACTTTGTCAGAGAAAAGATACTCTCGGGAGATATTGTTACGAAATTTGTTAAGTCAAATGATCAGCTTGCAGATATCTTCACCCAAGTCCCTCACATGTCCTCGTATTAATTACATCTGTAACAAACTAGGTACTTATGATTTGTATGCACCAGCTTGAGGGGGAGTGTTAGAATAGAAATAAGTATTTCCTACTTGGAATAGGAATAGGAATAGGAATAAGAATAGGAATCCTAGTTGGAAAAGGATTTCAATGTAGTGTCTATAAATAGGGTCTCAATGTAACTATTTAGATACACAATTCAATAATATTTTTCTCATATATTTCTCACAATTATAATACACAAATCAAAGAATGAAAATTTGACTTAAAATATTTAAATACGTGTATACCAAAGGCTGGCCAAAGGCTGTCATCATCCCGCCATAGTATGGATCAACATATGGGTTTGGAGCACAAGCCTGGTAGCCAATCAAACAGAATCACTTCCACATGAGTCATAAGACATTTATCAATGAAGTAACTCACCAAAAATGATAATTGTAACAGATCTCAAAACCCATAAAAATGGTCAAACATACAATAGAGTGCCCAACAAGTTCAAGCTGCTGGGGCTGTGCTAGGCTTCCATCAAGTCTTGGAGGTATGGCTGGAGCAGCTGGCTGAAAATTCTGATCCGCTTTCCCATAACTCCCATCTGATCTTGAAAATAGATCTCATTAGTACCAGTCACATAATCCATACATTAAGGAATTAGTTGCGCACCTAGTGTAAGTGGATAAAAAGTAACCTTTCTCTACAAGTTTGAACTTTAAGATGCAGGGTGTACTTTTTTCTTCATCTCAGAAATTTTAGGATTCAGTAACATTGATAGGAGTTTCAGTACAGCATGAAAAATGTGTAAATATGGTATAGACATACAATACCATATATGCATAATAAAAAAAACAAGTTATAGGGTTGGGATCCCCTCCAATAAAGATCAATGCAGTCTTTGATTAATAACATTTTTCTGTCTACAAATTAAAGGTTTGGATTGTAATCCTCTTTTTTATTCTCTCTCATTATCACCCACTTCCCAACATTAATTTACGTTCATCTTTATGTACAATTCTCTTCTAGTCTTAAGTTTTCCCAATGAACATAACGACGGAGTCTCACTATATCTGGCTGCCGGAATTTGGTTTCAGTGGCAGAGCCACAGAGGCTACCTCACCTTCCCAAGCTTTTTTTTTTCAATTTCAAAAAAAAAAACATATATAAAATAGATGAAAGATCAAACCAAATCCTTAGCATCTCACTATCCACATACATACAAAAATTGCTTTTGCACAATGAAGTTGAAGCTGGTATGATAAGAAAGAGGACTCAGTTGCAAATGGGTTTAGGGCAGTGAAATTCTAGGGAAGAAAGAACAAAACTTTTCTGAAATCGCAGCGAAATAATATAAATAGAAATTGGAGGTAAGCAATGGTACTGGAATTGCAGTAAAAGCTGCACTTTTAGAGAGACGGAATGGCATATTTAGTAAAAGAAAAACAGGATTCGGAAATTGATGACGGTGGAATATGGAATTGCAACGTAAGCCTATAATTTATAGATAGACACGGGTCCTAAATCATAGACTCCATTGATCATTACCGGAGGGGATCCAAGGGGCTATAGTAACCCAGTTTTCAATTATTTTTTTGTTAAGACCCATTTATACTGGAGAGGATCCAAAGGGTCACACTAAATCAGTTTTCAATTTTTATTTTTATTTTGCTCACACATTTTTATTAGTATGTCAAATAAGCTTTAGTTTTAAGTTGTGGTAAAAAACTGGCAGATTCTTTTGTTCTTCTAGATCTTGCTATAACAAAAAAGGAACTCTACATGTGGCTTACACTTACTTATGACCCTATCAAATAAATAAGGTGTTCCATCACATTTTAGATGCTCAATCCATCTGCAACTAGCAAGAAACCCCTAACATCCACCCTTCACTGTTATTCGTTACTCCCACCAGGAAAAAGCAAGGAAATGCTAGTCTCCCTACTCGGTTTCTTTAAACTTCCTGCCAACCTACAAAACTCTGTCTAAATTCAAAAGGAGTAGCTTCATAAATCTATGTTTGCTTGATGGAAGCAGAAAAAAATGGTTTTTGTTCTTCATAATATGTGATAGCCCCCAAGGCCTAGCTCAAGTGGCAAAAGGTGGAGGATTTGTGGCTTAGGTCGCAGGTTCAAGCCCCACACCATGCAAAGCGAAGCCCGGTATTTAAGTGGAGAAGGGTAGAGGGGCGGGCCCATTATCCACCGAGTTTAGAAGGCTGTGATTGGTCCAAAGGGCGGGTCACAGACGGATTTCTCGGTTATCAAAAAAAAAAAAATATGTGATAGTTTCTATAAATCAGGTACCCATCTTCTCCTTTTTCCTTCTTTGTGTTCTGCTTTGTCTGCCTCATCTTCTTCTTCTTCTTCTTCTCATTCTCTGTTTCACCTTCATTGATCAATGAACCCCCACTGAATGTTGATTGAATCTGCTACGAAATTCCCTAGATGTACTGTGTCAACATGATACTGGTCGCCAAAGAAAATTGAAGACTCCATGCAACAGAGGATGGTTTACACAATTAATGAATTTACGGTCATGAGTAACTGGTGTGTGAAAGCTGACCCGAACACCAGTCATCAAAAAAACAAATTATTATTTGTTACATATTATATTATATTATATTATGCTCACACATTTATTAATGGTTTCCCGGTGCTTGTACCCATACCATCACCCTCAAATACTATAATGACAAATCTGATTCTATATCTTCACCCATATCAATTGCTTGCAACCAAGCAACATAGGTTTTCCTATGGAAGAGTTTAATCTTTTAATCAACTTCTATTTGATTGCTTGTGCTATAAATCACTAAGAAAAAAGACATAAAGACTCCACAAGGAAGTGTATTTTCAGGCACTTCCCTTACCTGGAAACCATGTGATACCAAAGTAATAATAAGATCAATAACATATTTTACTAGATGCAGTTAGCAAAAAAAAAATGTTTTCAAAAAAGTTAAAAGGTCAGTGAAATGCTTGTCATGTGCACCAACATATTTAACATGTATAGTACTATCAATGAGATTGCTCTTCAAAAAATGGATTAAGCAAATACAATTTGGGCAGACAACAAAGGACTATTACTTGGTACTTCTCACAAAAGGTAAAAAAGCCAGACTCTGTCTCTCTATCAATGATCATGATTATTTTATCATTAGCAACATTAAAAATTGAAGATGTACCTGCATGCAAAGGTACGATACTTTGCGATTTTTCAGGAGCATCATCATCTTCCTCATTGATTCCACCATCAGACTGTGATTGGCCATCCACAGATTGTTCCAATGATGATGAATCTGATGCATTTTCCCGCATCAACCCAGGGGAAACAGGATTATAAACAGCACTATTCCACCAAGGTTCAGGATATACAGTGGAACGTGGAACATTATATGCATTGGTTTCCTCCCGATTTGTGCTTTTGGAATTTGATGGCATACTGCTGTAGTTTTACTCAGAGAGTTCCACAATACGAGTATCCTAATTGCAAAGACAAGTAACCAGTTCAGGGAATTTATTTAAAGAGGACCACCTCCATATGCATTATGCAGTTCTAGCTACTGAAAACCACACATGCAGATGTCTTCTAAATCGACACTTAAATGGAGGATACATGGGATTCACTGACTAGCGTTTAACAATCATGGCCTTCATTTTCACTTGAAGAGAACACTCTGACCTTTTCAAATCTACTGTAAATTAGGTATGTAAATTACTAGAACTACGAGGAATCTTGGCAGACTTCACACGATTGACAATAGAAGGAAAAAGACATCATTTTATCTTGACTAATTTCTTATTTTTTGAACTAGTGGTGTTGGCACCACTTGCTCACACATCGACTATTACACGAGTACTTACTACCCTCCACCAATGTAGCTACTAAGTAAAACCTACCCACCACCAAGACTTAGGTAAACAAGAAAAAGTCACCTGGCATGTTTGGTCTCTTGTCTCTGTTGAGACTTGAAACGTCTCCATAGTTTTCATCTCATTTCAATGACTCTCTCAGATACCTTAATCCTGGAAAATTCACCCAAGGGAAAATAAAAAATAAAATTGCCGGTCCTCCCGGCAAACCCCACCTCAGCTCCAAAGACAATATTGTTAAGAGGTTCATTTGAGGAGCGTTTAGACCTTGAAGGTACGTGAATATCAAACTGGGCACTCATCTCACTTGAGCAGCACTTTTTAGTGCAGGTTCGATTCACTAAGGTGTGCCTCATCATCAGCAAACCCTACCTAGAAATCAGTGGTACTAGACAATCTATATCTTGGCAAAGTAACATAAATTGTCAAAGTAATAGTTTTGAACTTACTTTACATGCTTTATTTGACATATTTCACTTATTTAGTTACTTTTTCTTGCATTACATGTTCGTGCTTGTGCGTTTATGGAATTTTTTTTTCATTGCCCATATCTTTATTAAACACTCTTTAATTGCAATTAAACCCCAACGAGCTTTTGCCACTTTCTATGCTTTTTGCTTTTGACAACACTTCTTGCAACTAGTAAAGAATTAGTAACCCCTATTGATAGAATTATCACATGTCTCAACTTGTCACAACAAATCACACATCCTCTCAACCTCATCTCAAAATTCAAGAATTGTCTACACTCAATAATAAGAGAAACTAATCAAACGAGAATTCGTGCCCTCGTAGAAGCTTTCATATAGAGCTTCTTCATGCACAATATCTTTCAAAGAGATATTATAATTATTCTTTATTCCAATTATAGTAATTCAAGATTGAAACACCCAATATCCCCAACAGAGCATGAGCACAAGTGGATTAGAAAAACCCAAACCCACAACTTCTGACACCAATCCCATAATCAAATACATAAAGATATTGCTTTTTTCAAGAATTCAGAAATACCCATTTAATCAAAGAGGGAATACAGAAACAACATCATATCAAAAACACATAAAGATTGTAACTTTTCAAGAAATAAGAGTTGCCCTATTTTCAAGAACAACAACAACAAAGATAAAACATGGATTTCAACAGAAACACATAAAGATTGTATCTTTTTGAAGAAAATCCAATACCCATTTCGTGAAAAAGCTGAAATCATGATAATTTGAAGAAAATAAGAAATACCCAATTCAAGAAACTTACCTGCACGTAGGAGGAATGAGAGAGGAGAGAAGTGAGGAGTGATTAGTGATTGGTAATAGACACAAGCCGTAGAATTTTGGGTAGAAAAAAAGGGGAAAATTGAGTAGTCAATGAGGTTTTTGACAAAATAATAATAATTATTATTATTAAGGATAAAATGAGATACTATTTTTAGAGTACGTAAATTGATGATGCAAAGAGATGAAAGTGGTAGAGAGTTGATGTGATAGAGTCACATGTGGAAAGATCTAGAATATGTACCTCTCATCTGTACATGTCCAAAACATTATAGGTTTCTTTTTCCTCTTTCTTGTGCTTTTCATTTTAACTAAACTAAAAATAAAATAAAGTTTTACAAAAAAAAGTGTCAAAACTCAAAATATAAATACCTTAAAAATATTATTAAGAAAATAAGATATTACTCGGGGTGTGTTTGGTAGGAAGGAAAATGTTTTCTTGAAAAATAAGTGATTTTCTTACTTGCTTTCTTGTGTGTTTGGTAAGTAAGAAGACGATGTTATCCCAAGAGCATTTAGATATAAATCGAAAAAATTAATGTAACACCAGATCTAAAAATACAATAATAAAAAATTGGGGTCTAGGTCGAGAGTAAGATATGGGGTAGGGGCCAGGGTTGAGAGTTAGGGTCAAGGTCTAAAGTAGAAGATTAAGTAAGAAGTCGGGTCAAGATTGGATCTAGGGTCGGAATTGGATCTCAAGTCAAATCCTAGGTCAGAAATTGAGTCTTGGGTTAATGTTTGATCCCAAGTTAAGATCGAGTGAGGGTCTCATGCTCAAGTTGGGTTTGAGGGCCAGGTCCCAACTCCCAAGTTAGGTCGAGATTCAAGTCACAACCTCGATTCCTGACTTTGGCAAAGACCCAGAACTAGACTGTCGATCGCGACCCTGACCCGAAACCTAAATATCGACCCCAATCAGGACCCGACTCTCGACCCTCTCCCGAAACCAACTCTCGACCTCAACCCAAGAGCCCAACCTCGACCTTGAGCCTCGACTCTTGATCTCAACCCAAGATCCAATCTTGAATCGAGACCCGACTGATCAAGACACTGACCCAAGACTTGACTTTCAACCCCAACCCAAAACCAAACTCCCAAATTAGACTCCTAACCTTCACCCTGAAACTCGACTTGATCGATCCGACTCTCAACCTCAACCTAGGACTTGATTCTCGACTTCGATCCTAACTCAAGACCCAAGATCCAACCTCGACTCTTGATCTCTCCCCTAACTCAATTCTCGATCAAAGCCAAACCACCAAACTCAACCCGCGACCCTACTTTTGACCCCGACCTAAGATTCGAGTCTCGGGATCTGACCTCGACTTGACATCCAACTCTCGACCCCGACTCAAGACCTAACTTTGACCAATGATCCGACTCTTGACCCTGATTCGAGTTGGGGTCGGATCCCAAATTAGGATTGGGAGTCATGTCTCAAGTTGGGGTCGGATCTTAAGTCTTGAATCATATCATGTGGTAAGGTAGAGAGAGAGTTTTGAAAAATATTTACTTCTTTTTCCAAAATATTTAAGTCATTCAAACAATAAAAAAGAGGATTTTTTTTTCTCTTTTATTTATTTGAAATATGATCCAAAGGAAGAGAGAACAATGGATTAAGTTAAGGCTGAATATTTTTTTTGATTTTCACTCGGTATTTGATGCTTATATTATGTGGCCCTCATTATAATTAATTTTTTTGTCAAAAATGGTGAAAAATAAATTTGACTTCTCATAAGTATTTGTTGGAATAATATTACTCCCTCAATTTCACAAATAATGAACTAGTTTAACTTGGCACGGAGTTTAAAAAAATAAAGAAGACTTTTGAATCTTGTGGTCCTAAATTAAAGTTATGTCAAATGTACAAAATTGTTCTTTAATCTTGTGGTCTTAAACATGCCACGTGGAAAATTGAAATTAAAATGTTACAAAAAAAAAGAGGTCATTCTTTTTTAAACAAACTAAAAAGGAAATGAGGTAATTCTTTTTGAAACGGAGGGAGTAATACTTAACTGAAATAAAAAAATAAATATTAAATCATGGTGACTAAAAATTAAATATTGGATCATGGTGAGTCATTATTTTGAACGTGATTTTAATAGGATCAGAATGCAAATTATTTTAATCAAAAAATTTCAAAAGCTTTATAATATTTTAAAATATGTGCACTCATAAAAATTTAAAATACCCTAAAAATTGATGAAATGATTTCTTATATTGATAACTCAAAAAAGATATTTTATCTTATAAAGTTTTCGCTCCATGCGAAATACATATACAAAATATAAAAAAAGTACTTATAAATACATATTTAGTGATCGATAAAATAAATTTAATGTTAAAAAGAATATATTGTCTTCAAGTCACTGAGGTGACCTTATCACTACTCAAAATCCACATGACACCTAACCAAATGTACAAGCTGTGGTTGACGTGTGGCACGTTTGTGGTTCCCACATGTATTACGTGGTCCCCACTTACGTTTATGGTTTCCTCCTTAGCCACGTACTGCTTTTGCTGGAATAATATTTTTCTTAAAAAAACAAATACTATAATTTCGAATCTTCTTTTTATAGTAAATTGATAAAGTATGATTGCTATATTATACTACCTCCGTTCACTTTTAATTGTCATAGTTTCATTTTTTAGAGTCAACTTTTTACGATGTAATTTTTCATTATATTAATATGCAAAAATTTGCAATTTATAGTATTTTTCGTATAGTTTTTGAATATCTAAATTTTTTATTTAAAATATCAAATTAATGTAATCTAATTTACCTTTGAAAATTAGTTAAATTAACTTTCGACAAAAAATAATGGAACAAATATATACTCTTAAAGATGAATGAAGTGGGTTAGACTTTAGAAATAATCTAACAATTAATATACATTAATCATTAGACTCAACCCAAGAAAAAAGAAAAATGAACTCATACATGAAAATTCTTGCTTATAGTATTCAAGATATCAGGTTCATCAAAGGGAAGAAACAAGAACAATTTTTATATCATAGTTAGTGATGGCAAATGAATGAGTTGAATTAAATTTGGATGAATTGAAAATGGGTCAATATAAAATGAGTAATAATTTAATTCGTCCATATTTCAAATGGGTAAAAATGAATTGGGCAACAAATGGATCGTAGTAAAATCCTCCAATATTGTCTCATATCTATGTTGTTTTACTATATATCAATTTATATCATTAATAAGTCATTAACCAAAAATTCGAATCAACTCGAACCAACCTGATAAGAACCAAAATCAATGATTTTCATTTTATTTAATTTGATTTGATTTAAAAATTTAAAAATTAATTAAATTAATTAAATGTTAATTAAAGTTCAAATTGAACCATAAATACCCCTACACATTGATCTCTTTAATTAAATGCAATATAAGGAAAGTAAATCAACTTGCTATTAAAAGAATTGAATTTTACCTCTTTGCAGGTTGTGTTTTACATGAGGAAACTCATTTTCTAAGAACATCAAAGAGTTTTATTTATGTTATCTAATCTTTTGAGCTGGCTTTGATTTTAACTAGATAACAAAAATCAATTTGAATACAATAATTATGCCTCAATCTCAAATAAGTCGGAATTATAAAAAGTTAACCTAGATGGAATGCCAAAATTCTTCAAAACTTTCACTTTTGTGTACGAGCCCAATATTCTTTAACAAGCATTCCAAATAGTGAACCCTCTTTGTTTATCAACTTCTTTGGCTCATCAAACTCAACTAACCTCCCTGAAAAATCAACAATGATGAGAATTGTAAGCTTAGTAATCGTGGCAAGATGGATAAGATCCTTTGATTCTTAATCAGAGGTCTTGAGTTTTGATCCTAAGAATCGAAAATAATCCATTACGGAACACTTTTTCTCTTTAATAAAAAAAAAACAATTTGGTTTACAAAACATCTTGTGTTTACCCAGTGTTCGAGGAAAGATTGCACTCTAAGGAATATGATATAGACAATCTATCTTAATGCAGACATTATTAGAAAACTAGGTGAACAACTCAAATTGGACTGAGGGAATGTGTCATGTGTCCCAAATTATTATTTTGGAGTGTGACATAATTGTGACAAAGGAAGTGTAACATTATTATTGGAATAAATATTAGTAACTCACCATTACTTATTGCTAAAACTTTAGTGTAATCCATGACTGTTGGAATTCTGTGAGCAACTGTTATAACTGTGCAGTCAGCAAATTCTAGCCTGATTGTTTTCTGCAGAATTGCATCTGTAGCATTGTCAATGGATGCAGTAGCTTCATCTAACACTAGAATTCGACTCCTCTTCAATAATGCGCGTCCCAGACAGAACAATTGTCTCTGTCCCATGCTCCAATTTGATCCATCNNTTTGATCCATCTTGTAGAACTGAAAGTATTGCAGAAACAGGAGTCGTAAAGGGTGATCTTGAACTTTTGGCCACGCTGAATAAATACTTTTAAAATGACCTATGTTTACCAGAGGAATCTAGTCCCCCTTCTTTTTCTTGGACAGCCTCTCTAAGCTGACACTTATCAAGAACCTTTAAACAGCAAAATTCTGTTAGTAACTTAGAATCATTAGAAATGAGACAACTTGTATATATGTATATAAAACTTACTTCCCATATCTGGTCATCACTATATTTTGATAAGGGATCTAAATTGTATCTTACAGAACCTGTAAAGAGTGTAGGATCTTGTGGAATAATTCCAATACGCGACCTAAGGTCATGAAGCCTAATCGTTGAAATATCACATTCATCGATGATGATCTTTCCATCTGTAGGCTCAACTAGTCGAAACAATGCACTGATAAGAGTTGTTTTCCCACTGCCTGTTCTGCCTACAACTCCAATCTTTTGTCCCCCTTCAAATGTACAACTAATACCTTGAAGAACTAATGGAGCATTTGGCCTGTACCTAACCTGTTTCAAAACAAACTTACAAGAGATTAGCATTGTTTTGAACAGATTGACGGTTCTTGCTACTGATAAAAACATACCTTTAGGTCGCGAATTTCCACTTTGCCACGCGTAGGCCAACCAGGTAGAGGGTGGTTTGTTTGCACTAGTTCAGATTCTTCACTAGGTATTCTCATGTATTGTTCTAGTCTTTCTATAGAGACAATAGAATTTGCTATCGTGCATTGCCATCAAACACACAAAACAAGAGCTGCATTTAGTGAAAGGCCATAGGAGAATGCCATTCCAGTAAGTCCTGTTCAGCAACAAGGCTCAATCTGAGATTTTCTGATACGTGCAAGTAGGCCTTAGATAATGTAATATATCAAAGCATAAATGGAACAAACCGGATATAGAACTCCCTCTGTGAAGCCAAGTCATGCCAAGCATCCATGACGACATGATAATCGTGCATATTATTTCCAAACGTAGAATTAACCATTCAGTTGCTGAGAAAGTATGGAAAATTGGCCTAGCATTTTTATCAATAAACTCCAAGTTCTTGAAAAAGAAACGTCCTTCGTGTGCAGAAGCTCGAATCGTCATTATCCCAGAAATGCTTTCAGCTAAATGATTGGCGACTAAAGACTTTGTCGTTCCATTTAATCTCATCAGCTCTTTAGCAGAAGCATTGTAGTATCTCTGTATAACAAAATGTGTTCATAAATTACACATTTGAAATAACTACTACTAACATTTGAAAGCTATAACAAAATGTCTATTACCTGAACTAGTATAGTTAAGTAAATCATAAGCACGATAACCAGCAGGACCTCTGGAGCGAAAAAGCACAGGATGACATAGGTAGAGTATAGAATAATGATTGATCCTACAGTAAAGTTTATTAAGAAAGGCAACTCGATGTCAACAATGCTCATATCTGAAGATACCTGCGCACAACAAATGGATAATCTTCAATGATCAACCAAGTAAACCTAATTTTTAGTAACATATTTTTCAGCTATTCTTACCCGACTAAGTATTCTTCCTAAAGGCGTTGAGTCAAAAAAAGACATTGGTGCAAAGAAAAGAGAGTTTGACAGTGTAGAGTAAACTGATTTTGATGCATCAAGCCCCATCTTTACTGTTAATAAGGATCTTAAAACCAAAAAGATTATTAAACCAAAACCAACGACTGCGTAGACGTTGATTAGCTTTAATCTGCTAACGCTGGAATCTTGAAGGTCAATAGCCAACTTGTAACTCTGTATATACTGACCAACTACAAACATTGTGTGTGCAATGGCTGCCAAGGAGAAATACAAGAATCCTTTGTAATGCTTTAGATATTGTATGTATGGCTTCAATCCAGCATCTCCTACTTCTCGTTCTTCTGCTTTGATTAATTGGTCTCCTTCTAAAGAATCTACCTCATCACGTTCCTCGGAGGAAACATTATTATCACTCTCTATCTCAGCAGCTTTAGGCCTTTTATTAGAAGCATAAACTTCTTGACATTTAGGATCAGAAGGAGTTTTTTGTGCATTAACAAGGTCCTGAAATTCCTTACTCTTTGACAACAACTCATCAAAGGTACCAAATTTCATGATCTTCCCATTAGATAGTAGCTGTGAAATTGAAAGATATATGGTTAAAATTGCGATAGATTATAATACTCCTTCAAACATCTGACTAAACTTTTCTCATATATAAACACTCAAGTTTGGCCTCTGCTGACAAGTAAGCCGTCCAACTTTGAGAGTGAACATCTAGACACCTCAACTTGGTCTCAACTGACAACTAAACACTCCAACTCGTCCCCACTGTGTCTCGTTGACAGCTGACGCTGATGTGACACATACATTTGGAGGTGTCTAGATGATCATTTTTGTAAGGTGGAGTGTTCAACTGACACAATGGAGACGAGTTGAGGTGTCTAGATGTGCATACTCAAAGTTGAAGTGTTTACTTGCTAGCTGTGACCAAATTTGAATGCCTGTTTACTAAGTACGATTGCTGCCTTTCTGATTTAGATGGATAAAGATTACTAAGTACTTAAGATGAGAGAGTAAACGGATATTACAATAGAAAACAAATAGAATTATCGGAGTTCTTCATGGAGGTAACTAACCAAAATTGAATCAAATGCTGGAAAAAATTCAACTTGGTGTGTTACCAGCAGAACAGTTTTTCCTGATAGGGCTCCCACGACATAATCCTGCCAAATCAAAACGTGGGATATTGAGAATAATTTTCAATACTGGATATGGTTTTCAAAGAAGACAAATGGAGAAGACTTGATAAAAAGTACATTAAATAGATTAGTCGAGGTATGTGCGTCTACAGCACTAAATGGATCATCCAAGAGGTAAATATCTGCATCCTGATAGAGGGCACGAGCTAGTTGAACCCTTTGCTTTTGCCCTCCACTCAAATTGTTACCTCTTTCTCCTATCTCAGTAAGATCACCAAATGGAAGAATCTCCAAGTCTTTCACCAGTGAACTCCTTTCTAGAGCTTGCCGATACCTTTGTGGTTCCATATTAGATCCAAATAGGATGTTTTCTTGTATGGTCCCTGTCTGAATCCATGCTGTCTGAGAAACATAAGCTATCTTTCCATAAACATCAACCTGCAAAAACAAAAAGCAGAAACTGTAACATCTTCTGATTACGCCGATACAATGTATTCTCTACCAATACAATAAAAACTTACTGTGCCTTTGATGTATGGAACTTCTCCAAGAATCAGAGACAAGAGGGTAGATTTCCCTGAGCCAACTTCACCACATACAGCCACTTTTTCACCATCTTTAATATCGAGAGTTATGCCCTTTAATGTAGGCTTTAAAGAATTCATCTCCCAAGAAACATCAGTGCAGTTTATACAAATGTTTACATCATCTTGCCTTTGCTTCTTCATATCCCTTGTGTGCATGTCAGGTTCCTCAAGAAATTTCACAATCCTCGACAGCGAAACCTTTGCTTCAATAAAAGCCCCGACAACATCAGGGAGACTTCTAATGGGCAATTGAACAAGTCTTATAGAGGCTAGAAATGTGAAAACACTGCTGACATGAAGAGGAACTCCAAACAAGTAACAAGCTACAAAAGTTGCAGATGAGACCAGAATAGGAGAGGACCAGAACAGGAGGAGGTAGTATCCTCTTTGTGTTTGAACAGATGACAGCCACTTGGTTTCTTCTGATCTCAACTTGCTTATCGCGTCCATGAAATGTTTTTCCCAAGAATATAACTTGAGAACCTTCATATGCGCAAGTGCTTCTGTGATGGCTCTTAGCCTTTTATCTTGTGCTATCATGAGGTTAGTCTGATACTTAAGCTGCAACTTGGCTAATGGGGAATTAACTAGTACAGTTAACATTATAATCACTAATGCTGCTGATGCAGCTACCCCTATAGAATAGTACATTACACATAACACTAGGACGAGCTGAAGAATTGTCGTCCATATCTGATGAAACCAAAAGGGGAATTCACCTATTTTATGAGCATCTACAATGACATAGTTCATTATCTGGCCAGGGGAATGAGTTTTCTTGGCAGCATTTAAGACATGAAGTTGTTTGTGAAAGATAGCTGCAGTCAGTGAAGATTTTACTTGTAGTCCAATCAGTCTACTTCTGAAGAGCCATTGCCTCTCTGCTAGAGATTCCAAGCATTTTGCAAGGAAAAATCCGGCTGATAGAGCAAATCCCTCATACTTAAAGGATTCTCTTCCTTCAGTAACCTCGATGAACGTATGAAGAAACAACGGTCCTGTTGTCAGCATTAAGATCTTAATTAGAGCAAACACCCCCGATATCAGGATGGATTTTTGGTGGCAGAGGAGTATTGCCATTAATATAGAAGGTTTTCCTAAAGGGTCTTTTCTTTTTAGCATCTGCACTTTCTCATTGAACATATCAAAACATGTTCCTGCTCCATCGACTAATCTTAGACGAGGAACGTCTCCCTCCTCAAGAATCTTACTTTTACCTTTCTTCATTAATGGATTCAACCACCAAAATGACAATTTTCCAAGAAATCCAGCATTTGCAAATGAAGTAATTCCATCTTCAAATTCTTGTAAAGGTTTATAAAATGTCTCATCATATTCACTTTCCTTAATAAATCCAATGCAGAGCAAAAGTATTGCTCCAAGAAAAGATAGTGCATTTAATATCACTTTAGTAGTATCTATTACATTGCCATGATTATAATTAAATTTCCACATAGATGTTATACAAAGAAACATTGCTAACAAGAATGCAGTGATTGAATAAATCTTCACTATAAGGAAAGTTTGTTGCTTGCATAGACTAATGAATAAACTTACAAATAACCATGTAATGCCATGAACAAGAAGCAGAAGAACTTCAAATTCTTGGTGTTGCTCTTTAAGCTTCCATACTCCAAATGCTATGTATCCTAAGCCCAAACATCCATTAAAAATAGTTGAAGAAATTGACAACTTAGGAATTCCATAAGGTAGTAACTTACTCAATGAAATCTTACAAACTAGGACAACTAACAAGATGAACAATAGTAGGAAGTCTAGAGATAACAGAAAAATATGATTGAGACATGTATCTGAGTTGAGCATTTCAAGAAAAGAACTCAAGGGTTCCCCACAATAGGTATTTCAGAAATTCATAGATTCAAAAGACTTTAAAGTTTGTATCTTTTTGTGTAACTCAGTCAAGAACAAAATAGTATTTATATATGATTAAGCATTTAAGTTTGTATCCATACTTGTCTTTGTTAGGAAGTTTGTATTGTTCTTTGTCTTGACATGCTGTCACACAACCATAATTTGATGATTAATTTTTTTTTTCTTAAATTTCGAGTCAAATCAAATTCAAACAAATAAATCGAAAAGAAGAAAGTATATGTTTTGGTCAATGAAATTTACATAGTTGATTGTTTTTTGTTTGGACCATATGAATAAAATTATAAGATATATAAAGAGTTGAATAACATAGATGAACTGTTAAAAGTATTATATTAAACCTTGCGTATAAAATGTTTAGTACATTACAAAATTGAAAATAATATCATTACAAGCAGTAATGGAGCTTGCGTCTAAAATGTTTAGTACATTAATGAACATTTAATAAAAACTGAATCCAAATGTCAATAGATATATGAAGTAGATCTAATGGTAATTTTTTTCTCACATGCTCAACAATATATTTTATTTTGACGTCATGTCATGCAATATCTATATGAAAGTAAGTACCATCCCTTTAATGATAAGAGTTTTTTTGTTTATATATCAAGGACATATAATATTTTACGCGTTGTATCGAATTGAACCACATGCTCCACTGTAATTGAGTTTTACCCTTCAAGTAAGAATGAAGTCAAACACTTCACTCTTTCAAACAAAACATTATTTTTTTGTAAAAAAAAAAGTTAATGCTTCATATCGTCTTTTAGAAGGAAAGGCTCCCCAAATTCAATATTTTGATGTGATTTTTACGTAATTAAGAGCACATGCTTAGCTAGTTAAAATGGATTATGCCGTCTTCTTGGTGAATTTGAGTTAAAAACTAGCATTGCATGTGCTATTCACATGTTTTGAGTTGAAAGTAAGAGCCTATTTAACTTAGCTAATAGTACATAACTGATAAAATTGAAATGTTGAAAAATATTTTTAGATATTGGAATTAATTTATTATTATATATAAATAAACAGTTACATGTTAAAATAAAAGTGTTGAAATTGTTAATAAATAATTTATATGTTTTGTATATCCTTAAATTTATTGTAAAAAGCTATAAATTCAAATATTTTTCGTGCAAATAAAAAGAGGAACAACGATATGGAATGAAGAGGAAGCTAGGAGTTTTGTTTTAGAAAATATATATCGAGAATTAAAAAAAAATATTAAAATAAAATAATAAATATTTAATCGAACTAAAGTGTTTATAAGTTGAAAAAGTCATAAGTTGATTATAACTTACAGGGAAAATGGTCTGAAAAATACTTCAACTTTGGCCGAAATTGCTGTTACGATACCAAACTTTATGGAGGACCTTGTATCCCCTGAACTATTTAATAGTGTATTTTAAAGGTATATATGTGTGTGGACACATTACTATTTAAAATGATGCAATATTTATGATGTCCACGTATGAACATATATACCTTTAAAATACAGTATTAAATAGTACAAGGGGTAAAAGGTCATTTCCAAAATTTGGTATCGTAACAACAATTTCGGCCAAAGTTAGGAGTATTTTTCAATCCTCTTCCCTAACTTATAAGTACTTTGTTGTTAACAAAACACATATATAATTAAATTTGAAAAAATTTATAAGCGAATTTAATCAGCTTACAATATCAACTTCGCACCTCTTCTTAAAAGTAATTGTTTCAACTTTTAAAAGGGGTCAACAATAGTTATTGAGTTTAATTTCTACTCATTGCACTTATTTTTAATGCTAAGTAATCCATGATTTGAGAAGCACGACCCCAATTAAAACTCTATCTATTTATTTTTATGTGTCTCTGTCATGTTTGAATTGGTGCCAACATTTTTTCAAAACAATAATATTTTAGCTTTTTACTAAAAGCCCATTAAAATAATTGCCAAACTTAAACCTATAGACCGTAGAACTTTATACTGGTCAATCGTAGACTGGGACCATTATTTCACCTCTCTTTTGATGGAACATTTGTACGACTCATAGGTCTTCTTACGGGTCCGTATAAACCAATCGTAGAAATCAACTTTGACCCTCAAAATTTTACCAAATCTGGGACTCACCTACGAGACCTATCTACGACTCATACATAGGATGATTGACCGTTCTGATGAATCGTAAAAAGGGTACTGGACTTGATTTTAGAAAATTATTTTCCCCTTGCTACGGTTGCCATCGTAGACACAACCTGCACCCTAAAATTAATTTTGATTTTCCTTCTTTTCCAAATATGAGGTGTTAGAAAGAGGAAGACGAAGCAGGAAAAGGGGATTCCTTGGGAAACGTAGAGAGGGGTCAATTACTCAATTTGATAGCATAAAGCTAACAAATGTTGGGTTCAAGCTTGAATATATCAATCCTGAATGCTACTGTAATCTCCTAGCCACAAAATGCAAGTCAATTACCTCTTTGCAATTTGTACTGATTATGGAATATTCTATCGCGAATCTTGACAATGATGGGCCAGTTGTCTGATTTCAAGCACCATCCTATGTGTAAGAAGCTAAATATGAATCACCATCCTATCTTATTATTGGACCGAGTAAAATGTTGGACAATTTTATTTAGCTATTGTTAAAAAGGAAGGTCTAGGGATTAGAAAGAACGGTTATGCAAAGCTTTGGCTTTCAGCTATCTCTCATCAGCTTTCTCTGTTCTAGAATCTCATCCCCTTCTAGCTAGTTACCTTCTTCTATCTATAATTAGTGTGTTGTTGCTCTGTTGTGTGTATTATATGTATTCCAATTATATATATATCGATCAGTGTTTGTATTGGAAATTGGGTTTGTTTCAGAAGTGGACTAAAATAGAATGTCAACAATTATGTACAAGGAAAGATCAGATCAGTCTCAAATAGACACCTTTCCTACACATTATTAACTCAGTTTTGTTTTCTCTACATAACTTTTTTGTACTTCCACAGAGTGTGATCAGGGAAGTGGATAAAAAGTGTAGAGAGAGTACATAAATTAGCCTTAGTGGCATGGGAAAATGTTTGTAGACCAAAGAAGCAAGGTGGTTCAAACATTAAAGGAGGAACATAGAATCAGCGGGAAAGCTTGTATGGTGGTTAATGGAGAGAAAAGATTCATTGTGGAGAATGCAAAGCAGTGTATTGATCATGGAGGTTTAGAATGCAATGCAAATATGGACTGGAATCAGATTGCATACTCGAGGGGTTCAACTCATGCTCAAAGGCATCAACCAGAAGCACTGGACTACATTCAGGAAACAAGTTATTGCAGCAATCATAAAATCTTTAGAGGTGTCACTATGACCTGCACTTTTGTAATTCAACAAGTAAAGCATGTAATTAAGGATAGGATAGACATGTTCAGGGAATATAGTATAATAGAGGTCTATCATTCTTGGAACCAAGTTAGGCGTCTCAGAGTATAGATGCTCCATAGGTGTATTGGATTGATGGTATGGTAATAGTTCACAGTTTATTGCCAAAAAAAAAAAAACCTTATCAATAACTAGTAATAAACCAAAAGGCCAAACCAAACTGATAAGAACTAATATAATGTCAAAATTCTTTAGTGCTTTCACTTTTGTGTACGAGCCCAGTACTCGTTAACAAGCATTCCAAATAATGAACCCTCTTTGTTTATCAGCTTCTTTGGCTCATCAAACTCAACCAAATTCCCTGGAAAATCAACAATGATGCAAATTGTAAGCTTCAACATATACTTGTTTTGTATCATCAAGGGTCGTGACAAGATGAATAAAATCCTTCCATTCTTAATCAGAGGTCTTGAGTACTTTTGACTTAAGAATGGAAAATATTGCAGTACAGAAAACTTTTCCTCTTTAATAGACCTTACACAGTTGAAACAAGAATATTTCGTATACAAAGCAGCATCCTGTGTTTACCTAGTGTTCGGGGGAAAATCGCTGAAAGGCATGCTATAGACAATCTATCCTAATGTAGACATTAATAGAACATTATTATTAGAATAATATAAGTAACTCACCATCACTTATTGCTAAAACTTTAGTGTAGTCCATTACTGTTGGAATTCTGTGAGCAACTGTTATAACTGTGCAGTCTGCAAATTCTAGCCTGATTGTTTTTTGCAGAATTGCATCTGTGGCATTGTCAATGGATGCAGTGGCTTCATCTAACACTAGAATTCGACTTCTCTTCAACAGTGCGCGTCCCAGACAGAACAATTGTCTCTGTCCCATGCTCCAGTTTGATCCATCTTGTAGAACTGAAAGTATTGCAGAAACAGGAGTCGTAAAGGGTGATCTTGAACTTTTGGCCACGCTTAATAAATACTTTTAAAATGACCTATGTTTACCAGAGGAATCTAGTCCCCCTTCTTTTTCTTGGACAGCCTCTCTAAGCTGACACTTATCAAGAACCTTAAAGCAACAAAATTCTGTTAGTAACTTAGAATCATTAGAAATGAGACAACTTGTATATATGTATATAAAACTTACTTCCCATATCTGGTCATCACTATATTTTGATAAGGGATCTAAATTGTATCTTACAGAACCTGTAAAGAGTGTAGGATCTTGTGGAATGATTCCAATACGCGACCTAAGGTCATGAAGCCTAATCGTTGAAATATCACATTCATCGATGATGATCTTTCCATCTGTAGGCTCAACTAAGCGAAACAATGCACTGATCAGAGTTGTTTTCCCACTGCCTGTTCTGCCTACAACTCCAATCTTTTGTCCCCCTTCAAATGTACAACTAATACCTTGAAGAACTAATGGAGCATTTGGCCTGTACCTCACCTGTTTTAAAACAAACTTCCAAGAGATTAGCAGTGTTTTGAACAAATTGATGGTTCTTGCTACTGATAAAAGCATACCTTTAAGTCGCGAATTTCCACTTTGCCACGCGTAGGCCAACAAGGTAAAGGGCTGTTTATTTGCAGTATTTCAGATTCTTCACTAGGTATTCTCATGTATTGTTCTAGTCTTTCTATAGAGATTATAGAATTCGATATCGTGCATTGCCATTGAACACACAAAACAAGAGTTGCATTTAGTGATAAGCCATAGGAGAATGCCATTCCAGTAAGTCCTGTTCAGCAACAAGGTTCAATCTGAGATTTTCTGATACACGCAAGTAGGCCTTAGATAATGTCATATATCAAAGCATAAATGGAACAAACCGGATATAGAACTCCCTCTGTGAAGCCAAGTCATGCCAAGCATCCATGACGACATGATAATCGTGCATATTATTTCCAAACGTAGAATTAACCATTCAGTTGCTGAAAAAGTATGGAAAATTGGCCTAGCATTTTTATCAATAAACTCTAAGTTCTTCAAAAAGAAACGGCCTTCCTGTCCAAAAGCTCGAATAGTCATTATCCCAGAAATGCTTTCAGCTAAATGATTGGCGACTAAAGACTTTGTCGTTCCATTTAATCTCATCAGTTCTTTAGCAGAAGCATTGTAGTATCTCTGCATGACAAAATGTGTTGATAAATTACACATTTGACAGCTATAAGGTGTTATAAGAACTTGAAAGTTATAAAAATGTCTATTACCTGAACTAGTATAGTTACGTGAATCATAAGCACGATAACCAGAAGGACCTCTGGAGCGAAAATACACAGGATGACATAGGTAGAGTATAGAATAATGATTGATCCAACAGTAAAGTTTATTAAGAAAGCCAACCCAATGTCAACAATGCTCAAATCCGAAGACACCTGCCACAACAAATGGATAATCTTCAATGATCAACCAAGTAAAACAAATTTGCAGTAACATTTTGTCAGCCATTCTTACCCGACTAAGCATTCTTCCTAAAGGCGTTGAGTCAAAAAAAGACATTGGTGCAAAGAAAAGAGAGCTTGACAGTGTAGAGTAAACTGATTTTGATGCATCAAGCCCCATCTTTACTGTTAAGAAGGATCTTAAAACCAGAAAGATTATTAAACCAAAACCAATGACTGCGTAGACGTTGATTAGCTTTAATCTGCTAACACTGGAATCTTGAAGGTCAATAGCCAACTTGTAACTCTGTATATACTGACCAACTACAAACATTGTGTGTGCGATGGCTGCCAAGGAGAAATACAAGAATCCTTTGTAATGCTTTAGATATTGTTTGTATGGCTTCAATCCAGCATCTCCTACTTCTCGTTCTTCTGCTTTGATTAATTGATCTCCTTCTAAAGAAACTACATCATCACGTTCCTCGGAAGAAACATTATTATCACTCTCTATCTCAGCAGCTTTAGGACTTTTATTAGAAGCATAAACTTCTTGACATTTAGGATCAGAAGGAGTTTTTTGTGCATTAACAAGGTCCTGAAATTCCTTACTCTTTGATAGCAATTTATCAAACGCACCAGATTTCATGATCTTCCCATTAGATAGTAGCTGTGAAATTGAAAGATATATGGTTAACATTCCGATACATTATAATACTCCTTCAAACATCTAACTATACTTTTCTCATAAGCAAAGACTCAAAGTTTGGCCTTAGGTGACAAGTAAGCACTCCAACATTGAGAGTGCATGTCTAGACACCTCAACCTGACGCTGACAACAACAACGTACCCAGAGAAATTCCACCAAGTGGGGTGACACCTGGTGCTGACGTGACACGTAAATTTTGGAGGTGTCTAGATGATCATTTTTGTAAGTTGGAGTGTTCAACTGACAGGATGGAGACGAGTTGAGGTGTCTAGCTGTGCATACTCAAAGTTGGAGTGTTTACTTACCAGTTGAGACCAAATTTGAATGTCTGTTTACTTTGTACTAATGCTGCCTTTCTGATCTAGATGGATAAAGATTATTAAGTACTAAAGATGAGAGAATAATCAAATATTACAACAGAAAACAAATAGAATTATTGGAGTTCTTCATGGAGGTAACTAACCAAAATAGAATCAAATGCTGGAAGAAATTCAACTTGGTGTGTTACCAGCAACACAGTTTTTCCTGATAGAGCTCCCATAACATAATCCTGCCAAATCAAAACGCGGGATGTTGAGAATAATTTTCAATACTGAATATACTTTTCAAGGAAGACAAATGGAGAAAACTTGATAAAAAGTACATTAAATAGATTAGTCGAGGTATGTGCGTCTACAGCACTAAATGGATCATCCAAGAGGTAAATATCTGCATCCTGATAGAGGGCACGAGCTAGTTGAATCCTTTGCTTTTGCCCTCCACTCAAATTGTTACCTCTTTCTCCTATCTCAGTAAGATCACCAAATGGAAGCATCTCCAAGTCTTTCACTAGTGAACTCCTTTCTATAGCTTGCCGATACCTTTGTGGTTCCATATTAGATCCAAATAGAATGTTTTCTTGTATGGTCCCTGTCTGAATCCATGCTGTCTGAGAAACATACGCTATCTTTCCATAAACATCAACCTGCAAAAACAAAAAGAAGAAACAGTAACATCTTCTGATTACACCGATACAGTAAGTATCCTGTACCAATACAATAAAGACTTACTGTGCCATTGATGTATGGAACTTCTCCAAGAATCAGAGACAAGAGGGTAG
Source organism: Solanum stenotomum (assembly GCF_019186545.1). Classification (NCBI taxonomy): domain Eukaryota; kingdom Viridiplantae; phylum Streptophyta; class Magnoliopsida; order Solanales; family Solanaceae; genus Solanum; species Solanum stenotomum. The sequence continues at coordinate 8,487,297 of NC_064292.1, read as the reverse complement.
ATTTCCCTGAGCCAACTTCACCACATACAGCCACTTTTTCACCATCTTTAATATTGAGATTTATGTCCTCCAAAGTAGGCTTTAAAGTATTCATCTCCCAAGAAACATCAGTGCAGTTTATATAAATGTTCACATCATCTTGCCTTTGCTTCTTCATATCCCTTGTGTGCATGTCAGGTTCCTCAAGAAATTTCACAATCCTCGACAGCGAAACCTTTGCTTCAATAAACGCCCCAACAACATCAGGGAGACTTCTAATGGGAGCTTGAACAAGCTTTATGGAGGCTAGAAATGTGAAAACATTGCTGACATTAAGAGGAACTCCAAACAAGTAGCAAGCTACAAAAGTTGCAGATGAGACCAGAATAGGAGATGACCAGAACAGGAGGAGGTAGTATCCTCTTTGTGCTTGAACAGATGATAGCCACTTGGTTTCTTCTGATCTCAACTTGCTTATCGCGTCCATGAAATGCTTTTCCCAAGAATATAACTTGAGAACCTTCATATGTGCAAGTGCTTCTGTGATGGCATTTAGCCTTTTATCTTGTGCTATCATGAGGTTAGTCTGATATTTAAGCTGCAACTTGGCTAATGGGGAATTAACTAGTACAGTTAATATTATAATCACTAATGCTGCTGATGCAGCTACTCCTATAGAATAGTACATTACACATAACACTAGGACGAGCTGAAGAATTGTCGTCCATATCTGATGAAACCAAAAGGGGAATTCACCTATTTTATGAGCATCTACAGTGACATAGTTCATTATCTGGCCAGGGGAATGAGTTTTCTTGGCAGCATTTAAGACATGAAGTTGTTTGTGAAAGATAGCTGCAGTCAATGAAGATTTTACTTGTAGTCCAATCAGTCTACTTCTGAAGAGCCATTGCCTCTCCGCTAGAGATTCCAAGCATTTCGCAAGGAAAAAGCCAGCTGTTAGAGCAAATCCCTCATACTTAAAGGATTCTCTTCCCTCAGCAACCTCGATGAAGGTATGAAGAAACAACGGTCCTGTTGTCAGCATTAAGATCTTAATTAGAGCAAACACCCCCGATATCAGGATGGATCTTTTGTGGCAGAGGAGTATTGCCATTAATATAGAAGGTTTTCCTAAAGGTTCTTTTCTTTTTAGTATATCCATTTTCTCATTGAACAAGTCAAAACATGTTCCTGCTCCATTGGCTGATCTTAGATGAGGAACGTCTTCGTCCTCTAGAATCTTACTTTTACCTTTCTTCATTAATGGATTCAACCACCTAAATGACAATTTTCCAAGAAATCCAGCATTTGCAAATGGAGTAATAATTCCATCTTCAAATTCTTGTAAAGGCTTATAAAATGTCTCATCATATTCACTTTCCTTAATAAATCCAGTGCAGAGCAAAAGCATTGCTCCAAGAAAAGATAGTGCATTTAAAATCACTTTAGTACTATCTATTACATTGTCAAATTTCCACATAGATGTTATGCAAAGAAACATTGCTAACAAGAATGCAATGATTGAATAAATCTTCACTATAAGGAAAGTTTGTTGCTTGCATAGGCTAATGAATGAACTTACAAATAACCATGTAATGCCATGGACAAGAAGCACAACAAATTCATATTCTTGGTGTTGCTCTTTAAGCTTCCATACTCCAAAAGCTATGTATCCTAAGCTCAAACATCCATTAAAAATAATTGAAGAAATTGACAACTTAGGAATTCCATAAGATAATAACTTTTTCAATGAAATCTTACAAACTAGGACAACTAACAAGATGAACAATAGTAGGAAGTCCAGAGATAACAGAAAAATATGATTGAGACATGAATCTGAATTGAGCATTTCAAGAAAAGAACTAAAGGGTTCTCTACAATAGGTATTTGAGAAATTCATAGATTCAATTTCTTGTTGAAAAGACTTTAAATTTTGTATCTTTTTAACTTTGTCAACAACAAATAAGCAATGATTATATATTATATAATACGTATGTTGTGGATGATGAATATAATATTATATACAACTATATTATAAGATATATTGTTGAATAACATAGGTATTGACCTTATGGTACACTAAAATGTTTTCACATCACAAGCAGTAAGTGGAGATTCAATATAAAATGTTTTGTACATTAAATGATGAATCTTGAATATCCTATAGGTATAACCGTATATATATATGAAAGTAGAGTCAATGATTATTTTTAGATATTTTCTTTTCTTTTTCATATGCTGTTTTTCTCCCCATAGTTTCTATAATGATTATAATGTGGTCCTTTTCACTAAATAAAAAAACTTAGATTAAAGAAAAACAATTTTAAATACTTAGTGACGAGTCATAAAAAATTATAGAAAATTTCAAATATGACTGTCATTCTCTCTGTATTTCTATATTTCTTTTCATGTGTCAGGGCGAAGCTATAGATTGGACACCCTTCATCGAAAAAATATAAGGTGTATTTAGGTAAAATGCTATGTAATAGAAGTATATATAAAATTTTGAACACTCTGAAAACAAGATTATAGTATAGCTTAGTGGTTGGAATCGCTTAACCAAAGTTTGGTTGCTCGTGCGTGTTGTTGCAAGATCGATTTCTAGAAGCTGCGCTTTTCTTACTTCTCTCATTTTTTTCTCACTTAACTTTTCCATGAAATTTGCTAAGTATTTATTTATTAACAATTTTCATATATTTTTATAATCTTTTTATATGATATCTTTATTTTTACATAGAGATCATAAAAAATTGTTCTCTTTTACGCAATTAGTAAGGGATCAAGAGATTTAATATTTTTGTAATTTTAATATAAGTATCAATAGCAAATTAAATTATTTTCTGGGTGTCTTTTTGATTTTCTTTTTTACTTGACATTAAATTTTGTAGGTAGAACTTACAGAAAAAAAATTACAACTCTACCAAAATCTAAAAGCAAAAATGTTCCACTATTTTTTATTTTTTTTTAAAAAAATCCCATTTGATTACGCTCTTCCTTCTTTGTGTCTCGTTGTTATTATCGTCGTCGGCAGAGACTATTGAAGTATTAAAGCCTAAAAATTGTTTCTTTCTAGGGTAAATTTTCTTCCTTCTTTCTCTCTCTCTTTTTTTGTCGTTCGTTCACTTCATATTAAATTAAATATAAACTCAGTAGAGCTAGGCATTATGTATTTTTATTTTAAAAATTTTGGTGCACTCATTTGTAAGAAAAGAAAAATTACTTACTCAATGTTTGGACACCCTTCGTAAAATTCCTGGCTATGCCATTGGTGCCAGACGATTGTATTTGTTGTATTCATACGTAATTTAGATGGTATCCTCTATCTCCCTCCCTCTCTCTCTGTATATTCTATATTTCCACATCTCTCTCTTAATTTTATATTTTTTGAGGTGTCAGATGATTGTATTTATTGTATTAATACGTGCATTTAAGTTGTATTATGTATTTTCACCTCTCTCGCTCTTGTATTAGTTGTACTCATTTGCTCTTTATCACGTATATCCATTCATTCTTGTAACTTATATTCATTCACTCTTGTATCACTTGTACTCAAAGCTCCTGTAGCACTTGTATTTTATTTAGCTCAAATGCTTTGCAAGATATACTTCCAACATTTTAGATTTTTAGCAGGGCCAAAGCACAAGGTATACACATATGGTCATATACAAGATATACTTATACTCTGTTATTCCCAAATTCCATAAATTTACGTTACTATTCAAATTTAAGCTAAAATTATATTTTCATTATATGTGTATTCGAAAAATACATATTACTTCTTACCACATATTATATTTTACTATATATATTAGTAACCACATATATTGCTATATAATTTTGAACACATTTTTGGACAGTGGCAAATTCAGAATTTTAATGTTTTGGGTGCTCCTTTAGCTACCAATCATAAAATATAAGTGTATAAATTTAACATTTGTCATAAGAAAGACGAGTTTTTGGCTAAAATCATCCCTGAAATATGACTAACATAAAATACATCCTTGTGTTATATAAGTGAACAAAAAACATCCTTGTACTATCCGAAAAGTTGTAAGATTCATCCTTCTGTCTATTTTTTTTAAGAAAATCACGCCACTAACAAATAAATGTGTCAAGTTGAATGAATATATGTACACATTGTTAAACTAGTCAAGTTGGGTGATTTTTCTAATTTTTAGAAATTGAGGGTTTAAATTATATTCAGACAAAATAAATTCAAATTCTAAATATTCTTTGTAAAAAGTATGGTTGAATACAACTCCAACTTTAAAAATTTCAAATAAAGTAATTATTTTTTTATTTTCATAACCAAAAAACCTACGTAATTTCACTAAATTTCCTAACATTGTATAAAATGTGGATTGCATTATATATAACGTACATACGTACTAAATATTTTATTAAAGAAAATCTCTAAATAGTTTGGACGTAATATTTTTAAAATGAATTTTTTTACATAATCTTTCTAACCATCAGAACCTATTGTATAAATATTTCAAGACTTACATAATGTTGGAAGTCAATTTACTTGATGATGCAAAAACCATATAAACTAATAACACACTAAATTTCAATTCAGAGAATGAAAGATTCATTTTCTATATATATCCTTGTTTTTTAGGTAACTTTGATCTTCTCGTCGTGGCTAAGACATGATCAAATTAAATTTTTTTATTGGTTCAATTAGTTTATTAACCAACAAAAAAATAGACTGGAGGATGATTTTTGTTATTTTTCGATAGTATAAGGATGTTTTTTGCTCACTTAGATAATATAAAGATGTACATTAGATTTGAGTCATAGTTGAGGAATGATTTTAGCCAAAAACTCTAAGAGAGACAATTATATTTAAATATGATAGCGAAAAAAATCAATAAAAATTATTTTGGATTAAAAAAAAAGGAAGATGACAAAGTTTTTTCTATAAAATTTTGCTTAGGAAAATTTAGCAAAAGACAGTTTGTGAAAGGAAAAAAAAAACAACCAGCATTAGGGAGAAGAATAAATAAAATAAACGATCAGCAAAATTAATTAGTAGAAAGAGAAGAGTTCAACATTTGTTTCATGGGGCTCATCCTAAGGGGAATCGATCCGTGGCTTACAATCGAGAAACAACCTTGAGCACCCACCTATAACCATCAGACCAACCAAACCATTTGTTTCATGGGTGCTCGCCTTCAACCTTTATACAATTCTTCTTAATTTCTACATAAATATATATAGTTTGATACGAAATTAATGGGTGCTCGAGCACCTGAAAAGTACCATGTGGGTCCGCTCCAGTTTTTGGCCTACGTGGCATCCAAACATCTCTCACGCGTCTCAATTACGAGGAGTTGGAGTCCGGAGTGTGCCACGTAAGCCAAAAGGTGTAAAAATTACAAAACAAATGAGTTCGGGGGTAATAGGACCTTAGTTTAGTTAAGATATGTCTCTAGAATTTTGATCGTAGTCTAGGGGTACTTGTGTCTTATCCCTTAAAAGTAATTGTTTCAACTTTTAGAAGAGGTCCATAATATTTATTGAATTTTCTACTCACTTTCATTTATTTTTAATGATATTCTATTATATTAGAAGAGTGACTTCAAAATGAGTATCAACATGTTTGCATCCTGTCATTCAATTTATATTTGAGGGCAATTGTGACTATTCAACTCTCTCTAATTTATGCCTGCAAATTTACGTGTCACTAGGAGCAGTAATTGATGTCTTTCCAGTTTCAACATCTCTTTTATTTTCCATTCTTCTACGCAAGTGAAAAATGCTTCCACAACTTCCAAATTTTCATTCAAACATATAATTTTATACAAAATACAAATATTTACAAGTTTTCACAACTTCCAAATTTTCATTCAAACATATAATTTTATACAAAAATACAAATAGATAAATATTGGGTTGTGTGCGCACGGGCACCCATCATCTAGTGCTAACATATCCATGAGTTGAGAAGCACAATCTCAATTAAAACTCAATTATTTATTTATATATGTCTTTGTCATGTTTGAATTGGTGCCACTATTAGTATCAAGGCAAAAAAAAAAAACCTATTAAAAAAACAAATGATAAAAGCGATAAATATCTTTTCATACTTGATTAAAGATCTAAAAAAATAAATATTAACATACCAAACGTGGAGTAATATATTTTGTAGGCCATATTGGCACTAGACTAGCCTAATCCCTTAATTCAAACATGACAAAGAAATATAAAATAATAATTGAGATTTGAGATACAACGTGTGGATCTTCATTTTTTTTGGTCAAACAACGTGTGGATCTGATAGCATTAAAAATAAATGGAATTGACCAAATATTTATTTAAAAGTATAAAACTCAATAAGTAAAGAAAACTTTCAATGTAGTTGATATAAACTTTAGATGGTGTTTGAAATGTTTTGACCAAATATTTTACTATTTTATCCTCAGTAGTTTTTAATCTCTAAATACTTTTTTCTAAACAAAACTTCGAACTTCCTTTTCATTCTTTTTTTAAAAAACTAATAATAATTAAAAGTTGGCTTGCAGCCCATTTATTAAAGAACTAAAATCTGTACAAAGAAGAAATAAATGAGCCCAAATGACCCATTTTCAGAAAAGGAATTAAGACAGCAAAAAGGAAATGAAAAAATAACAAAACAAAGACAAATGAAAATACAGAAAATGAAGGAGCATTCTTGAAGCATAACTAATACCATCATTATCAATATAATGTCGGCATTACTGTTTAACTTTATTTAATACTATTCTTATACACCCTATCAAATAATTCCCAAGTATTTTTAAAAAATATCAGAAATATTTTTTCAAAAGTTAAAAATAGTTTTTATGAGAAACACTTTTAAGAAAATACATTTAGAAGCATTTTTTAAAAGATTGATCGTTCAAATCTGGAATGTAAAACATAATTTAAAAGCATTTAGGTATTATAAGGTTCATTGATCATATATTTTATTAGTATTTTTTGTCTGGTTGATGAATATGACTTAAATGTTGTATGACAAAAGAGATATTTTGTCCTATTATATGTCCACCTCAACCCCATATGTGTCGCACCCTTATTTCCAACTGGTTGAAATAGTTTGCAACATAAAATGATTGTGTCAATTATTTTAAAAATGTTTAGAGTTGACACCTAATTTTCAGGGAAAGATTTATGAATTATTTTCTATAAATATAAATGTAAATTCAGTTTGATTTGCAAAAATTAATGAAATTTTATATAAGGATTTTGATTATTCAAGTGGAAGGTGTTAAGCACCACTTATAGCCTATTTGAATATAGTCCTTAAATTTAGTTTTAGATAAAATACAATTAGAAATATTATTGCTTATTTATTTGCTGAAAAATTTGTGACAACAATGAAAAGTCTTTATTAGTTTTGAGAAAAGAAAATACACAAGGTATATAAGATGTACGCCTTCAATATACAAGAATATTTAATAGTAACATATTTATCGTAAAGTAAAATATGCATATGTATATATCTAAAGTCTATGAAAGTTTATGATCTTATAGAAATATATTTTGTGATCTTATATTATTTATATATATACACGAGAAATTTGTGAGATCTTATTTATTGTGAAATAAATTATGTATATGTGTGAAGTATATCTTGAAGTATTACTTGTAAAAATCTTATTTATTGTAAAAATCTAAAATCTTGAAGTATATCTTGCAAAGCATTTGAGCTAAATGAAATACAAGAGCTTTAAATACAAGTGCTACAAGAGTTTTGAATACAAGTGATACAAGAGTGAATGAATACAAGTGATACAAGAGTGAATGAATACAAGTGATACAAGAGTGAGTGAATACACGTTATACAAAAATAAATTAGTACAAGTGATACAAGAGCGAGAGAGGTAGAAATACATAATACAACTTAGATGCATGTATTAATACAACAATCCAGTCATCTAACACCTCAAAAATATAAAAATAAAGAGAGAGATGTGGAAATATAGAATATACATAAAGAGAGAGGGGAATGAGAGAGGGAGGGGGAGAGAGATGATACACTCTAAAAGTATGTATGAATACAACAAATACAATCACCCGACACATAAAAAATATAGAAATACAGAGAAAGAGAGAGGGAGAGAGAAAGAGTAGTGAAAATACAGAACACAGAGAGAGAAAGAAAGGGTGAGACGGAGAAGTGATACAATCTAAATGCACATATTAATACTACAAATATAGTAACCTGATACCTCAAAAAAAATAGAAATACAGAGAGATATGTGAAATACAAAATAAAAAGAGAGGTAGAGAGAAAGACAGAAGAGAGAGAGTGAGGGAGAGAGAAGAGAAGAGAGAGAGACAAGCAGAGATACGCGAGTTTTTTTTTTGCTTAGCATCTCAAACCATAGATATGAGTTGGAAATACCCCTTAGTTATAAGTAATTATGCCCAAATTGTAGTCATATTTAAAATTTTCTCTAATTTTATGACTCATCACTGTAAAGACTGATTAGGTTCTTGAAAACGATCCTTTATTAATGAAGGCAAAAAGGTATTAAATAGAGTTACAAAGAAACTAATAAGACTCCTAAACTAATTGAACTACATAAATAATATTTGTTGATATAGCTAAAGCATATTCCTAAATAAGCAAGGACTATGAAACACTAATACCGACTTAACTACTACTACTGCCTGGACTGACTTATGATGCTCCAATACGCCCCCTCAAGTTAGGCGATGGGTCACTAAGCCTAACTTGAATAGATTATTCTCAAATGTAGATTTAGACAATGTCTTGGTGAGAGTGTCGACTATTTGATCAACACCATGGACATGAACAACATAATCTCTTTTGATGTTGACATGGTGGCGAACACACTGAAAGTCCACTGCAACATGCTTCACATGATTCTTGCTCAGGAATGTGGCTCCAAGATTATCACGATAGATTGTGGGTAGCTAATGTACTGGAACACACAGCTCATTTAGGAGATTGGTGACCCACAAGGTTTCAGAAAGGACATTAGCCACCTCCATATACTCAGACTCGGTGGAGGAGCGTGAGCCAATATTTTATTTCTTTGAGGACCAACTAATAGGATTGTGACCAAGAAACATGAATTAACCAAATGTAGATACTCTGTCAGAGATGTCTCTACCCTGATCCTCATTAGAGTACATATGTAGATTAGAGTCATTAATAAGAGTAACACGTAGGCCAAGTTGAAATGTACCACATAGGTATTGGAGAATATGATTCACAGCTTTCCAGTGAAGGTCTAATGATGCTTGCATTAATTGAGACAACTTGTTTACTGCATAGGCTATGACCGGTCTGATGAAAGATAGGTATTGAATCCTACCTAAGACTCGGCGATAACGTGTAGCATCAGTCAAGTGAGTTCCATCAGATTAGGTGAGTAACTCAGAGTCACTCACTGGTGTGTTGACATTCTTGAAGTCGGTCATTAGCTCATCATTTAAAATCCCATTCACATAGTTTGCTTGGGTGAGAATTAAACCAGAAGAGTTCCGTATCATTTCAACACCAAGAAAGTAATGAAGGTTACCTAAATCATTAATAGAGAACCAAGAAGCAAGGGAACTGATAACCTGATTGACACTTAAAGTGTTGTTTCTAGTGAGAATGATATTGTCGACATAGACAAAGACGAACAATGTGCCACCTAGACTGTCTAACAAGTAGCGAGACATCTTATTTTGTCTTAACAAAGCCTATGGATGAAAGGTAACCCTTGAGAGCATTCTACCAAGCGCGAGGAGTGTGCTTCAAGCCATAGGTTGCCTTGCACTGACGACATGTATGCATTGATTTGTCATTACTAGTAAACCCCGAAGGTTGTTGCATGTACACTTCCTCGCCCAGGTTTCCTGGAGGAAGGTATTATAGACATCAAGCTGAAGAAGGTGCAAATTGTGATGAATTGCCACAAAGAGGATGATGCGAACTGTGGTGGGCTTGATGACTGGGCTGAATGTGGCATGCAAATCAATACCCTATCTCTAAGTGAAGCCTTTTGCAACCAAGCGAGCTTTGTATCTATCGATGGTCTCATTCATATTTCTCTTGATCGTGAAAACCCACTTACATGGAGGAACAAGTTTTCAGGTCTGGTTTTTAATTAAAGCATCAAGTTCCTGTTTCATCGCATCACGCCACTCGAGATATTTTTGTGCTTGTTTGACAGCAGTGTGTGTAATAGTGGGGGTTCAATTTGGCTAGGTAATAAAAAAATTGTTTGGATTTGGTGATGTTGTTTTGGGATCGAATGACAACACATATAGGAGGAAACAAACAGTTAGGCGGTGAATGCGTGAGCTCCAAATCGGTGATAGGGTTGGCTGGCTGAGGAACCAGGTGTGTTGACGGGTTGGTGTTCCAATGTTGATAGACAAGAAGAGGAGGTGAGGTGCTAGTGTGTTTATAGGGAAAGGCGTTTGTGAAATTGTAAAGAGGCGTGGTGGTGGGAGACACTGGGAAATAGGTATAGAAGATGAGTTTTGGGAAGTAGGAATTATAAGAGATGAGGGAGATGAAAATTTACCAGGAGAAAGGGAAGTTGTTAGAGGTGAAGCTGCATCTGCCACGAATGCATTGTCGGATAAGGACTGTGAGTTTGAGTTGCCCTAGGACTTGGCTGGAGAAGGAGCAGACGATGACCTGTAATTGTATGTGCTTCTATTTCTAATGGATGGGGAAGATTTGTAACTATGGGAACTTTGGGTGTGGGGTTTGGAAATTTGGCATTGTGGTTTTTTCCCATTCCAAGTGAGTTGGTTTAATGGTAGTCTTGGAGAACAAAGTTTTAAATGAAAAAATATGTTCAACAAATCGCACATCGCGGGGTAAATACACCTTTGTAGAAATTAGGTGAAAACATTGGTGACAATGATGAGATAAGGAGACAGAGTCGTCTAGGCCACTAAAGCCATTGCTTGGGCCTATATATTTTGGGGCTCTCATTTAAAAAAAAACAATTATTTATATATGTTATTTTGTTTAAAAAAAATTATATGTACTGTGAGTGTTATGATTTCTACTAAGGAAATTACATATGAGATGAAAATAAACCTAAATTTCGTAAGAAACAATTTGATGAAAATATGGATAGTGAAATCACAAAGTCCCGTGAAGAATCTTTTAGAGTTGATTTCTTTATATATGTAGAGTAGATCAAACTATTTTTTCACTTCAAAATAGATTATAACTAATTGAAGCATATGAAAATATTTTTGATTTTTTATTTAGTGGTAAAATATTGAGATCACTAGATGATGAGGTAAGAAAATATTGTCTTAACCTTGAACTTTCTTCAACACGTAATAGTTATTCTGATATTGATGGTTTATATTTATTTTTTTTTGAATCAAAAGTGGTAAGAGAAATAATACAAGTAGAAGATAATGATCTAATGAAAATACTCAATCAAAAAAACACATATTGCTTATAGAATGTTAACAGTTCCTGTAACCATTGCTTCAACTGAAAGAAGTTTTTTCGAAATTAAAATTGATTAAATCTTCTTTAAGATCAACAATGTCTCAAGAGAGATTGAATGACTATATTATCATTTGAAAAGGAATTATTAAAACAAATTGATTATAAAACAATACATAATGATCACTTCACATCTAAAATAACTAGAAATGTAGTTTTAAATAAAAGTATATATGATGAAAAAAAAGATTAGGTCCCCTCTCTTAAGTTTTGCTTTAGGCCCCCAATGTTGTTGAGTCGGCCCTGTAAGGAGAATTCGAGAATGACACACATGGTAGATTTTGGTACAAGTTTATTCTTGGAGTATGGTTTAAGCGATGGATAACACAAACAACCAAAAATTTGTAGGTAGTTATAATCGGGTGATTTACCAAGTAATCATTTGAATGGAGATTGATTATCTAGGTGAGAGGTTGGCATACGATTGATGAGGTAGATACTATGATGACATGCAAAAGACCAAAATTGGGGTGGAAGGATGTCACGACCACCGTCGTGATTGACACCCACACTAACCTTCCGGTGGGAGAACCACTACTACAACCCAACTACACAACTTAACGAAAACTAGAACATTTAAAGATACAAAAGCAGGTTTAAATCTCTAAGAAAATACGGAGTTCCCATAAACTCCGAAAGTTTAACAAAACAACTAATAAAACATTTGCGAAAAACAACCCCTAGAAATTGAAAGTCAATGTACCAAAACTCTAACGATCAACAGGTCTAAGGAAAAGGGGTACAGCCCCAACTAACATAAAAATATCTAAATAGTCTAAGTCCGAAAGAAATGGACCAAACAATAGGAAAGACTCCATGGCAGCCTGAAAGAACTGGCTCACCCTTGAAATCCTGTCTCGATCATAGATCTTCTAGTTGAGGTCTATCAATAGCCGCCTGAAGATGTCCTGTACTCAACAAAGAACGAGCAAGTGCAGTCTGATAGAATCACGCGACTATCCCCCGTAAGTAAAACATATATTTGCAGTCACAACATAGCAAGCATAACATGTACATAATATATATACACACATCAATTATCATTTCAGGAGCAATGTACAATTCCATATTCTCAATAACAAGTAGCTATGACAATTCAATGGTCCTCTCGTGGAACCCATACCCAAACTATTAGTGTGCTAGACGTGACACCCAATCCCAATTAGTATGCCGGAACGTGACACCCGATCCAATATATGTGTCGGAACATGACACCCGATCCAATGTATGTGTCGGAACGTAACACCTGATCCAATCAACACAACCACAATCGCATTCACACTTATAATGTACATACTCATAATCATACAATCAAATGTTAAATCATGGCATACATTTGTTCATTCATACTCATTTCATTAGGTTTAATCAACAGTGCTTTATTCACATACATACATGCAATGAAGAAATTACCAACATACATCATACAAACAAGAAATCAATACATCACCTACCTCGAAACCCAGCTTGAATCCCTCTACGACACATGAATCTTCCATTTCTGGATTTTTTTCTCTTGTTTGTGGTTTAAAAACATAAATTAATGTAAGGATCAATAAACGAGGCCTAATTACCCAGATTACAATGGAAATTATCAACCTTAGGCCAAACCCAAGATCCCAATACCCAACTTAGGGCTTTTTCCACCATTAACTTCAGGCCAAAACCCTCCCCCAACAATAATTACCCATGAATCTAAGTTCTACGAATCGAAAAACAGATTAGGGGAGTAAATCCTTATCGTTAGCACCAAAAATCATGGAAAACTGTCAAGAACTTATCATGGGTCATCTCCTAACTTTTAAGAATGAAGTTTGCAGAAAATAAATGTTTTGGGGTTTAATCCCGACTTAATTTACGACTGGGCCGCTAAGGCGGACCCAATCTCGCCACAGCGGCTTGTGTGGAGATACGTCGGAATTAGAGTTTTAAACCCCGATTTCACAACACACCTTCAACCCTTGACGTCCAAAAACTACCCGTTTATGCTAAGATCAATTTCGGGAGTTCTATTCACCTGAATTCGATTTTGTAAAGCCGTACGGGCTCCCTAATGTCTTGGCTATCCACTCATGTAACCAAAATCATTATTGAATCTCTCATTCATTACCAGATTTCTCTAGACCCCGCATGACTCAGATTTCATCCAAAACTATACTAGGATAGGAATTTTCAAGTCACTACTCAAAAGTTTTCTGGCCCTAATTTTTCCCCAATGGATTTTCCCTAACTACGAAAACAGGTTGTTACAAAGGAATGCCTCATGTAAGAGTGTTCTTGCAGTTTCAACGATATAACGATGTTGCCGTTCTGCAAGTGCAACTCATAGAGACGTATAATGTAGGGTGGAAAGGTATTCAATGTCATGAAGTGAAAGAAAGGAGTCAAGACTTTTATACTCTCCTCTGCCATCAATATACAATGATAAAATTTTTGTGTCAAAATGTTTTTCCATCAAAGGATGAAATTTTTTAAAGATGTCTTTAACTTCACTTGTTTTGGTTAATGAGTAGAGTCAAGTGTATTATGTATATTGATCAACAAAGATACAATAATACAACTTCTTTCAAGAGATAAAATCGGTGATGGCCTTCATAAATCACTAAAAATAATTTGAAGTGGTATAGAGCTACTCATTGATAATTGAGTAAAAGGATGTCGATGGGCTTTATCAGATAAGCAAGAATTGCAATGAAAGAGTTTGTCTCGTTGATGAAACGGTAGCGAGAATTTATTTAAAATAAACCTAAGAACTCTAGAGTGAAGATGACCAAGACGTTGATGCCAAGTAGTGAGAAGAATGAATGGTGCAGTCATGCGAGCTTGAGGATGTGAGGCAGACCACTCATACAGTCCATTGTTGATCCGGCCGTTTACCAGCGATTTTCGCGTTTTCAAATCCTTCATAACAAAGTAAATGGGAAAAAAGTTAATAGACTTTAGATTGTCTTGACAAAATTTAGAAACAGAGAGAAGTTTCCGTTTAATGGAAGGGGCACACAAAGTGTGGGTTAACTTAAAACATTATTTGATGCATTCAATTGAGTAGAACCAATGTAAAAGATGGGAATTTGTTACCATCACCCATGGATACATCCTCGTTACCGTGGCATAATTGTAGATTGTGCGACTCTGTTGTGATGATGTGTGGATCCTATATCAACTATCCAGGGGTTGGTTGCGGTAGTAACCCACTTGCATAGTTGGATTTGGCTTCAAAGTGATTGTGAGACTTCGAGCGGCAGACATTGGCGGTGTAGCCAATCCTGTTACATAGTTGACATCGAGAAACACCGTTTGGATTTGAGTTGGACTGCCATTATGGTGGAGTATTTGGATGTCAGTTTTGGCGCCATTGTTGAGAATTGTTGGTCTACTTGAGACTGTTATGATTATTGGTGTTGGATTTGGTGGGAGTAGTGCCTGCAACAGTGATAGGACTAGATAGTTTCTTAGCATTCTCATGACAAAGGAAAAGTTCATAGTCTAGTAGTTTTTCAAACAATTTCTCAAGGAGGTAGCCGTATCACGTGCACGAATGGCAGCAAAGATCTTACGAAACTCAGGACCTAGACCACTGAGTATTTTGACGATGAGTTCGGGATTGGACACAAGAGCACCAACAGTGGCTAACTCATCCGAAAGAGACCGAATAGTGTGAAGATAATAAGTAATGGAGTGAGATTCTTCAGTGACACGAACAAGCTGATCACGCAAACTAAAGAACCGAGTTTGAGATTTGTTCGCATAAGTGGTATGTAAAACATCCCAAGCTAATTTAGCCAAGTCAACGGTAACAACAGTAGAAGAAATGATGGGTTTGACAGAAGCCATGAGGGCATTCTGGATGAGTTTGTCCTGACGGAACCAAGTTAAGAAGGTAGGATTAGGAGTTGTGTTCATACCGAGGGTAATCATGCTATTGAGGGTCGGAGTGGTCCCATCGAGATGGCCAAAGAGGTTGTAGCCATACATAAGCATGGATAGTTGGGCTTTTCAGGTGGTGAAGTTGAGACCACCACTTAGTTTGATGGGTAATTGGGACGCAAGATTGAACTGAATGATAATGTTGGTACCCATCGTGTTATCAACATTGACAACTCTAGGATTGTTGCCATTGTTGTTGCCATTGTGATGGGTCATGGTTGTTGATCTGCGTGAGGAGAAGGTACGAAATTTTTTTGGATAGTTCTCATTAGAGGTCCAGAGGCGTATCCAAGATTTTGAGATGATGGGTGCACTGTTATAAAAAGGTTAATCTATGATATAAATTTGTTCGGTTCGACATTTAGTATTGGTTTTTCATTAATCTAAGTTTTCTTATTTAGTGAAAAGGACCACATTATAATCATTATAGAAACTATAGGGAGAAAAACAGCATATGAAAAAGAAAAGAAAATATCTAAAAATAATCATTGACTCTACTTTCATATATATATATATACGGTTATACCTATAGGATATTAAAGATTCATCATTTAATGCTCATTTAATGTACAAAACATTTTATATTGAATCTCCAGTTAATGCTTGTGATGTGAAAACATTTAAGTGTACCATAAGGTCAATACCTATGTTATTCAACAATATATCTTATAATATAGTTGTATATAATATTATATTCATCATCCAAAACATACGTATTATATAATATATAATCATTGCTTATTTGTTGCTGACAAAGTTAAAACGATACAAACTTTAAAGTCTTTTCAACAAGAAATTAAATCTATGAATTTCTCAAATACCTATTGTAGAGAGCCCTTTAGTTCTTTTCTTGAAATGCTCAATTCAGATTCATGTCTCAATCATATTTTTCTGTTATCTGTGGACTTCCTACTATTGTTCATCTTGTTAGTTGTCCTAGTTTGTAAGATTTCATTGAAAAAGTTATTATCTTATGGAATTCCTAAGTTGTCAATTTCTTCAACCATTTTTAATGGATGTTTGAGCATAGGATACATAGCTTTTGGAGTATGGAAGCTTAAAGAGCAACACCAAGAATATGAATTTGTTGTGCTTCTTGTCCATGGCATTACATGGTTATTTGTAAGTTCATTCATTAGCCTATGCAAGCAACAAACTCTCCTTATAGTGAAGATTTATTCAATCATTGCATTCTTGTTAGCAATGTTTCTTTGTATAACATCTATGTGGAAATTTAATTATGATACTACTAAAGTGATATTAAGTGCACTATCTTTTCTTGGAACAATACTTTTGCTCTGCATTGGATTTATCAAGGAAAGTGAATATGATGAGACATTTTATAAGCCTTTACAAGAGTTTGAAAATGGAATTATTACTCCATTTGCAAATGCTGGATTTCTTGGAAAATTGTCATTTTGGTGGTTGAATCCATTAATGAAGAAAGGAAAGAATAAGACTCTTGAGGACGAAGACGTTCCTCATCTGAGATCAGCCGATGGAGCAGGAACATGTTTTGACTTGTTCAATGAGAAAGTGCAGATGCTAAAAAGAAAAGACCCTTTAGGAAAACCTTCTATATTAATGGTAATACTCCTCTGCCACAAAAAATCCATCCTGCTATCGGGGGTGTTTGCTCTAATTAAGATCTTAACGCTGACAACAGGACCGTTGTTTCTCCATACCTTCATCGAGGTTGCTCAAGGAAGAGAATCCTTTAAGTATGAGGGATATGCTCTAACAGCCGGCTTTTTCCTTGCGAAATGCTTGGAATCTCTAGCAGAGAGGCAATGGCACTTTAGAACTAGACTGATTGGACTGCAAGTAAGATCTTCACTGACTGCAGCTATCTTTCACAAACAACTTCATGTCTTAAATGCTGCCAAGAAAACTCATTCCCCTGGCCAGATAATGAACTATGTCACTGTAGATGCTCATAAAATAGGTGAATTCCCCTTTTGGTTTCATCAGATATGGACGACAATTCTTCAGCTCGTCCTAGTGTTATGTGTAATGTACTATTCTATAGGGGTAGCTGCATCAGCAGCATTAGTGATTGTAATATTAACTGTACTAGCAAATTCCCCATTATCCAAGTTGCAGCTTAAGTATCAGACTAACCTCATGATAGCACAAGATAAAAGGCTAAAGGCTATCACGGAAGCACTTGCGCATATGAAGGTTCTCAAGTTATATTCTTGGGAAAAACATTTCATGGACGCGATAAACAAGTTGAGATCAGAAGAAACCAAGTGGCTATCATCTGTACAAACACAAAAAGGATACTACCTTCTCCTGTTCTGGTCATCTCCTATCCTGGTCTCATCTTCAACTTTTGTAGCTTGCTACTTGTTTGGAGTTCCTCTTCATGTCAGCAATGTTTTCACATTTCTAGCCTCTATAAATCTTGTTCAACAGCCTATTAGAAATCTCCCTGATGTTGTCGGGGCATTTATTGAAGCAAAGGTTTCGCTGTCGAGGATTGTGAAATTTCTTGAGGAACCTGACATGCATACAAGGGATATGAAGAAGCAAAGGCAAGATGATGTGAACATTTGTATAAACTGCATTGATGTTTCTTGGGAGATGAATTCTTTAAAGCCTACATTAAAGGACATAAATCTCAATATTAAAGATGGTGAAAAAGTGGCTGTATGTGGTGAAGTTGGCTCAGGGAAATCTACTCTCTTGTCTCTGATTCTTGGAGAAGTTCCATACGTCAATGGCACAGTAAGTCTTTATTGTATTGGTAGAGGATACTTACTGTATTGGCGTAATCAGAAGATGTTACTGTTTCTTCTTTTTGTTTTTGCAGGTTGATGTTTATGGAAAGATAGCTTATGTTTCTCAGACAGCATGGATTCAGACAGGGACCATACAAGAAAACATCCTATTTGGATCAAATATGGAACCACAAAGGTATCGGCAAGCTATAGAATGGAGTTCACTGGTGAAAGACTTGGAGATGCTTCCATTTGGTGATCTTACTGAGATAGGAGAAAGAGGTAACAATTTGAGTGGAGGGCAAAAACAAAGAGTTCAACTAGCTCGTGCCCTCTATCAGGATGCAGATATTTACCTCTTGGATGATCCATTTAGTGCTGTAGATGCACATACCTCGACTAGTCTATTTAATGTACTTTATATAAAGTATTATCCATTTTTCTTCTTTGAAAACCATATCTAGTATTAAAAATTATTCTCAACTTCCCGCGATTTGATTGGCAGGATTATGTCTTGGGAGCTCTATCAGGAAAAGCTGTGCTGCTGGTAACACACCAAGTTGAATTTCTTCCAGCATTTGATTCTATTTTGGTTAGTAACCTCCATGAAGAACTCTGTTAATTCTAGTTGTATGAGAAAAGTTTAGTGTGATATATGAAGATGTATTATAATATAATCTATCCCCATTTTAACAGCTAACATCTAGTGGGAAGATCATGGAATCCGGAACATTTGATGAGTTGCTGACAAAGAGTGAAGAATTTCAGGACCTTGTTAATGCACAAAAAACTACTTCTGATCCAAAATGTCAAGAAGTTTATGCTACTAAAAGGCCTAAGGAAGCTGAGATAGAGTTTGATAATAATGTTTCCTCCGAGGAACATGATGATGCAGTTTCTTTAAAAGGAGATCAATTAATCAAAGCAGAAGAACGAGAAGTAGGAGACGCTGGATTGAAGCCATACATACAATATCTAAAGCATAACAAAGGATTCTTGTATTTCTCCTTGGCAGTCATTGTTCACTCAATGTTTGTAGTTGGGCAATATATACAGAGCTACAAGTTGGCTATTGGCCTTCAAGATTCCAGTGTTAGCAGATTAAAGCTAATCAGGGTCTACACAGTCACTGGTTTTAGTTTAATACTCTTTCTGATTTTAAGATCCATATTAGCGGTAAAGCTGGGGCTTGGTGCATCAAAATCAGTTTACTCTACACTGTCAGGCTCTCTTTTCTCTGCACCAATGTCCTTTTTTGACTCGACGCCTTTTGGAAGAATGCTTAGTCGGGTAAGAACTGAACTGTTGGATCAATCATCCTATGTCTGATCTTAGTTTTACTTGGTTGATCTATTTGTTTTATGCAGGTATCTTCAGATTTGAGCATTGTTGACATTGAGTTGCCTTTCTTACTGAACTACACTGTTGGATCAATCATTATTCTATACTCTACCTATGTCATCCTGTGTTTTTTCGCTCCAGAGGTCCTGCTGGTCATCGTGCTTATGATTTACGTAACTATATTAGTTCAGGTAATAGACATTGTAATTAACTTTTAAGTTCTTATAACACCTTATAGCTTTCAAATGTTAGTAGTTACTTCAAATGTGTAATTTTATCATGCAGAGATACTACAATGCTTCTGCTAAAGAACTGATGAGATTAAATGGAACGACCAAGTCTTTAGTTGCCAACCATTTAGCTGAAAGCATTTCTGGGATAATGACTATTCGAGCTTTTGCACAGGAAGGACGTTTCTTTTTCAAGAACTTGGAGTTAATTGATAAAAATGCTAGGCCAATTTTCCATACATTTTCAGCAACTGAATGGTTAGTTCTACGTTTGGAGATAATATGCACGATTATCATGTCCTCATGGATGCTTGGCATGACATCTCTTCATAGCAGGAGCTCTGGTTTGTTCCATTTATGCTTTGTTACATTATCTAAGAGGCCTACTTGCGCGTATCAGAAAATCACAGATTGAACCTTGTTGCTGAACAGGACTTACTGGAATGGCATTCTCCTACGGCCTATCACTAAATGCAATTCTTGTTTGGTGTGTTCAATGTCAATGCACAATAGCAAATTCTATAATCTCTATAGAAAGGCTAGAACAATACATGAGAATACCTAGTGAAGAATCTGAACTAGTGCAAACAAACCACCCTCTACCTGGTTGGCCCACGTGTGGCAAAGTGGAAATGCGCGACCTAAAGGTATGTTCTTATCAGTAGCAAGAACCGTCAATCTGTTCAAAACAATGCTAATCTCTTGGAAGGTTGTTTTGAAACAGGTGAGGTACAGGCCAAATGCTCCATTAGTTCTTCAAGGTATTAGTTGTACATTTGAAGGGGGACAAAAGATTGGAGTTGTAGGCAGAACAGGCAGTGGGAAAACAACTCTTATCAGTGCATTGTTTCGACTAGTTGAGCCTACAGATGGAAAGATCATCATCGATGAATGTGATATTTCAACGATTAGGCTTCATGACCTTAGGTCGCATATTGGAATTATTCCACAAGATCCTACACTCTTTACAGGTTCTGTAAGATACAATTTAGACCCCTTATCAAAATATAGCGATGACGAGATATGGGAAGTAAGTTTTATATACATATATACAAGTTGTCTCATTTCTAATGATTCTAAGTTACTAACAGAATTTTGTTGTTTAAAGGTTCTTGATAAGTGTCAGCTTAGAGAGGCTGTCCAAGAAAAAGAAGGAGGACTAGATTCCTCTGGTAAACATAGGTGATTTTAAAAGTATTTATTAAGCGTGGCCAAAAGTTCAAGATCACCCTTTACGACTCCTGTTTTCTGCAATACTTTCAGTTCTACAAGATGGATCAAACTGGAGCATGGGACAAAGACAATTGTTCTGTCTGGGACGCGCATTGTTGAAGAGGAGTCGAATTCTAGTGTTAGATGAAGCCACTGCATCCATTGACAATGCCACAGATGCAATTCTGCAGAAAACAATCAGGCTAGAATTTGCAGACTGCACAGTCATAACAGTAGCTCACAGAATTCCAACAGTTATGGATTACACTAAAGTTTTGGCAATAAGTGATGGTGAGTTACTTATATTTACTCCAATAATAATGTTACACTTCCTTTGTCACAATTATGTCACACTCCAATATAATAATTTGGGACAGAGGAAGTATCTTCTATTTCCGAATTCACGGTCGATATTTAAAAGTTTGAATCTCAAAATTCCAATTGTGCCACAATGAAATTTTTGCCAATATTAGGTTAAAATTCCGAGACATCTGGCTAAAGATGAAGGATCTTAACTATCTCGCCAAAAAGATATTACTATCTTGCCATAACCTCGATTGATACAAAGAAAGTATCTATTTCATAATATGTTGAAACTTACAATTTGCACATTTTTTTTATTTTCCAGGGAAATTAGTTGAGTTTGATGAGCCAAAGAAGTTGATAAACAAAGAGGGTTCATTATTTGGAATGCTTGTTAAAGAGTATTGGGCTCGTACAGAAAGCTGAAAGAACTAGAATTTTTTTATATTAAGGCATAATTATTGTATTTGAATTAATTCTAACGTTGCATTGTATGTTTCACATTTGTGAGTAGGCTATCAGATGCCAACTTGAATTGTTGGTTACAAGATTACTAGTATGTCATTGGAAGAATTGTTGGTTACAAGATTACTAGTATGTCATTGGAAAATTAGATAAATTATTTATTTGTCTAAAATTTCTTATCCAAAATAACTCCATTATAAATTATCTTATTAGACATACATCCATATCATATATACTAATTATATCTATGAAAAAATGTACGAACACAAATAATGAGCAGACCAGCCCACTTTTATATGTGGGTTCATTTCAGAATGTTTTTTTTGTTTTGAATAAAGAAGCGCGTAAACTTTTAGTGTAAGGCAAGTGTTTTTCTCGGTGGATGGATGGGATAAATGCCTATATTGCTTTATAATGTTATTGTTATGTTGATGTTATATTAAAGAATGAAATCTTATTATGGGAGTACAATGTTTATGGATAGTATTAAGCATTGGTTCAAACTTTAACCTCACATCAGTGCCTAGATTTTATACAATTTCGTATCTTACCATTAATTAAGAATTTTCTATCACATATTGGGCAAGATACAACTAGATACATGCATGTTTACTACCACATACACTAAAATACAGAGAGAGAGGCAAGCGAGATGGGGAGGGAAATAATCATGTATCTCAAATACATGCACACTAGATACATGCATATGTATATATCTAGTGTGATTATCATACATAGGAGAGAGGCGAGCAAGCAAGATGGGAGATAGACGAGCGAGTTTGTTTATGTATCCAAGATACATGTGAATCCACTTGGCTACAGTGTATCTAGAGTAAACTACACCTAATTTTGACTTCGTGTATCCCGTGATACATGTATCTGGATGCACCAAAAATTGATAAAATTTATAATATTACAAACTAGAATGTATCGAAGTAATTAGTTCCTAAGCAATATTGACTTATATAAATATTCTTGTCAATATTGCTAGTATCCCTTTCTATTTCCTAACTTTCACCATAAATGTTACCTACCCAATCTTATTTTGTGGGTTTCGTTCAGTGAAGCATAATATGCAGAGAAAAATAAGAAATAGAAGTAGAAAAGCAGCCATGGAAGAAGAAGAAAGAAAAATGGAACAATCCGTTATTGAAGAACTCTGTAGCTCAAAATTTAAAATTTAATCTGCCATAAATGTGAATTGTTTTGAGGGAAAAATATATCAAAAGACTTAAAACATTTAGAGGATCCCATACCTAAAATTTGAGACTGATTAGTGACGATTTGAGTTGGCCGAGATTGAAAAAACAATCAGTCTGTTAAGGAAGATAAAATGTTGCAATGTATAAATATTGTATCACAATGTATATATCATATATATACATCTCTAATACATAGTTATACATTATATATATACACAATTATAAGCTATTTATAATATATGAATATATTACGTATTTACATTTACATGTGGCTATGTATTTGAAAATTGTTTTTTGCCAGCTGTACATTTTTTCGTAAAATCCCTATGTTATTTATGTGGTATATTAATGTTATTATACCTTAAAAGAATGTGGAGAAACCCCCACTATTGGGCCCATTCTGATAACTCGATAAAATTAGTTATATAAGCCCAATATCATGTATTGTGCTCATGAGAGTACATTCTCTCGAACCACAAAAAGAAAATAATGCAAAAAAAATAATTTCATTAGGGGTGGGCAACTGGGCATGGTACATGGTAGATACAAAAATATATCGATATCAATTTTTTTTTATACCTTGACTAAAATTATATGGTATTTGGTATGATATTTTTGTAATCATTTAAATTTATTGGATATAAATTTATAAAATGATTCGGGTTATATTAAAATTAAGATATATTCGTTCAAATAAATATTGTAGATAAATATAGAGTAAATTTTAGGTTTAGCAAACCTAAAAATCATATTTGTATGTTATAACTATAGTTTGTATAATTGCACTCCATAACAAACTTTATGTTTGCTATGGCTATTAATATGTATATTTCGGCATACATATACAAAAGAATCAATTGTATAAGTATAATCTGTTTCGGTATACATATACAAAAGAATCAATTGTATAATATGTGTTTGTATATAGTGAGAAAGAGAGAAAGACAAAAGAAAACTGGGTAGGGAAAGATATGTATTTGTATAATTATAAGTGTATATGACGAAAATATGTGTATTTGTATATACAATTTTCTCTCACTTTATACAAACACAAAGACAATTTATACATTTGTGTTTGTATAAAGTGAGAGAGAGTGGGGAGCGAGATCTGGGAGAGTGGCGAGCGAGATTCTCTAGGGAGAGAGGCGAACGAAAAGATATGTATATATACAATTTTCTCTCACTTTTTACAAACACATACACATTTTATACATTTGTGTTTGTATAAAAGTGAGAGAGGCGAGGGAGAGACTGCCAACGAGAAAAGGAGAGTGGCGAGCAAGAATTTCAGGGAGAGAGGCGAATGGCAACAGTTTGCTACGGGTTACAATTAAATCAAATTGTGGTTATAACATTTAATTTGAATTAATAGTTTGCTATTTTATACAATTTTTCCAATAATATAATTTGACTAATTATTTAAGTCAAACAAATATGAATTTATTTAAAGTCCAATTTCATTGGACTAGTCCATTGATTTGGGCTAGTGGTGGCAAATGGGCGAGTTGGGTAAACTTTGGGCGGGTTAAAAATGGGTTACAATTCAATCCACCCATTTTAATATGGGTAAAATATGGGTTTGGATATAATATGGGTTGGATAAAATACTAGTTATATCCATTTAAGAGCATCAATTCTCCAATAGTTCTCTCATCTCCGAGAAAATGAGCTGAAACAGTTTCATAGCTCTGTTTCCACTCCACAGTTAATGCATCTGCTCTCCATACTTTAGTTGATTAAAATGGACCCCAAAGTAAATAAAATAACTTAGCAAAGTACAAGTATAATATAAAAAATAAAAGAAAAATGTAAGGAAAGAGACGAGTGTTAACAAAAGCAACTTACGTAAACTACTACAATTACACCAATTTCTTTTCTTTTCAACACACTAGCAGAAATACACAAAAACACCTCATACATAGAGCAAAACTTTGATAGCTCCAAATTACTAATAATCAACAATCTTCATTGGACTCCATTGGAATGTAACCAAAAAGTATTTACAGCAAACACTGTCTAAAATATTCGTCTAATAGACAAAAACATAATAGGCTCACACGCCTTAATATAATAAACGAAAAACATAAGTAAAATGTTATTATATATAGTCGATCTTGCAGCCTCTTTCTTCATCTCCGCAGTGTTTCCACTTCCTCAAAACGACATTTGGACTTGCTGCACAAGGTGAAACAAATTTAAAAAATGAGTTGGGTTCCTACAATGAGCTATCAGACACTAATTTTGATTTTGACATAGATCTAAGTGAATACAAAAATAAGTTTAAACATTTCGTTGCATATGAGTGAAAGTCCTTTGCGTCCCAGCTCATTAAATACTGGTTCTTGTCAAACTTTCAAATGAAAAAAATATAAAGCTTACCCCAACTAAAGCATGTTAGCCTAAAAGATCAATTGCAAGCTTGTTGCATTCTATCAAAATACGGCTGAACATCTACCGCAATCTCATCATCAAATTAATTGGAACCTTAAGAAAACAAACAAAAGGAACAAAAATTATTTACTGGAACACCAATTTGTAGCAAAACAAAGTAAATATGTAATATGAGTAGAATGATTTATCTTCTTTCCCACAAAGTCAATCTATAGTACATAACTTCGCCTCCGCATTTGCAGGTAAAATAGAACTTGTATATTTTTCAATAATACGACCTCCAATGCTAAAGGTAGATTTAGAGGTTACTGTGGTAATAGGTATGCTCAAGACGTCCCTTGTCATCAATGAGAGTTTGGAATATCTTCGTTTATTTTCCTTCCAATAGGCAAGTACATCCAAATCTGAATTTACTTTAAGGTCATGATTGGGCTCCTCCAAGTACAAATCTAGTTGTGTTTTATTTTTACCACACCCCAACTGAGTATCAAACGTATCGAACTCCTCAAGTTCATCCCTCATTTCATTACTAGTTTCCCCCGACAAGGAAATTGTGGTCAAAGGTACATAGTATTCTTTGAATAACAAATGTAAATGATCTTCAACGACTTTAACATTTGCTTCAAAAGTCTCATAAATCAATTTTAGAGAGAATAAACTTCACAAACTTAAGCTTATATCGAGGATCAAGAACAATAGCTAGTGATAAAATCATACGGTAAGACTTTCAAATTTTTTTGAATTTCTTTAACATTGATGTTGCCATTTCACTCATAATTGGATCAAAAGTATATTTTTCGTCCTCTAATAACTTCTAAATTTTTCACACGTTATGTAGATACAAATTAGCAGTTGGATATCGACTTCCAGAGGACAATATAGTAATGTTCTAAAATGATTTCAAAAATTGAGCAATCGTCTCTACCATTTTCCATTCCTCCTCAGAAAGACCATGTTTAAAATCAGTATCAATCAATTTATACTGAATATAAGCTTGTTGGTAGAGGATTGCACTTTCAAGCATCAGATAAGTGGAATTCCAACGAATTGTCATGTCTTGACGAAGCTTTTTAAACACGGCAACCCAAGATTTTTGATGCATTCCACAAACTTTAAGATTCTTCCTTCTGAATGTTTAATATTCTTAACACCTTCTCTAATCTTTACAATAGTTGCATCAGCTTTTTCCTATCCCGCCTTCACAATTAAATTCAAGATGTGGTTTCCACAACGAACATAAAAGAACTTTCCATCACAAACTAGTGTTTGCATCAAAGATAAGTGTTCTTTTAAATTAGCTATCACACCCTTATTACAAGTAGCGTTATCCAAAGTACCCAAAACAGCACTAGAATGTGGAGGGGGCACATGGCGGAAAATCAAGACTATTTTTTTAAGAATCCAATTCAAATCAACATAATGAGCAGTTAAACACATATATCCATTTGACGCTAAAAAAGTCCACATGTCTGAAGTCAAACACACTCTCCTAGAAATCACTGTGAGCTCATTTTTTAGATATTATTTTTCCCTATCATACATCTTCAAAAAATCAGACTTGGTGTATTTCTTGAAATTGTTTTCACAGTTGAGTTTAAGTATAAATGGATATATCTATTTTCCTTGATGTTCGGCAAAGCTAAAAGGATAGTTATGCTTGAGAATGGCCACAGATACTTTCTCACGATAAAATGTTTGATCAATTGGCTCAATCCTATGTTCTTGTCCTTTGTCTAAGTGTGAACTAATATGTCGTTTCAAATTTGAAGTTCCAGAATTAGAGTCTGCTATAAAAATATTCTTACATACCTTACATTGAGCTTTTAACCTTTCATTACTTGTAGCACGAGGCAATTTCAGAAAACTTTTCCAAACATCAGAAGTCGGATTTTTTGCTAGTTTTGTAGGGACTGATGAACTAATCTCACAAGGTTCCTCATAAACGTCTTCATGAGCCTCCATTGACATCTTTTCCTAACATAAATAACAATTTCATATACAAACGACAAACCAAAAGAGATGCCAAAAACATGAAATTCAACATTCTATAAAACAAAAAATCCAAACATGAAATTCACTATTCTATAAAAAAAAAATTCAAATTGTAAACTACATTCACAATTCTTATAAATAAGGAATCATTTACCACAATAGAATTCAGAAACAAGAAAGAGGATTTCAAGGAATTAATCACAAACCCTAGCCCTAAATTTCAAAGAAAAGAAAAAGAAGAGAAAGAGGGAAGATAAGGAAAAAGGATTCAGGGGAGGAGAAATTGAGAGACTTACCAGATTATCTTTGTAACTGTGATTCGTGAAGAAACAACGAAATTATTGCTGAAAAATCGCTTCTAAAATTTTGAAAATAGTCGCTTCTTTGTAAGTTTGGAGAAAAATCTGCAATACCCATATATGACCCGTAGTTTACCCATAAAATATCCATATTTTAATGGGCTGTTTGGGCGGGTCAGTGAAAAATGGGCCTAAATTTTTCCGGCACAAATTTTGGGCTATAAATGATGAGCCCACTTTGTGAAGTCAAATGTCATCTCATCTTGAAGGTCCAGTTTGGTATCATGTGTCAAATGACGTAGTATGCCAAGTCAAATGAGAAGTCAATCGGAACATGTCATTTGGCAAAATAAAATGACATGTCTATCTCAATCAAAGACCAATAAAAATGTGTCATCTGTGTACAAGTGACGTGTTCCAGCCAATCAAATATCGTCATGGTGTAACTTAAATCTGATTGGTAGAAAAAAAACCAGTTCTCATAAACTCCTCCATTTTCTACAACTATAAAAAGGGTCCTCATAATTCAGAACTTACGAAATTCTAACAAGAAGCCAATGCTCGTGGATCAAACGCCACAAATTTCTCTACAAGCTACAAGTTCAAGCATTCAAGTTCAAGAACAACTCAAGATCGAGACCGAATTCAAGAACAAGCTCAAAAAACCTTTGAATTCAAGTACAAGTCAAAATCAAGTTCATCAAGATTCAAGATCAAGCTCGAAAGCCCTTGAATCCAAGTACAATTCAAGAACAAGTTTATCAAGATTCAAGATCAAGCTCACAAACCCTTGAATTTATATTTGAAAAGACAAATCACATTATTCATAGGGATCTCATATTTGAAATATAATACTACAATTATTGTGATATTTTACGGTCTTACTTATTATTTTCTTGACGCGAATTTTACTGTCTACAATTCTCTATGTGAAAATTTTATAAATGACATTTATAAGATTAATAATTTCAAATTGTGACAGTATAATGATTCATGTCAGGGTGATCAACTACAACAACTATTCTTCCCGTGATGATATTAGTGGAGATATATAGAAAATTGAAAAGAAATTTACATATGGTGTTTATTGACCTTGAAAAGACCTACGACAAAATCTCGAGGGAAGTTCTACAGAGATCCTTAGAGGTGAGAGGAGTCAATACTCAGGTTAGAACGATAAAAAGGGACTTAGCGTGGAGCACTTTTAAACCAATATGGGGTTGCATCAGAGATTGATGCTTAAACCATTTCTATTTGCATTGATAATGGATGAATTAGCATAATATATTCAAGATAAAGTGTAATTGTATATGTTATTTGTAGACGACATAGTAATGATTGATGAGAGATACAACAAAGTTAATGTTAGGTTGGATGTTTGGAGATAAACTTTGAAGTTTAGAGGTTTCAGGTTGAGCAGGACTAAGTTTTGAATATTTCGAGTGCAAATTCAGTTATTCAAGTGTTAGACAGTCAAGAACTCCAATGTTCAAAAGATGAAAATTATAGTAAAGAAGATGTTGAAATAGATGTATGAACATAGAATTATAAGTTTAGGAATGAGGGTATCCGGGATAAGGTGAGAGTGGCCTTAGTGGTACGGTGGACAAGAGAGGAAAGCGAGATTGAGATGGTTTAAGCATGTGAAAAGGAGATTCGTAAATGCCCAGTGAAAGTGTGTGAGAGGTTGGATGGTGGATATGCACAAGTGTAGAGGTAGGCCAAAAAAGTATTGTGGAGAAATAAATAGATAGGTCATGACACAACTTATGTTTACTGAGAATATGATCTTATATATATAGGAGGGTGTCAAGGTCACAAATTATGGTGGAAGGTTAGTTTTCTCTTTCTTTTTGACAGGTTTAAGATAGGCGGTGTTTGTCATAGTATTAGTCTTATTCTTGTACGTAGTTTCTTTCTTCTGATTTTTTAATCATATGTTGTTTATTATCTGTCGATTATTGTAATACTTATTAGTTGCTATGTTTTCTTCATTGTCATTATTTCCTTTTGCACCTACTTTAATTTGTTGTACTTGAGCTAATGAGGGTCCTTCGAAAACAACCTCTCTGCATCCGCGAGGTAAGGGTAAGATATGCATACACTCTAACATTTCCGGAAATCACTTGCCAAATTTCACTGGGCATGTTGTTATTATTATTGTTGTTGTTGTACCCTTATTTATATTTTAAACTATAACCTCTATTTATTTAATATCTATTTTATTTATGTAATATAATTGAGATGTTTGTAATCTTTAAAAACAATTACAATCAAATAAAATGAGTAATTCTTTTTTTAAACTTCTTAAACAATGTATACATTTTTAATAAGAAGACAAATAATTTGAGATGGGGAAGTAATTATTAAATTGTGACAGTATAAGAATAGAGCAAGACATTTTCTTTTCATTCAAAAGACTTATTATAATACACTTGTCCTTTAGATGGTAAAGCTCTTTAATTTGTGTTCTAAAAATACATCAAACAAATGAAAATTATTCTTTTAATGCATATACTTTTTAGATCTCCCACCCCCCACCAAAGGTGTATAATATTTTCTTTTTGATACACTTTTTGTCCTATGTTTAGTTCAATGAAAAAGAGAAATATGCTCTTTTTTTCCTCATCAAAAAGCTAAATTTAGGATTGATGGAGAGAAAGTACGAGTAGCAATGTTATCATAATAATAATATTGTAAAAGAACACGGTTTCAGAATTAAAATCTAATGTATTAAATTTTCAGATTTTCAAAGGATTTATAAATAATTTCCAAGAAGTCTAATAAAAGACTTAAATAAGCAAGATACATGAGATAATAAAATAAGCAACAATAACATATATTCAGTGTGATCTTACAAGTAAGGTATGAGGAGGATAAGATGTACGCATATTTTACTTCTATTTTTGCAGAGTAGAAAAAATGTTTTTGATAGACCCTCAGGCCTCAACTCAAAAGAAAAGATACTCGAAGCAGGAGTGTAAGAAAAATATAACAAAATAATATCAAGATAATACAAAGCAAATGAAATAATAGATACTAATTAAAATAAACATATGAAATATAATTAGGTTAATTTCCCTTGTAATTTAAAGAATAAATTCATCAAAGCATCTATATTGAAAATGTTGTTCGTCTCAATGGTTTGACCTAAAAGCTAAAGAAATTAAACAGTTGAAGCTTTTGTGAAAGAAGAGGCAACCTCGGATTCTAGAAAAGTGTTTTGTTTGCCATAGTGAAAAAAATACTTCTTTTTCTTTCTTTTATTTTATTTTATTTATATAATATATATAAATACAATCATATTAAAAGGAAATAGTCTAAAGATACTAATGTCTAACAAAAAAAAAATTTGGAAAAGAGTTGAATCACAAAGGTCTATTATATGCGGTTTTGCGGCCGTATTCTATATTTCTTCAAGAGATTGTATCAACAATTCGAACTATAACCTCTTAGTCACAAGACAACAAATTTATCAGTTACGTCAAAACTACACTTCAAATATATATTAATATTAGACGATAATAGTGTAAAACTTATTCACATAATTAGGTCAAGGAAATCCTTATGATAAATATTAATCACTTCAATTGGTAATTTGATATAAAAAATATAATTAATTTGCTTATTATTACAAGTTAAATTATATTGATAATGTAATTAGTTTTATAGTAATGTATCTAATAACGAGTCGAGGTTGAGATGGTTCGGACATGTGTAAAGAAAATGTATGGATGATTTCAAGAAAGGTAAAGGCTATAGGCAGAAGAAATATTGGGCAAAGGTGATTACACATGCATAACGTAACTTCAACTTACTGAGCATGTGACCTTACATAGAAGGTTATGGAGGACACATTAGGGTGGTAAGTTAGTTAGTTAGTTGAACATTGCATTACTCTTATAGTTTCTTTGTCCTTTGAGTTTGGTTATTATTTGTAATTTATTTAGATTTTTGATTATCGTTGTATATTGTTATGACTATTGTTTAAGATGATTTGCCAGGTTGCATGTAGTATTTTGTCATGGTTGTCTTTATTTACATTATTTCATTCTTCATACTACTATGAACTGTTTTTCTTTTCTTGAGCCGGGGTCTATCAGAAACAACATCTCTACTTCTAAGATAGTGATAAGGTCTATGTATATTTTATCCTTTTCAACCTATTTTGTGAAATTACACTAAATATATTATTATTATTATAATGTATCTCATTTAAAAATTATTTAATTGATATATATTAGTTACTTTTGACATCATTGGAATTGAAAAACTTTACTAAAAAGACATCAATCCATATGCAGCTTTCTTTATAGACAAAAGGAACCAATCCTCATTCCAAGAATTTCCCACGTCCCAAATGAAATATAATTTCAATTTTCACATATACCACTTTGTTTTTCATTATAGTATCATTTTTCCTTATATGTAATATCAAAAATATCAGAACCCTTCCTTTTAATTATCCAAAATACTCAAAAATTGATTATAATTGTCATACAGAAATATTGAGAAAAATTTAAAACCTCAGCTTGTTTGGATGGTTGTGCATATTACAATGCAATTATTTTCTTTTGTTTTTTATAATAACTCTAATTAGTATCTTGCTTTTTAAAAAAAAAATTAGGTTTGTTCTTCAGATTATTAAATAATATAATATATAAAATTTGATACAATCCATATTAACTATTTATATTTATCGCATTGAAGAAGACACGTATAAAGGGCACACACTGACTAGATAATTAGTAAGTACTTATTTATATTTGGTATTCTGTTTTGTATATTTGTTTGGGATTCTTATATAATTGTTCAAGTGAAAAAAAAGTTAAAAATTTATTAATAGCAAACATAATAGACATAATAAGATTTTATAATTTGGGGTGGGTATAAATATCGGAAAATCAAAAAATCAAATTGAACTAATTCGGTTTTTTGATTTGATGTCAGTGTTATTTTTTCAAAAGTTCAGTTTTTCGATTCGGTGTAAGAGTATCAGAACGTCGGTGCACCAAAGAACCAAATTCTTATTTAAAAAAAATTCAAAAAATGTATGCTTATGTGTTTTCTCTTAACTAAAAATAAAAAGTTAACTAAGAATTAAAGCATTCATGAACAAATCAACATAGCAATAAATGTACAATTCAATAGTTAACTTCTAAATATTAATCTCAAGAGAAACCAAAACATATTTTTATCAATGTACGTTATGTAAAGGAATCCGTCTTCATTCTTATTTTTTCGAGAAGTAATTGGAGGCACAATGTTCTTGACAAAGATAAATATAGTCTTTTACTTAGCACAGTAAATGTTCCATGGCAAGACACATCATTCCTCAACATACTTTTAAATTTTTAAGTATCTTTTACTTTAATTTTGTCCTCATTTTATTTTTCATTCACACCGAAAAATCGATTTAAGAACACCAAACTAAATTGAACCGAAGTAGAAAAACCCAACCAAACCAAATTGAAGTTTGATATACGGTGCATACTTTTCTAGAACCGAACGCCCACCCCAAACTATAACTATAGATTCGATTCCATAGCTATAGTTTCTTTTTGATATGGAGGCTTCAATTTGTATATTTCTGTCCGTTTGTATATTTCGCTTGCGAATATACAAATAGGGTAAGTATATACAAATTTTGTATTTATACATTTATGAATTTTTCAGAACATCGTTTGTATATTTCGCTTGCCAATATACAAACAGGATAATTTATTATAATTTTTTCATAAAATCGTATACAAATATCTAGGGTAAACATATACAAAATTCTGGATTTATACAATCAGGAACCAAATTATACAAATTCTGAATTTATACAAATCAGACGAATTATACAAATCAGGCGAATAGCAAAAATGGAAGAAACTTCAGCCGCGAATTACAATTTTCTTAAACTGTAGCTATAGTACCTAATATAGGCTAAAAAATTTCTACTTTATATGACCATATGTATATGTATTATGATGATATTGTATAATTAATTATATAGTGTATCGATATTGTATAAATAATATTAAATTGTGTATATATTTAATGTATAACTATATATCAATGATGTATATACATTGATAAATAATATTTATATATTGTAGTAGTTCATCTTTCTCAAGGAATTGATTTGTTTTTCAATTCTGATCAACTTTGCTTTAAAAATTAAACTCCCCCTCAAAATTGAATACTCTAATAATCAAACTCTCCTCTTTATCTTATACATTGACCATTTTACCCTTGTTTATGACATATATGTAATACCTCTTTATTTTATATAAGTATAATTTATTTTTTAATCTAGGTATTGATAACTTTTTCTTTTAGTTCATTAACATTATAAGTAGAATAATATTTTTATGAAATTGTCATGAAATCTAATATAGTATGCATTAAGCATGTGTATATGTATGTATGCATTTATTTTTGTCTTTATCCACTCTCTTACTCCATGTGTTTCATATTATTTGGTTCTTCTTGATATGATCCTTACAAAAATTTAATTAGAGGTGGATTTTACCAAATTAACATTATTAATAATGATTTGAACTTTGAAATTTAACTACTACTAATTTATCCAGTTATTTAATACTAAGGGTAGAAATACAAAATATTAATTTTTTTCTGATTTCATAAATTGTAAATTAAAACAATTATTTTTAGAATGAGGGTCAAGTAATAATATATGCAGTCAACGGTTAGCAGGCCATTTTTGGCTGAAACAACCCCTATTTCGGGAGAAAATTTGTGCTCATTTATTTTCGAATTTTATCTTTCAAATCACTTCAAAAATCAAAATTTCAAAGAGAGTTTTGGAGTTTTCCCCCAAATTAAAAAATTGGTATCATAGCACTAGGTTCACAGATTTCATAAATTAAAAAACAGGGTGTCTTCTAGTAGAGTCTTGCGGATTGATGCGTAAACGAACGTACCTATCTTCGAGAAGCTATGAGATGCTTAATCTAATCTATTCGCGTGAAGGTATTCCTTACACAAATTATAGTTCAAAATAATTTAAAACCTAAATATATTTGTATATTTATTATTCTCTGCTATTTTCACTTGTAGAATAAATATTAGAGTTTCGATTATTATTAGTAAAATCATTTTTCTCATTATGCTAATTTAATTACTTCATCATAGAACATCACTAACTTATATACTTAATTAGTATTTCTCTTTTTTTTTTCATTCAAAAGATAATGTTTATGCTTTTATGAAAAATTTGTTATATGATTCCAGATAAAAAAAGAAAATATCATGATTTTTAAAAAAAGTAGAAAAAAAAAGTTGATGATAAAAGGATAAAATAAATATTTTAAAAACTTAATTAGGATAAACGGCGAAATTTAATTGTTGTTCAAAGTTGAGGGATGAGATTGATTTCGAAAGCAAAATTTGAGAGTAAAAATGATTTTCACCCTCTTTAATTGTGTAATTTTTTGGGCCAAAGTCACTAAAAAAAACTAAGACTTTCATTATCTTTAGTCAAATAAAATGTTTTTTAACCATCATAATAGAATTGTAACTGTCTATTTCTTTAATTTCTACTTTAATTATAATAACTTTTATTTCAACTGTTATTATTTCAACAATGCATTTCTTCTTTCAAGACATTATTTGTAAAAACATTTGGCTGAAATTTTACAATCTTTAGCCAAATATTATCAGTTTTTACCTTAAAGGCGAAGTTTTAGCCAATATTGTTTTTAGTAATTTGATCTGAATTTTTTTTTGAAAATCAATTAATGTAAAGAAGTACAAAAAAAAATAAAAATTACTTTTAAAAAAACCACATGGACCACAAATCCATGTATATGTACTTCACTCTCTTATGATGAAATTGTGCAGTATATTAAATAGCTAAGTTCAAAAGAATAATTAAGACTATGGATAATTTTAATATTCAATTAAATAATTTCTCCAAGAAATTCTGTACATTGTTGTTACTTAATCTATATATAAAAAAAAAAAAAATCTCTATAACTATACAATTAAATTTAAATTCACATTGAAAAGTTTCAGATTGGAGATAAAACACTATCTAGCAGAGACGATTCAAATCTAAGACTTCTAATTAAAAATGCAGAAATATTTATCACTTCACGATAACCCTTGGTCGTTAATTATATAGTTAAACAATCAAATTATAAAAGCATAATATTTATCTGTTATGAGGTTTGGTAGGGTGGGTGAGTTTGTTTACCTTGGGAAATTCGAAAGTAAAGAAAACATTTTATTATTAATAATTGAATTATGCAATCAAATACAGTAATCAAGTTGCTTCTCATAATTCAAACTTTTTTTCAATCAATTATTAAACTTCATGTAATCAAGAATTTTAACAATCATATTTAACGCGTTTATTTTTTTGACTCAGTTTTGGTTTGTTACTTTTAGTTTTTGTTTTGTCCTTGTTGATAGTTTTGTATTTATTTATTTATTTTATAATTATTTCTCTTTTTGGTAGAACCAATCCGTCAAAGAAAAAAATGCAAGTTTATCCATTTTCTCTTTGTTACTTCCTCCTCCCAATTTATATTAGGTATTTTGACTGGATCTGATATTTAAGAAAATAAAAAATTTGATTTTTTCTAATAAGTCATCAAAATTTCTGTTAAAATGGATATAAATTACTCATTAATTATAAAATAGAAAGTAAATTTGGTTAATATTTCATAATAATAGAATGACATTTTTTCTAAAGCACAAAAAAAAATTGGCTTGTGGAAGTACAAATTACAGTAATAATATATCGGTAATAACATATCTAGTAAAATTTTATAAGTGAGCACAGAAAATGATGTGTAGCAGCCTTATCCTTATAATTATCTCGTAAGGGTAGAGAGATTGTTTTTGATAGACCATCTGCTTTAATAAAGCATAACAAAACAAGAGCTGAGAAAAGAATACAATAGAAAATATCAATAGCACCAACAAATAGTATGATAACTGAAGCAAAAGAAACAATAGATAATAGTAATAAGAAGTATAAGAAAGCAGGAGGAGGAAAAAAATACCAATACAACTGATAAGAAAAACTAAACAAAGTTATTATTACCTACTAACTTTTATCCTAATCATGGTCCTCCATACTCTTTTATTCAGGTCATCTCTTCAGTAAGACACGTGAGTTTCAAATCATGTCTTCACCTCTTTTCAATACGTTTTCGCTTGTATGTACCTCTACTCAGACTCTCTATAGTCAACATCTCACTGGAGCATCAGGACATTTTCTCTTCATTTGTCTGAACCATCTCGATCTTGCTTCTCTTATCGTATTCATCACAAGGTCACTCCCATATTGCTCCTAGTATCTTCGTTCTTAATCCTATATCATCTAATACACTCACACATTCACTTCAACATTCTTATTTTCATTTTTGATATGCGAATTATTGATTAGCCAATATTCTGCCTACTATAACCAGTGGAAGTAATAATTTTAAACAGTCAAAATGAGCATAAATGAATAGATATTGAGCAGTTTTTTTTCTCTCTCTCTCTCTCAACTAAAACTATAGTAATTCATTTGAACTTTTGGGATATTTTAATTTATAATATTGTTGTTCTAGTAGTTTAAAAATACAATAATAAAAATTGTCAATTTATTGCAGTGTTATAAGTTTTGTATCATTTGCTTCAACTTTTGTGATGCTATTTAATTGATACAAAGTTAAAAATAGAAAGAAATATTTTTATATTTGTAATTTAAACTAAGTCAAAGTTATTTATATAGTTATAAATTATCTTATTTAATGATAAAATAATTATTTTAAAATGAAATATTATTGAGTAAATATTCTTTTAAAAAATAACAAAAAAAGAGTGTCACATTAATTAGACAAAATAAAGTATATGATCAGATGATAACACTGAACTTGTACTTCAATATTATTCTTTCTTGCATTTATTTGATATTCTTAATCAAACTTCAATTATATTCTATCTTTAATGAACTCAATAATAGACCCCCTCCCCCCCGCCCCCCCCAAACCCAACCAATTAGAGGGAAACACAAGCTAGATGTGGATATGTCCAACAAATTTTAGGGTCCACAACAATGTGGAAAGAGAAGATAAGGGAAGGATGTACATCAATTAAGAAGAAAGATGTAATTATTAAGTACAATCCCCTCATGACATATTCTGTCTGTAATCATAAATTCTAAAAAAGCCTTTTTTATGTATATTTACTTGCCCAAAGTTAAAGCTTTGGCTAGTCCACTTGTGGTATGTTTCATTGTTTTTTCCTTGTATCATCTCATCTTTTTTATTTTGTGGGACAATGATTTGTCCCTTTTTCTGATCATTTTATATCAGTCATGCACAAAGGAACAACTTTTGCCATTTTAACTCATGATCAATGGCAAACTAACTTTGATCCTTTGTCATGATTCTAGTTATTGATGAGTTTGAATGTTGTAATTGTAATTGATTGGTAAACTGATAAGAGAGAATTAAAGCCTGAGATGATGGTCCATGACTCATGCACTCCAATTATCCATGTGTCTTGGAATAAAAAGCTAACACATTAAAGAAAGAAAACAACTACCATTAAGCAGGTGGTAAGATATATAAGATCTCTTTATTAATGAACGATTTTGGGTTTAAATATGGAAAAATTCTTGATCGAAAACGCTTATTGATTCATCCTAAAAATTTCCTTACATGTGTAATTAAAGGCTCACTTATTTTTATATAAGATTAAGACATTTGTATGTATACACATAAATATTATGATATTTGAATCTGAATACATGTCATAATATTAAAATGTATTATTATGATCTGAATGTTAAATAATTAATTAAGATTTTTTATTTTTTCAACATCTTAATGTGTAAGACTTATCATTACTAAGGGCAATCCCAAATTTGATCAATCTATTTGATTTGACCCAATGGTGGATAGAGTGACGTCTTTCTTAAGGGCAAATCGTCGTCTTATTGAATTTGAACCATTAAATGTGGAAGTATGAGTACCCCGGCTGTTGAATCATCGTTGGTAGGTTAGAATTAATCATGTTTGGGTGGGTTGATTTGTTTGGGCAGGACCGACTTAATGAGATTTGGGGCCTATAGCGAAATTCAAGAGAGGGCCCTAATATATATATATTTTCATCATATATACTTTTATTTAAAATCTATTTTTCTAGTTTTTTTAGATGTGAAGTCATTAATTACTGTTTTATAATCGATTTGTTTTAATAATTCATTTTTTGATAATATAGCTAATCCATTCAATTAGCTCTCTTGAGAAATTGTTGGTCTTAAATAAGATTTAATCAATTTTATTTTTGAAAAACTTCTTTCGGCTGAGGCAATGATTACATGAACTATTAATATTATTCTATATGCAATACGTGTATTTGGAAAAGAATAAGTCTTTTTATTTGATTGAGTATTTTTATTAGATCATTATCTTCTACTTGTATTATTTCTCTTAACACTTTTAATTCAAAAAATAAATTTAAACCATCAATATCAGAATAACTATGTGTTAAAGAAAGTTCAAGGTTAAGACAATTTTTAAAATTCTCATCATCTAGTGATCTCAATTTACCACTAAATAAGAAATAAAAAATATTTCCATATACTTCAATTGGTTCAATTCTATTTTGAAGTGAAAAAATAACTTGATCTACTGACTTTGTGATTTCGTTATCAATATTTTCATCAAATTATTTCTTACGAAATTCAGGTTATATGTTCATCTCATATGCAATTTCTTGATAAAATCATAACACTCATAGTACATATAATTTATTTAGTTTTACAAAAAATAACATTTATAAGTAATTTTTTTAAAAAAAATGGTCCCCCCAAGCGATGACTTTAGTGGCCTAGGGGTTAAGACGACCCTATCGTTGGGTGTCAAATAAATCATTGAAAAAAGATGTGTTGGTGGTATGTTAAGCATGTGTTGGCGAGCTTCATCAAGCTCGCCGAATGAGTTCCGCACATTATTGATTGGTTTTCCCATCGCCTAAATGGTATTGATTATGTAGGTGAGCCTCTGAAAAAAGATAATTTTTGTTTATTACCATTAATAGCATACATATCAATATTATGATAAATCTTTACTATGTATTAAAAATGAATTATGCATACAATATAAATGCATTATAAGTGTTTTAAAATGTATTATACTTGCTTGATAAAAAACTGACATAATGTATAATATATAATGTATTATACGCGTATTAATAAAAGTATAAATTTATAGTAATGTTCAAATGTATTAATTAAAAGATTCCAAAACACAATCTTGTGATGATGAGAACTAGCACCTGAATAGAATATAGTCTTGTGTGATGGCAGATCAGCAAAAACAATTATTTGGTCTTAATATATATATATATATATATATATATATATATATATGCACTAGTCCATTTTCTATCATCAAACTTGATAAATGATTACATGCATAACATAATAACAAGGAAATTATAAATTTCCATCAAGTTGTAGTCATGATCCTTTTATGTATCATGAATTCATGATATAATAATAAAGTGAATAAAATTATTTTTAAAAAAATCAAGTTTTAGTCAAACTCAATAAAGACCAAGAACAATTTTTCTTCATCTGTCTAATTCTTGAGGCATAGAATTACTTAACATTTATATTAGTAAAAAAAATATTATCTCGCTCTGACTCAATTTATATGATTGTCATAATTATTGTTATTTTAGTCAATTTCAAAAGCAATAAAATTTTTATGTATTTAGTCAACGTTTAAATTAAACTTCTCATTTTATCTTTAATGAGATCATTAATTTATAGTCACAAAAATTTACATCACAAGTTTTAACATTGTAAAAAAAAAGACTTTTAGCAAGAGAAAATTGTCATTAAAAATCTTAATTTAGTCATTCTTAGTCAATAACAACAGCTGACAAAAAATTGATTCCTAAAAGTTCTAACGATAAAAGTTACCGATCAAATTAGAAATTCGATCTTTAAAATCCCTTTAACAACAACATGAAATTCAATCAATACACATTAAAAGTCAACAATTGGAAAAAAATAGTCTAATCACTATAATTATATTTATAACGATCGAATTTTTTCCCCTTCACTAAGCAACTATCTCTACAAATCTAATTTCTTATAGTGAAAATACCTCCTTTTAAATACTTTTATATCAATAAAATAGTTGAGTTATGCGTAAACTGATCGAACACATATTTATAAGAAAAAATTAAAAAAATAAAATATGAAAGCATAGAATAAATATGATTCTCTTGGGGAATAACAATGATCACAAGCCGCACGAGCAATTGTCATTGGATTCCCTTAAAATAATGTTGGCTAAGCTCAGACACACAGATACCCACAAATCTGACACAATCATATCTTTTTTTTAATTATTTAATATTTTTTTCGTCTCAATAATTGATATGATATAATTTTCTTTTTATTTCGTATAAATTATTTTAATCTACAATTTTTATAATGTCACTTAAATTATAACGGAGGGAGTATATCAACTCGCCTATTAATTACTACTATGATTCTTTTTTGTCTATAATTTCTTATTTCCTCATGCTATTAGTTATTTCACTTTTTAACTTCATGAGTTATATACATTTAATTACATTTGGATTTTGGATCAATTTCTCAAATTATATTGTTTTTTTTTTCCTTTTATAAGAGGCACAAAATACTATAACAAATATGATATATAGCTACGACATCAAATTCGTCACTAATTGTTCACCTTTAGTGACAAAATTTACTTTTCGTGCTTAAATATATGAAACATATATTTTTAGTGACGAAACATAAAAATCCGTAGCAAAGTTTTGTCCACTAGAGTTTCCCATCAAAAAATTAATTGGCACCATTTATTAACTAGTGTTAGTCACGAATTTAAAGTTATCGGTGACACATTATTTAGTCACTAAGAATGTATCTAATTCATGACAAATTATTTTTTGTCTTAAAATTTACTAATTTTTGGACACAAAAAAATTTCATCTAAAAAAATATGTTGTTACTATATCGACAAATTAGAGTTCGTAGTTAAATATTATAAGTTTTAGCTATAAAAATTTAGATTTAATTATGACATTTATTTTCGTCACTAATATAAATAATTGGTGACAAAGATTTTATTGTCTCTAATCAATCTGAGATTTAGTGACAACAAAGAAATTGTCACAAATTATGTAAGGTGTTAAATAGCGACAACTTAAAATTTGTAGTGAATAATTCAACTATTTGCTCCGAAAAAATTCATAGCTAAATACAATTTTTTTTGTCTACAATTGTTCATAATTACAAGTGACAACTTACAAAAAGAATAATACAAGTGCTTCATAGAAATAGACAGAGTCCATTCGTTAATTGGTGAGGGAAAATATTAAAATCAATGAATTCGATCGATTTTGTAAAAATGAAAAAGTTCAATACATCAATTTTCTTAAATTACACAATTATAAAATGCATCATTTGAAAAATACAATCCAGGTTATAAGTACTCTGAGTGGGGTACGGTTCTACAACTTGATAACTAATATTTGTTGGTTTAACACTTTTATTTTTTATTTGATACACTTTCATCAATAAAGACGATAAAAAAAAAATCTCAAGTCTTGGTGCTAATTTTTGTGCGTGTCTATTGATTTGTGATTGATAAACTGCATAGACTAAGTTGATCTATTTGCTTCTGTCTAAAAATATGTACATATTTAATAGTAATTCCACATACATACGTAGAGCAACTATACAGAGATAATATCGACTTACAAACTTAGACTTTGCAAAGGTGCGAATTATTTCATGAATTTCTATTAACTTTTTTCATCAGTGTGAAAATTGAAATAAACTAAAAAATGAAAGCACAAATGAAAGAAATGGGATTTCAAATATATTATGATGAAGTACTATAGTTATGAGTATCGATGTTTTTTTTCAAAATAATTGATTTACTGATCGAATTGAACCGATAATTCAATTTTTAAAATAAGATCGAAAGTTTAACTTTTTATAAATTTATAATTGTACTGATTAATTTTAAAAATTTATCAAAATATATAAATAAAATGACAAAATCGTACTGAATATATTTAAAGATATTTTGAAAAATATACAATTTAATTAAAATATAATATACATTTGAATGAATTGTGGGTGATAAATTTCATTCATTTGTGTATGTGTATAAATAATCATATAATATATTATTTCTACAGAAGTTAAATTTGAAAGAAGTGAATGAAGTTAAAAATAAAATAAAAATGAGAGACAAGAGAGAGTTGATCGGATGGTAAGCACTCCTCACATCCAAGAAAGCATAATGTGGGAGGGGTTAAAAAAATTGAGATGATAATAGGAAAATTAACCTTTATTATAATAATAATAAATTTATCCCCAATTAATACATTTAAAATAATTAGCGACGATATAATTTTGTCGGTAGTAATAACCTTTTTAGAGACAAAG
The DNA here is from genome assembly GCF_019186545.1 of Solanum stenotomum. Taxonomy (NCBI): domain Eukaryota; kingdom Viridiplantae; phylum Streptophyta; class Magnoliopsida; order Solanales; family Solanaceae; genus Solanum; species Solanum stenotomum. The sequence continues at coordinate 8,444,288 of NC_064292.1, read as the reverse complement.
CATACTATTAACTACAAACAAATATACTTTTTACGACAAATAAATTTGTCACAGATGATTAAGCATTAGGGGACATTTTTTTTTTTGTAGTTAATATAATACTTTTAGCGACGAATCACTAAATCATCTTTGTATACTTTTAGCGACACACATTTAGTGACGACTGATTGACAAATTATTTTTNAAAATATACAATTTAATTAAAATATAATATACATTTGAATGAATTGTGGGTGATAAATTTCATTCATTTGTGTATGTGTATAAATAATCATATAATATATTATTTCTACAGAAGTTAAATTTGAAAAAAGTGAATGAAGTTAAAAATAAAATAAAAATGAGAGACAAGAGAGAGTTGATCGGATGGTAAGCACTCCTCACTTCCAACTTTAAGGTTGTGAGTTCGAGTCCCCAAGAAAGCATAATGTGGGAGGGGTTAAAAAAATTGAGATGATAATAGGAAAATTAACCTTTATTATAATAATAATAAATTTATCCCCAATTAATACATTTAAAATAATTAGCGACGATATAATTTTGTCGGTAGTAATAACCTTTTTAGAGACAAAGCATACTATTAACTACAAACAAATATACTTTTTACGACAAATAAATTTGTCACAAATGCTTAAGCATTAGGGGACATTTTTTTTGTAGTTAATATAATACTTTTAGCGACGAAGCACTAAATCATCTTTGTATACTTTTAGCGACACACATTTAGTGACGACTGATTGACGAATTATTTTTCATCTCACAAGATTTTTAGTGACGAAATATGATTTATAAATGACGAAATTATTTGTCCATGATTATCGAATTTGTTGTAGTAGGAAAAGAAAAATAACTATTCTTTTTCTTGTATTTTTACTTCCAAAATCTTGTGGTATAAATTCATGGTGATGAGCTTATTTAATTAGATCTAAATTCACACTAATATTTTGTCAATTTGTCTCTAATTAAGAAGTATATATACCGTAACTTACTGGTGTAGATAGGATTTTGCGCAAGTAATATCACCTTATATTATGAAAATACAGAATTTCTTTAAATCACTACATATAATATTAAGCATAACAAATTTACTTTCAAGTTGATTAATTTTGACGATAGGCTGATATATAGGCCGATAGGAGTGGAATGGAGGTAGATAACAAGGTGTCAATATTCTTGAACGTGGAATTTAAATATCATAAAAAGTAAGTTTTGATAAATACTATATTTGAATTGATAATTTTAGAATTATAAAGGATTCATAATTAATGGTAGGACCAATAAAGATTGAAAGAATTGCTTTGATCAAAATGTTGAATATGGAACATTTTGATTCCTAGCTACTCTTCTGATTTGATTAAAAGTACTTTAAAGAAGATAAAGAGCCAATTAATTCAGTTTTACTTTCACAGTTCCTTTTTTATATATGTTGTCTCCTAAATCATGTGCCAAATAAAGAAGTTAATTTCAAGAAAAAATATATATAGCATCTAAAAATAAATATTTATATTATGAGATACCTTACCTAAGAAGTATTTATTTTTACCTCTAAAAGTGATTATGGTAAGAGGCCCTTTTATGGAAATCTTTTCAAAGATTGTCCTAAAGCATTTAGTTATATATATAATAAAGAAAAAATTAACTCATCATATCCAAATTTATTACTTTGTTCTAGAAATAGTTAAAATATGGTATTCAGATGGCATATCACATGACGTTCACCCCACTTTTATGTCAAACAACATGTATTTTTTTTAAAAAAGAAGGGTATATTTGTATATTTTAGTAACGGTAGAGGCACATTCGATCCTACAATATAGTCAGAGATAAACTTTAATATGTATATATATAATGAATCAATATTGTTGGAAAATATTATAAAATAAATATTAATTTGAAAAATATGTAAAACCTAATTAGTTTTTTGTGATAATAATGGACTGACTACTCAAATTAAAATCGTGCATATGTAATGGGGTAGGTATTTCAAAAAAAAAAAATAGATGTTGAAATTCACAGAAGAAATAGTGTACCTTTTGGATTTTGGACAGACCTTAAACTGTACCAATATTCTTCTTTCGTCATTTCCTGTCTTAACACCCTCAATCTACTCGAGACATTTGATTTTGTAATTCTTAAAATGAATTTATTTTTTGTTTTATATTTTCTTATATATATATTTTATTTTTTTTATATTTAAGAAATTTTATTTTTATATATAAAGATCTGAAAAGGATTTTTTTATTTAATTTGAAAGTAGTAATAAGATATCATTAATTATATTCTTGCTAGAAAATATGAAATTAGCTACGAAATTTATCGATAATCTCTAGCTAATTCGTGGCTAAAATGCTTCTAGCAAATGGAATTTTTTTTTAAAAATATAAAATTAGCTACGAAATTTATCAATAATCTCTAGTTAATTTGTCGCTAAAATGCTCCTAGCAAATTGATTTTATTTTTTTAAAAAAATATACAACCAAAAAAATTAACATGAAATTTTTATTATTTAGCTAGAAAATTTATCTATCGTTAGTTTCTTTATTCTCTAGTAGTAATTTACAGTAATTTGCCCCTCTTTTTTTTTGGGACCCTAGAGGCTGAGGCTAGAAGATAAAATTTGTACATCAAAAGTCAATTTTTTAAATTACTTTTTAATCATGGCCGCTATAATTTTTGTCACAATTTTTATCTTTCGAATAAATATTATACAGTGAGCACTTTGTGCGTATTGAGTAAATGCCCGCTATATAATAGTATGGGCGGTATAAATGTAGGAAAATTGCACTACTATTATCATATGGATTTAACTTATTGTGTATAGATTAAAAAAATATATATGAAATTACTTCATTTTAACTTGACTTTTTTAACATTTTGAAAACTACAATTATATTCAATATTATAAGAAATTGGTAAAGGTTAACGGCCCCTTTATGTTCTTGGCTGACTTTACAACAAAAAGTAGAGAATCCTAGGCTTCTAGTAAAAACTATATTCATACACACACAATTATATATAATTCCACCTTTTTTAAAACCCCCAAAAAAATGTCAGCAATACATGATTCAACAACAAATTAAAATAAAGGTAGTACCACCATAATTAACTTTATATATTTGACTAATTAATTAACATACTTTACATAATTATAAAAAGAACAAAACCATAACAAATTAATAAATATAGTACAAAACCATAACTATATTTAACTATTCATTAGCATGCCTTGCATTACATAAAAACAAACAAAACAATACCAAACTGATAATTAGCACAAAGGATTTAAAAAATAAAAAAACCTAGGTGCTACCTAGCTAGACACTAGAGTCACTCAAAAATAATTAAAACTCAAAATTCTCACCATATTTGATCTAACCAAAGTTACATACTTCTTAGACCATATGAAAACCAAAAAAAAAAAAAACTAAAAAGTAATCAACATAAAGTTGATATCTTTTTTTTTTCTTCCATATTACAAGTATTATGATGATTACTACACAAACTTTAATTCAAACTGGAATATCACCAAGTGCTAAGAAGAAAAATATGTCTAAATCTGGTGGAGCAAAAAAAGTAACTGGATTTCTTCTCAATGAATGACATGATGATGATGATGTTGAATCAATATTTATTCTTCTCTTTTTTGGTGCTGGTGGACATGTTTTTATTTCTGGAATTCGAAATCTTTCAGCTTTTGGAGTTGAACAAATATTATTATTATTATTCTCCATTTCATCATCATATGATAATGATAATGATGATGATGATCTCTTCAATGAATTTGTTGATTCTTTACTTGGAGATTTGCAAGAAGAATTAATAATAGATGATGATTTAATCATCTCTTCTTTATTTTTCTTCCTTTTCTTCTCTTGTTGCTTCTTTTGTAGACTTGTTGTTGTTGTTCTTGTTGTTGTTGAATTTTGTGTACTTCTTGTTCTTCTAGTACTAGAAGGACCCATTGGAGGGTATATTTGTATGAAAATGATATTCGATTAGAGGTAGAACGAAACTCAGTAATATGTCAGAGAAGCAAAATATACGAATAGATCATGAAGGGGGAAATTTGATAATTAAATATACGAGATCATAAACGTAGATGGTTGGTGGTTAAATATGAAGGGTGGATTTGTACTAGAGTTTGGATACAAAGGGAAGTTGTATATAACTATAGTAGTGCTTTAGTTAGAGCACAACTACCACCACTAGTATATATATATAGAGATTGGGAAAACTATACTTTATAAAGAGACACTTAAAATTTTTGACTGAAAAAGTAAATAAAAGACTAGTGGGATACCTCTTTGGAAGGAAATTATCTTTTTTAGGAACACTAAGTACTCAAGAAAAGGAAAGAACAAGTAAAAAGGAAAACTTGCACTATACTTGTGTTGATGAAATCAAATTTCATTTATATTATAGTTATTTCAAAATAAAATAAAATAAAAGTCTAGTTGAAAGAAATGGAGTTGCAATGAGTTTTGAAGAAAGTGAAAAGAAACCCCAATGAAGAAATGTGGAAGAAGGAGATAAAAGGGAATTTGAATTTATTTACATATGATTTTGATTAGGGTTTTATATATTGATTATGGAAAGATTCGGGCAGACTGCCCGTTGCCCAAGGTGGTGATTGATTATTAAAGGTGTGTTTGGTACAATGAAAGAAAAATGATTTTAACAGAAAATATTTATATATAATCTAAACAAATACTATAATGATGAGAGTGATAATAGGGGTTTGAGGTGGTAAAGGTGGCAGCGATGCGGAGGGTGTTATATTGCAAAAAGAAAAAAATATCGCTTATTAAACTTATTTTTTCTATTTTCATTAAAAAGGTTATTTTTCTTATTTTGGTAAACTTTTTATAAAGAAAATATTTTTCATAACTATTGGCCAATCAAATAGAAAAAAAAAATAGAAAGCAATTTCTAAGAAAAAATAAAAATCCTTCATACAAATACACCCTAAGAAATCGCTCCTTTGCCGGTAAGTAGTCGTTTGATTTGAATAAAAGTTATGATGGAATAAGTTATGATGAAATTAGCTATGATTAGGGGTGCGCATCGGTCGGTTCGGTTCGGTTTTAGGNAAAGCAATTTCTAAGAAAAAATAAAAATCCTTCATACAAATACACCCTAAGAAATCGCTCCTTTGCCGGTACGTAGTCGTTTGGTTTGAATACAAGTTATGATGGAATAAGTTATGATGAAATTAGCTATGATGTGATAAGTTATGCAGAAAATATTTTTTATTGAGTGTTTGATTTGTTGTACTAAAAACAATATGTTTTTCATAAATTTTAAGAACCACTTATTTGTTTAGAAAAATATCCTTCATGTGTGTAAAAGTGATGTATAAAAAAGATTTAAAGGGAAAATATCTTTGTCATTTACTTATTTTATTTTGGGATTAATATACCACCCAAAGGGAGGGATAACTTATCCCGATACTATTTATTTATCCCGTGATAAGTTATCTCAGACTTGCCAACTAAACAACAAATTAAATGGCACTATAATTTAATCCCAAGATTATTGAATGTTATCATTCACATCAAACGACCCCTAAATTGTTAGTACTCCCTCTGTTCATTTTTAATTTACTTGTCCTCTTTGGTGATTTTGTATCCTTCTTAAAGATTCAATGATTAATATACGTATTTTACCACAATATTCATATTAATTATTATTATTCATAAATTTTAAAAAATAAATAATTAATATTAAGGGCAACCTATCCGAACATCACCTTAATTTTCAGTCACATATTTAAATACTTTTCAAGTAAAACTTGTACGTACGCAAAATGTGAACTTTCAAATTAAGGCGACGTTCGGTCAGGCTGCCCGTTGCCCATGGTGGTAGTTGATAGTTATGAAACCTTAAATTAAGCAAATTTCAAATTAGAGACACTTTTTCTTTCCCTTTATCAAAGAATCCCAAGCTTAAATAAATAGTAGAAAAAAGAATTAAGTATTCGAATTTAGTCTACTCTTATCTAGATAATAATTTAAAAAAAATACTCCTTTAATTTCGTCTTAATTTATGTAGCATAACTAAAATTTTGAGAATCAATCAAGTGTTTTTTTTAGTGAAATTTACTTATATGTCTTTTACATATTTTAAGTTTGTTAGTTATTATAATTTATAGTACTTTTTATATAACTTTTAAATATATATACAAACTTCATCTTTTAAAATAATTAAGTTTTTATATCTGAATTCAAGATCAAAGTTTAGAAGTTTTAACTGTGGTACATAAATTGAAACTGAGTGAGCGCATTAGTTTATTGTGTCATGTTCAATGTATTTGACTCAAGATTCAAAATAAATAGAAAAATAATACTCTAATTAACAAGATAAACATCAATTAGACACATATTTGGTTACTATATGTGTATATATATGATAATTAATCTTGCTAATGATGAGTCAAACGGTTAAGTTAACATACTTTAATGAAAAGGTCATTGATTTAGCTAAAATAATTATGATTAATGTGAGTGAATTTAGTTCATTTTATTTGTTCCTCGTTAATCTCAATATTAATTGTTTCAAACAGTGCATATTGAAGTAAGCCCATGATCCCATAACCAACTCCTTTTACATTCTCATTCTCATTTCTAGGTTAAAAAAAATTAATTATAAGTAATTATTCATAATAAAATGAATTAGTAACCAAGAAATGATCATGCAAAACTATATGCAAAAACTGTTACTTATATTTAATTTGTAGAATTTAATATTGTAAAAATTCTTTTCGTATAATGTATTTAAGTTAAACTCTAAAAAGAAAATGTATATGTACTTGGATGTTTGTTTTTTTTTTGCACTTCAATTAATTTAGATTTATAGAAAATAAGATAAAAATAAGTGTTTTCTATAAAAAAAAAAAAAAAACTTTCTATTTTTAGTATTTGAGCCCCAGACGTATGTCTAGGAGGTAACTACCTCCTAACACTACACAACTTTATTTTTAAGAAACTCTCATTAGTAGAAATTAACATTTTTTTCACCACAAATCAATGAGAAATTTATATTATAAAAAATATGAGTTTCACATCCTTTTATCGAACCAACTCATTGAGAAAACGTACAATGAAAAAATATATTCTCACTGAAATACTTAGACCCTTTCTATATTGTTTTTTCGTTTAAAAATACTACTATTTTTTCTCAACAATTTAATCAAAATATTTATAAAAATAACTACTAAACATTTTTTTTTTTGGGAAATAGTGATTTTTAGAAGCTCCTAGTGCATTATTTGCCAGCCAAAATTTTAACTGTCACATGTTCTTATTAATAGTAAAAAAACAAATACAATCTGCTTAATCCACTGTGAAACCAAAATAGTAAAGGACAACAATTAGAAAGAAATATAGTTTGAAATATCTTTTAAATTATGGAATTCAAAAACTAAGTCTAATTAAGCATTACTCTTTTGAAAATGAATCATTCTATTTTGACACATATATTTTTAAAAAGTTGGAAAGACATTATTTAAAAGTAATTTGTTCATATCCATAAAATAAAGTCCCTATGATATTGATAAGGTCACTGACAAGTGTGTCCAATTTTCTGTAGGACAATTGCTGGCAATTCGTTCATATCCATAGATATTACAATAATATAATAGAAATTAATAAAACAAAAAAAGACAAAAATATTTTTATTATAAGATAAAAAATTGTATTATATCATACAAGTAGCCAAAGTGGCAGTAACTATCTTTGTCGGTGAAATTTGGAGGAATTTTTTAAATTTAAAATCTACTTAGTCAGCTACTATTTAAATTAATTTATCTTTAAAGGGATATGACATACAAATTTTTTAACTCATTGAGTATATGATTCTAGACAGAAAAATATGAAAATTAACGATTACGATAGATGGTTAATTAATAGGTAATTGAGCTTTTTTCTCTCCTCATCCGTCTTAAAATTGTAACTCATTGAGTATATAATTCTAGACAAGACAGTATGAAAATTAACGATTAAGGTAGATGGTTAATTAATAGGTAATTGAGCCTTTTTTTCTCCTCATCCGTCAATTATTATTTTTATTTTTATTATTATTATTATTATTATTATTATTATTATATTATTGTAGCATTATTTTGTTCTTCCATTCTCTTAATTATTACTATTGTTTTTCTTTGTTTTGGTTATTTTTACTAATTTTCTTTTCTTCAATATTTTTATCATAGCTTTTCTTTTTGTATTTATTTCAAATCCATTTGGGAAAATGACTTTTTTAATGGGGTCTATATAGGAAAAATATTACCTCTATCTCATAAACAAAGATAGTAAGTCCTAAGGGTAGTCTCTTTGAGAAGGGGCCGTATTAGTTTTTATTAGCTGTCTCAGGGAAAAGAGTAAGTATTGGTTGTTGGCATGTCCGAGCTAAGATCGGTTGAGGCGGGTAAGGTTGTCTAGCTTACTTGGTAAAGGACTCCTTTCTTTAATTTAGTGGACATGGATCGAGTCTAGGTGGTTCACTTGTATACCCCTATTCTCTAAGTTCACGTTCTGATAAGGTCTGCTACACTCTATTTTTTTTAGGGGAGGAACTACGATGGTATCAAGATATCCAGCTGGACATCTTTCGTTGAGAAATCATATTATATATATTATATATATGTTAAATCTTACTTTATATTGGTGTATATAATATTTTGAACACCCTTAAATCAATGAAGACTTGTAGCACAACGACAAAGATAAACTCAAAACTTACACGGTGCCCATGTTTGAATACCTCCTTTTCAAACTCTACCTATGAGATTATATTGAAAATGTTGTTGAAGGCATATTTTCAATTTTAAATATACTACTCCCTCTATTTCATTATAATTGATCCCTATTTTCTATTGTAGCAAACAAAAGAGGTTTTTTTTTTTTTTTACTTTTTTTTCATTAGTAAATAATACCATAGGGGGTGTCGATCAGGTTAACAAAGGTCAAATAATATGAAACGAACGAAATAATAATGAAATAAAAGAACACTTATTAGTCAGCCACTATTTAAATTAATTAATTTAATGATTTAGAAAGGACAGATTTCACTTAGGATACCCCTTAATGTCAGGCTAATCTTAGGTTTACTTAATGTTAAAAATGTAGGCACACGTGCATTTCACTGAATTATTTGAAATTTTGGAATACTAAGTTTAATTAAATTGATACCATTCTATGTCTCATGTTTTTGTTTTTTTCCACAACCATATACATGCAGTTGTTTAGATTTCACTGTCTTTATGCTAACAGAGAAATTCTAAATACATTTTATTTTTTGCAAAAAATTGAATTGCCAAATAGCATCCAAGGTTGTGATCAAAGGGCTTGGGTAAAACTATTGAAACAATACATTTATGCTCTAATAGCTTAGGTTGTAATTATAAATATTTGACATACGAAATCGTGACAAATAATTGATTCTAACTCAAAATATCACAATCAAATCAATGTACGACACGATCTAAAAAAATACAAAATATATCATTCATATTGTCATCCTGACTCGTTTTTCACCTACAAAAATCGATACATAAAAGTTATGCACCAATTTTTATCATTTATTTGCTAGAATTTCAATTATAGTCAAATTAAAGATTGATAATGACATGATCAAGTGAGGAAGAAAGACATTAAAATTTTTTTCAACAAATAAAAGTAACACTAGCTACCAATTAGTCTAGGCTAAGTGATGCATTGTAAGTCTTATACAAGACATGTGAAATGAGAAAATTCTTTAATTAAAGTAAATTTATAAAGTAATTAACATAATGTTATTAACAACCTCAGACTCAAGTTAGTCCCTTAAAGAATGATCACTATTATACTAGCATCAGACAGTTAATTCACAAAATTCAACTCATTTCAAGATTAAACGCAACATGAAAAATCATTATATTAAACGCGATATAAGTAATTTTGGAGAGATCATTTTAGTTGATAATAGTATTAATATCCTTAACATTAACCAAAAAGATTCTAAACAAAATCATAAAAATAGAGAACCAAATTCAAAACAACAAAATTTGAATATCAAAATCCAAACCACAACATCTGAATACCAGTACCAAACATTATTAGTTAATAATTATCAAAATCAAAACTACTTCATCTGAATACAAAAATTAAAACTCAAACCACAACATTTAAATACCAAAACTAAAAATCACAAATCGTTGAATACTAAAACTAAATCAAAATTAAAATCACAGATGTTCAGGTCTCATGATAGTGATATTAACATCAACAGATTCTTGACCTTCCTTACTTTGCTGACTTTGATTTTTTTTCCATTTCAGCCTTCAAATCAAATTCAAATGAAGTGAATTGAAGTTAATCAAACTAAATTTATATAATGACAACTAAATAATGTGAAATATATAAATGATTAATACAATTTCAGTAATCACATCCTCATCAGTGTCCTTATATACTCGGTCAGGTTTCCTTAATCTTTTTATAACCACAAAGATTTTCTTTTGTGATACATCAGCAGAGGTACTAGTAAACATTTAAGTATAACAGTTCATAATTAATGATTTACAAAGAGAACAAATCAAGTTGTCACGTACGTGTTACAATAAAATTTTATTTTACTAGCAATATGTGGATTTTTCAATTTCTTTCAATTTTTTATGTTTGTTTCACTCATTTTTTACAAATAAAAATGTTATTAAATGTACTTGATAAAAAAAAATAAAAAATAAAAGATTAAGTCGAGTTGTTAAGAATATAAACAATCTGAGTGATCAACTTCATAGTTTTTTTCGTTCACAATAATCATACAAAATAGTGTTCCTACAATTCTAGTTCAGTATTACAGAATATACATAAAATAGAATCAACTTAAAGTATGCATGATTCATATATTACCTTGAGAAGATCTTAAAAATCATAAACTGAAATTTATAGTGCTTCATATACAAGTAATTCTTGTAGTTTCTCCGAGCAGACTGAATTACATTCAAAATCCACATTTTTTCAGAAAATTTTTGTATTTCTCCTATAAATTGTTCTTTAGGTTAGTAATTTTAAAACTACACATTCTAAGCTCAAATTAGGGAATAAGAAAATAAAACATTGTATATTTTACAGTTTTTTTAGTATACACTTTACTTTATTTGTGTATATTAAAAGGATGAAACATTGCATTTATTGCCAATGATCAGACCAACTCTGCTATTACTGCTTTTGTAGGACCAATCGATTGTTTGTACATATTCAAATTAATGACTTGACGATATTTCGAAGCGTGTACATGTTATACTATTGTACCTCCTCTCTTTTTCTTTTGACTCTAAGGACCTACAAATGAAACAACGTTAAACAACATATTAAACAACAATTTAAACTGTTTCGATAGTGAAGAATATTTATATATTATTATCTTGTTCTATGGATAAATCACTTTCTTCGAAATCCATTGATTCTTCTTGTACTTGTGCATGTACATCTTCTCCTTCTAGAATGAGAAAATCTCTTGGCTCTTGTTGTATTTATTCTTCGACAACTTCTGTTTCAAATACATATTGAAACAATTTTATCAAAAACATAGTCATTATCGTTTAAAAATAGAAAATAATAGAGATAAGGGTTAAAATACACCTAACAAAAACTACTAATGGAGGAACTGGAGGAGTAATAAGGAACCAAGCAGGAGAATGGATATCAGGTTTTGCTTGTTAAATCAAAGTGGAAAATGTGTACCATGCTAAACTATTAGCCTTATTACATGGACTGACTCTTGCTAAGAGAAAAAATATAAAGCACCTATTGGTGGAAACAGACTCACAAGTATTACTAAACTCTCTAAATAATGATAATGATATATACTCACATATTTGTGCTGACTGCAGGTCATTGCTCCAACAACTGGAAGAACCACATTAAATCATATCTCGAGGGAGGCAAATGGAGTAGTTGACGCATTAGCGGAATACAGAAGGAAGTCAAAGGATCCAACTATGACACTAAATATTGTCTATATTTTTTATGCATCTCCTTCCTTTGTTAGGAATTGTCTTGAAAGAAATGTGAAAGGAACTGCCTCATATAAAACAGTTCTCTTTTGTATGGATGAACCTTAATTATTATTATTAAATAAAATCCTTCCGTTCCTAAGCAAAAAAAAAAATACACCTAAACTATTCCTTTTTTTTAGTTTCATACCTAAACTATTGACTGTGTGAGTTTCATACTTAAACTATCACTTATTAGTTTAAGAAATACATCTCTCTATTTTATTACACTCTCATCAAGATATGTGTAATAAACTCTCTTTTATTTAAAAATAATAATAATTGTCACATCACATTTCATATGGACAAAATATTTCACCTTGACAAAAATTAAATAAATTATTAGTATTAGTTAAAGTTAAAGATTATTTGTCATGGCTCTGATACCACATTGTTGGACAAAATGATAATCATACCCAGAATAATGTCCAAATTAAATAGCAACCAAAAGAGAGCAACAACGACACCAAATATTAAAATGGAGTAAATATGATACCTGAATAAGTAATACAATAATATTGATGAAAAACTTAGTAGTGTCAAAAGACTACAACTCAACACTCTTTTATTTCTTACAACGCACAATAATATTACTTCCACACTATTTTCTCACAATCTAAGAAATAGTTTGTGGATTACTCTAGCTACTCTCTATTGCTTCTATATATTGGTGTTTCCTTACAAATAAGCATAAATGTTCTATTAATAAGAAAAAAATTTGCTCATTTGATGTCACTAATGACATCAATGGAAACTAACAATTCAAACTTGTAGGTAAACAATTTTTAAGCTTTTTGACATTCTTACAATTTTGCAGTAATTGAAGACTAATGGCCTATTGCAGCAATTGAGGACTTCAACTATATATATATATATTGACCCCACAAATCTCTTAATTTTTATTTTTCTTCTTTATTCCAAGCCTTGATCGCAACCTCTGAATCTTCAAATTTGAGAGGCTTTATAAAGATATCCGCAATTTGATCATGAGATTTCACATACTTAAGCTCTACGTCTTTCTTGACAATGCATTCTCGGATAAAGTGATACCTTGTGTCTATGGGCTTGCTTCGATCATGATACACTGAATTCTTGGCAAGTGTTTGAGCGGGATTTTTATCAACACAAATCATTGTTGCTTCAATTTGCGGCAAACTGAGTTTCTTCAACAATCTCCTCAACCAAATAGCATGATACGTACATGATGTCGCTGCCATGTATTCAGCTTCACAAGTCAAGAGAGTAACAATTGATTGTTTCATTGACCTCCAAGAAATAACACAAAACCAGATGTGATTTTTCTATTATCAATATCTCCCGCATAATCACTATCACAATATCCCACAAGACTAAAATCATCAGAAGAAGAATAAAATAGTCCAAGATCGATTGTACCCTTTAAGTAACGTAAAATTCTTCTAGCGACCTTCAAGTGAGTAGAGGTAGGAACTTTTATGAAGCGACTTACTACTCCAACTGCAAAAAGTATATCTGGTCTCGTACATGTCAAGTACCTCAGACTTCCTACGAGACTTTTGAACTGAGTGGAGTCCATCTTTTCTCCATCATCAAACTTTGACAATTTTGTTCCTTTTTTCATTGGGGTGTTCACATGGTTGAAATCAAACATGTTGAACTTTTTCAAAATCTCTTTTGTATAGCTTTCTTGATATATGAAGATGTCTTCCTCCATTTGCTTCACTTCTAGGCCCAAGTAATATAACATGAGCCCTATGTCCATTATTTCAAACTCAAAGGACATAACTTTCTTGAAAGTTTCAAATAAAACTGGGTTGTTACCCGTTAGAATGAGGTCATCAACATAAAGATAAATAAGCAAAATATCTCCATTATCTTGAACTTTAATGTAAAGAGCATATTCATAGAGACAACGAGTAAACCCATTGTCTTGAAAGTATTTGTCAATGCGACTATTCTAAGCTCGTGGAGCTTGTTTCAACCCATATAAGATTTTCTTCAACCTCAACACCTTATCTTCATGATTTTTAACCACAAGGCCAACGGTTGCTCAGCATAGACTTCTTCTTCAAGATATCCCAAGAATGCCGATTTGACATCTAGTTGATGGATCTTCCACTTCATTTGTGCCGCCTAAAGAGATCAATAGACGGATCGTCTCCATGCGAGCAACAAGCGCATAGACTTCCTCATAGTTGATGTCATGCCTTTGTTTGTAGCCTTTTGTCACAAGCCTTGCCTTGTATCTCTCTACTTATCCTTGAGCAATTTTTTCGCCTTGTATACCCATTTGACTTCAATTGCTCGATGATCCTTGGGAAGAGTTGTTAACTCTCAAGTATTGTTCTTCTTTGTTGACTGGATCTCCTCCTTCAAAGCTTGTCTCCACCTTTTGTCAGTAAACAGTTTCATCAAAATTCATTGGTTCACTATTAGCAAAGAGACAACACAAAAAATCAAAATTAGTAATTTTTTTTGTGTCATCATAGAGTTCTTGGATGCTCTTAATCTTATGTGGTCTTTTACTTGAACTTTTTTGAGTAGACGGAGATACAACATTTGCTGGTGAAGGAGGTGGGCTTGCATCATATGTCGGTGTCATGGTCTCCTACTCTTCTTCATCTCCAAAATATGGAATAAAATAATATGTTCTTTCTTCCAAAATCTCTCGATTTCATAATGCTTCTTCATCAAATTCAACATCACGACTCACCATCACCTTGTTATTGCTTGGATTGTATAATTTGTAGCCATTTGAGTTCGCTTCATAGCCAACAAACACATATTTGACACTACGATCGTCAAGTTTAGCTCTCCCTTGATATGGAACTTGAGCATATGCTATGCTCTCAAAGATTCTCAAGTGTTTTACATTTGACTTTCTTCCGCTCCATGTTTTTTGAGGCATTTGATCTCGTACATTTTTTGTTGGAGACATGTTGCTCAAATAAGCTGCACAAAAAATAGCATCGGCCCAAAATTCTTTTGATAGATGTTTTGCTTTCAATATACATCTAGCCATATTGAGAATTGCTCTATTCTTTCTTTTGCAACTCTATTTTGTTGGGGAGCGTAAGATACCGTTAGAGGGCGACGAATTCCATGAGATTGACAAAAGTCATTAAATTTTTTTGAAGTGAATTCGTCTCCTCTATCGGACCTTAATGCTTTTAATTCATAGCCACATTACTTTATTTGTGTATATTAAAAGGATAAAACATAGCATTTATTGCCAAAGATCCTATCATCTCTGTTATTACTGTTTTTGTAGGACCAATTGATTGTTTGTACCTATTCAAATAATGACTTGACGATACTTTGAAGCGTGTACACGTTATATTATTGTACCTCCTTTTTTTCTTTTGACTCTAAGGACCTACAAATGAAACAACGTTAAACAACATATTAAACAACAATTTAAACTGTTTTGATAGTGAAAAGAATATTTTCATATTATTACCTTGTTCTATGAATAAATCACTTTCTTCAGAATCTATTGATTCTTCTTGTACTTGTATATCTTCTCCTTCTAGAATGAGAAAATCTCTTGGCTCTTGTTGCATTTGTTCTTCGACAACTTCTGTATCAAATACATATTGAAATAATTATATCAAAAACATAGTCATTATCGTTTAAAAATAGAAAATAATAGAGATAAGGGTTAAAAATACACCTAAACTATTTCTTTTTTGAGTTTTATACCTAAACTATTGACTGTGTGAGTTTCATACCTAAACTATCACTTCTTAGTTTGAGAAATACATTTCTCTATTTTATTACACTTTCATCATGATGTGTGTAATAAACTCTCTTTTATTTTTAAAAAAAATTGTCGCATCACATTTCATATGGACAAAATATTTCACATTGAAAAAAATTAAATAAATTATTAGTAGTAGTTAAAGTTAAAGGTTATTTGTCATGGCTCTGATACCACATTGTTGGACAAAATGATAATCACACCCAGGATAATGTCCAAACTAAATAGCAATAGGAAAAGAGTAACAGCGATACCAAATATTAAAATGGGGTAAATATGATACCCGAATAAGTACTACAATAATATTGATGAAAAACTTAATAGTATCAAAAGACTACAACTCAACACTCTTTTATTTCTTACAATTCACAATAATATTACTTCCACATTATTCTCTCACAAACTAAGAATTAGTTTGTAGATTACTCTCTCTACTCTCTAGTACTTCTCTATTTTGGTGTGTCCTTACAAATGAGAATAAGTGCTCTATTTATAAGAAAAAAATCTGCTCATTTGATGTCACTAATGACATCAATGAAAATTAACAATTCAAACTTGCAGGTAAACAACTTTTAAGTTTTTTGACATTTTTGCAATTTTACAGTAATTGAAGACTAATGTTGTTGGCCTATTGCAGCAAATGAGGACTTCAAATATATATCTCCCACAGTCATGAGCAAAGCATAGCCAAAATCACTAACTTAACAATTGACATCACTTTCATTTAACAGACTCCACACTTAAGTAGACACACTATGTAGACAAAATTGACGACATACTAAGTAAACAAACAACATCGCTAAAATTTGGATAACATAAAAGAAAGAGATGACACTCTAAGTAAATCAACGCATTAGCCAAAATTAGTAAATGCACATGACAGAATAAGTAAATCAACACCTTAGTCATAATCAGTATAAAAATAAAAATAATGTTACACTAAGTAACCCAACACCTTAACCAATGTTTGGACACATTAAGAAAATAGATTCCATTATTACAACACATACAATACAAAAATACCACAACTATATTGTAGCTACAACAACAAATTAACACAAATACAACTAGATAATTACAACACCGGCACCAACTATTAGCAAAATCGAATAATTTCACTAACTCTAAAACAAACGAACAAAAGAATACTCATAGTTTCAACATATTAGCACATGAAACAATAGAATCTAACTATTTCACTAACCTCATAAGAAAAAACTTGAAGAGCAAAAAATAAATTAAAGAAAAATACCTTACATGATCGAACTTGTTGAAGAAATCTAGGTCCAGAAATATAAGGAAAATAAAAATAAAGAAATATAATGAGTATATAGAAATAATATTTGGCGGGTGATGAAAAATATTGAGGAAAAATGTGGGTGATTAATGGACTATTGCAATATAAGTTAATTTTTTGATACATGTTACCATAGATGATTTTTCCAAATACTGTTGTTATAGCTAACACTATTGCAATGATTTTGTAATGGTTACTAGTAAGTATGTTCCCATGGGTCCAATTTCTGTTAGTGATCTAAATTCACACCTAAATATTAAGATATTTATATTAAAGTTAGAACATTTTTAATTTGAATGCACACTAGAATATTAAAATATGTATATTAAAATTAGAACGTTTAAATCTGAATATTAAGATTACGATATTGAGATTAGAACATTTGAATTTAAATACACATTTGAATATGAAGAGGTTATATATTAAGATCTGAATAATAAATAATTAAGACAGTTTGTTTTCTCAATATCTGTTATTTAAAAACTGACTTTATTTGAAAATACAAAATTTAAGTAAAATACTAATTAATCTAATATTATATTAATTAAATATTTCTAAAAATATACTCGTCGGTCGTGGTAGTAGTAACGATGAAGGTTATGGGCATTGACTAGCGGTTGTTATTAGTGGTGGTATTGGTTGATGGTAGTGATTGTGGATAGTAGTTAGTGGTGATGATTTGACCTGCAATAGTGGTTAATGGTGATGATTTTGGTTGTGGCCTTAACGACAGTTGATAATTGTGTTGGATGATAGGAATTGGTAAATAATGATAGTTGGCAATACTTAGCAATGTTTGTCGATAGTGACAGGTGGTTAGTAATAAATATGGTGGATGATAGTGATAGATACTGATAAAAGTGTTGATTGATACGATAACTAGCAATATATAACAATCCTTGATGGTAGTGACAGAGGATTGTTATGATAATATTGGTTAATGATAATGATTGTAAATAGCGGAGAGGATAGTGATTATGACAGTATTGATTGTGGCAAAGGGTGATGGTTATGGCTAGTGAGTTGGTGATAGTTGATGATAGTTTAAAGAAAGGATTATATCAATCTTTAACTCAACGCTTGCGTCAAACTACAAAACATAACAAGAGTTTCTCAATTTTTCTTTGTAGTAGTGATACATCAATTTCTAAAACTCTTTTTTCGCTAAAATACATCAATTTTCCCTCACTTAAACTCTGTAATATCTAACAAGTCGAGTCTTATATCAATCATAGAACACCAACACATAGAAAAAGGGCTGAAGAAATTAGTCCATGACTTGACATCGGTAGAATGTTACCTCCAATTTCATGTATG
>NC_064292.1:8420251-8425865 GCF_019186545.1 Solanum stenotomum | reverse complement strand
CCCCCCCCCCCCCCCCCCGCGAACCGTACAAGATAGTTACCACCTAACATACGACTTTCTAACTTAACTTCTTTTTCTAATCGTTCCGCTTTGTCGATCGCTGGTAGTATAAGAGATCTGTAACCCCCAAATTTGTTAACATAATAGTTCCTGCTTCCTATTCGTAGTTAGCATATTTGTTGATGTATCACTGACACATAGTAAATTATTGTATCACTAATATAGATCAAATTATAAAAACTATTGCTATATTTGGTAATTATCTAAACTATCATTATGCAAGGTAATTGCATCATTCTATCACTATTTTAAAATTTTCCCCATTGCTACTAATTTTCTAAAAGCATTTTTATTGAAATATTGATTAAAGGTTTGCAACTTATTCCAAGACAATCCTAAACACTTCCTAAAGTTGCCAATAGGCACTAGAAAGGTTCAAAACTAGAATGTCCAATATTTTAGAGTTCTTCCATTTCATAAACACCCCAGCAGCATCTGCAGAAAAAAACAACTGATAATTTGATTTTTCCAGCAACATATTCTTGTCGAATCTGAGCGTTTCAGGTAAAAAGAGACTAACAAAAATATAAATAAAAAAGACTCATGAGTGTATCAAGCAGCAACATATTCTTGTTTAAGGTTTAATGAGTACTTTTCACATAAATAGTAACACCATAAACTCATGAAACTAAGAGCAAACAGATGATGACTGCAGAAGTTCCCTAAAGTTCTTTCTATCTCCTGTAGTGACAAATAAAGAGTCGTCCTCGCAGAAAACTAGCACCAAATCCCCAAGTTACAACATTACGATTATTAACTAAGGAAAAATAAAGTTCATTACCGCCCCCTTGATACGGCGTGATTCATATCCTCGATTGAAGATGGGAAAAGCTCAACGTAACGACTTCCAAGTGTCATCCTATCCTTTGCCAGGGCTGCTTTTGCATCGTCGGTGCTTGCAAACTCTACAAAAGCTTCTCCAGTTGGCCTTCCATCAGAAAGAAATGTGACATGAATTGCATCCTCAGTCAACGCAAAATCTTTGAAGAAATCCATGATGTCATCCTTGCCGGCAGAAAATGGCAAACCCCTCATCCGCAAAATAGACGTGACTTCATTCGGGTCTCTCCCATCCACTGGTTTCTCCAGTACTCTGATAAACACGTAGTCATATCAATACATTTGCATGTTGTTTTTTTTTTAGAATGGAACACACATTTGCATGTTAAACACATATAGTCATATCAATACATTTTCATGTTACAAGAGGTTATATAATCTCTCATTTACTTCAAACAGCACAATACCAGTAAAACCACCAAGAAATATGCTTGAACATATGGTGAATGCATGGGGAAAGTTAGGTACAATAAAGGCAAGGACTAGGAAAGTTGACAGGTTCGCTGAGTCATCTCTGATCCCGATAATTCAAAACTCGTAAACTTTCTACCTGTAGAGTGAATTAGCTTTTCTGATGCTTTCATTAAAATATATAGGTATTGATTCTGATACAGTGTGCAAAAAGATATGTCTTGAGATGTTTGTAGAGATTACATGGGCACACTTGTTAGAAATCACATACTACATTTTTGGAAGTTCAGCGCAAGGAGGTGGAAAACTTAGGGAACAAATAAGCAAGCAGAGACTCAAAATAGAGTCAAAAGTGAAAAGTAATTCTTTGTTACCTTTTCAAAAAAAGAAAAGGTCAGTAAATAATTCAGAAAACCCCAAGACCAATCTTCAAAATCAATGTGCATTGGAAGGGGTTAACCCAAGAAATGACGATCGGATAAAAGTGAACTTATCCACTTCCAGCAATGCTAAGAGTTGAGAAAGGCAAAATGCACGACAAAAATCAAACAAAAAGGAGGTTCAAGCATGTTGACTGCTCTCTCAATTTTTCCTACATGTTAACTCATTAATGAGCTCCAAAGGAGATTAGTCTGTTTGTTTCCACATGCACAACCATCGTGCTGTACAGAAGGGGGAAAACGTGAGCAACATGTAGGTGGAGCATTATCCACCAATTGCTCTCAGTAAATCCATTTCCTTCCTCACTGTTCAAAGTCTAACATGGTTTCCTTAGCTACACCTATATTGTGGTACAGATAGATTTGGTGAAGGGCCTTACCTTCAAAGTTGTCACCAATTTCTTGACGCCAGAAAAAAATGCAGATAGATGCTACTAAAATATTCTAAGTTCATACATACAAATTTCATAAAATCGCCCACCGTTTCTCTAGAAAAGCGCTCTCCAAAGTCATAGGACACATTATAAATAGACATGTCTTCACTATTGCAATGCAGCAGGTCCACGCTAGGAAGATTATACAACCTAACTAGCATCATAGGCGATGGGTAGTCTACCAAATTTACACAAACCCATATCCCCATCAACCAGAGCTAAGAGGTATCTTCCTCTTTGTCATGGTATTCACATCTGGGGTTTTCTCCCTAATGAGCTCCATCACAAGATGTGCTTTCCTCAGGGAAAGCAAACAGCTAAAAGATCATTGAAGTCATGTATATGTTTGCAGACATGATAAAAACAACAAAATCAACATGGTTAATCCCCTTTTCACAAGGGTAGTTTATCAATTAAATTATCAACTATTTTGGTGGAATTGTATATACAGTCTACAGACCAAAGGTTTTGACCATGAACAAAATGGAGTATCACTACTAATATATGTATCATTGCAACTAAAGCAAAGCTTCAAAAATCATCTGCATAAAGAACATGCTAACAGTAAATACAGAAAGGGAAGGCTTGATGACAAACCCTATCAGAAACATAAACTAGAAGAGTTATAAGATATAACTTTGTATCTTGTCCACCCAAATATAGTTAAAAATAAATTAAAAATGGAACCAAGAGAGGAGAGAGAAAACCTAGGGGAAGGACCCTTCTCCTCCAACCATGAGGTTAGGAATTCGAGTAACCGAGATGGCAACTAGGGAAAAGCCACTATTGGCCCTTGCCAAGGGTTGAGGGGAGGCATTGTTACCAACAACTGCAGAGATAATGCTCAATCCTGAACTACTTAAAATAGGTTGTATGAATAATCTATATCCATTCTGCTCCTTTTCGACTCACTTCATCACATTAATAACTAGAAACTTTCAAAACCCTAATCTTTAACCTAAACTTAGGAGACTCACCTCAAACAAACAACATAATGAACTATTTGTCAAGAGTATCGGAGGGGGCATTGGAGGCAAAGAATCTCTGATTACATAAAAAGTGATTACCGTCCAAAAGGCTTAGAAGTTTAGCAAAGGATAAAAGGGCTCCAAGAGACTACAGGCGTCAAATGAGTGGGTTGGGCTGAATTTGAGAGGGTTAAAATGGGTCAATCATTCACCACTCAACAATCAATTCTTTGCACTCACATGGTGTGAACATCAACCTAAATCCTCTAAAAACAAAGCAATGTTGTAGTGACAGAGAAATAGGAGATGCTTTAAGGGACAAAAAAGCACACTTGACTACACAAATTCTTCTTGTTTAACATTCTGAATTTTTGGTTGAAGTACGAGATTATCAAAGGAAAAGATAAATATGAGAGGTCTTTTAGTTATGCTCATTGGAGCTATAACATGAGTAACTTGTGTTGTACTTCCTTAGTGCTTGTTCGGGAATAAAACATGGGAACAGTGAAAAAGTTAAATCAATACAGCGGGCCAATGAAGCAAAGTCTCTTTAGCTGCTAATGTCAAGAGACCCTTCTTTTGCTCATCGCAGCAGATGCAAGAAATAGTAGAAGAGGACTAGTGGGCTTGCCACTCAATTTATTGCTTGATGCTAGTAACACTGCAATAGAATACTTATGATGCATAATACTGATAAAGAAAAATAACGCCTTATGCACTTGGCTTTGGAGTCCTTATAATGATTCTACAAAAAATTGTGCCCTTGAGAACACTGTTATTAATAGCTATCATTTCATGCTAAAAGCAATGAAGCCATGCAAAATAAGGGGTTAACACTTCATGAGTGGAGAGTGTTGCACTTCAAAGAGTGTGCCTTCCGAATAACAATGCAAAAATGATTCAAACAAAAAGCCACATGTTCTTTGAATCTCAATTTGACGAGCTGAATTAATATTAGAATTCTGGATATGAAAAGTTTAAATTAGTTATAATATTAGCAATTTGTTTATTACAGTACTCTACTATATTGATAGTCTCTGTAAAATGTAACATTAGATACAAGGGGGCATCAATCAACAGAGAGATACAAAAGTTAGCACCAACTATAAAAAATTTAAGCTCAACATATAGTCTACTGGTAACTACAATCGGTTACTTGACTGTCCTAGTGTTGACTGTTGACTGGTTGAGAATGCCATTGACCCAATGCTTAAACTTATTAGTCTCATTTACTTAGTCCTCCATCAAGACACAAACTTCAGAGATGTCTTCTTCACATATATCCATTCCAGCTATCAAGAGCATTTTATAAAATTTTAGAGACTTGCACTAATAGAAAAGCAGTAAAAGGCAGAGTCCCCAAGGATTTGTTCTAGTAGTAGGAAGGCAGTGTGTGATGTGTACTCTGGCGCATGTCACAAGTTTGAACCCTCAAAAAACAAAATACAGGTATTTAAGTGGATAAGGATAGGATGGACTCATTATCCACCGAATTTTGAATCATGTGACAGCTGATACTCCATTATCTAAGAAGAATAAATGTAAGGGTTGACATCCAGGAAAACTCATAATTATGAGAGAACTACTGGACAATTCACTCATTGTGAAGAGTATTTATCTTTCTTTATTGTAAAACAGTGCAACTGGCTAGGTGAAGTGAAAGTGAAGGAAAAGGGTACTCAAATTATAAAAGCACAAAATGTATTCCCCCTGGTTCATCTTATATAACAGTGTTTTCCTGGATCTAAGAAATGAAGAAAGAATTCAACATATAAGCTTAAAAAAATACCTAACATACCAAATGTACCATGAGAATCTTGTGTTCTTCAACATCACAAGTCATCCATATAAGAAATGCCATTGAGCAAAAAATGTGAATGCTAAAATGAACAGAGTTTGTAAAAGTAAGTTAATAGAAAGGAGCCAATCAGTCTTTCTTTTTCTTTATTTTTGATTGTTCTTTCTTTCTTCCCTATTTACTATATATAATGAAAAAGTTGCCAAACTTTTTTAACTGAACCAAAATGGAAAGAGTGCCGTATAAAATGGAGTGATGCAGATGTACTCTTCAAGCATCCCCATGCATTTCTCAATCCATTATTCCTTTACAAATAATGTTCCAACTAAAACAATTAAAATTATTGAATTTGGCACCATTTCATAGGGAAATACCAATCATCTAACTTCCATGTAATTATTTTTCGTTTATAGGAAAGTTAGAAAATTCTGGAAGACACGCTCCATTTCCCACCAAAAAAGACTTTCTTTAAAAACAGGTACTACAAAACTTGCAGAAATTTTGAAGGAAGATAACATCTTTTGTTTAACCTTCACTTCCATTCAAACAAAGACATACAATATATTTTTCCTATTAGCCTACTTAACTGTGAATTTTTCAAAAAATATGCAACTGACAACATTCTTGACATCCAACAAAGTTAAAGGAAACACCTGTCAACAA